>NC_080076.1:35049854-35363922 GCF_949987535.1 Balaenoptera acutorostrata | reverse complement strand
AACCATATATAATATGGTTAAATATAAAACATATTTTAACCATATTTAACTGTACAGTTCAGTGGCACTAAGTACATTCACATTGTTGTGCAACTCTCACCATCATCCATCTCCTGAATTTTTCACCTTCCTAATCTGAAACTCAGTCCCCATTAAACACTAATTCCCCAATAGTTACTTCTCTGTGTAAAAGAGACATACATATTTAACTTCATTTGAGTCCTTGTATGTGAGTATCTAGGAAAACCATTGACTCTGGGAGGTGTTTCAAGAGTGGGGTTCTGCCCTTCTTGACTTTGACTCTCATTCATTGGCTGTAATATTTTATGTCTCACATGTCGATGTTGTAAAATGAAGGTTTTCTCTAAGGTATCTCAGAGTTCGTGAGACATGCATCAGCTATTTCCCTGTCTTGAGGTCTGCAGTGTTTTAAAATAACAAAAGCAAAACGAAGAAAAGCTGAAGAAAATTTAAAAATTCATAGTGGTTTGACCTGAAAAAAACATAAAGTTACAAGGAACATGATTTTTTTTTTCCTCGTTCTGCCGTGTTTTTCTAGGATTGTGTGTATACTAAACACTAAACAAAGTGTTTATGTGAGGAGTCTGTCGTTGACTTTGTGACTCTGCCATCAAGTCCAAGTTGAGCTCTTGCCTAGTCACCCTTGACCCCTCCTATCCCAGAATAAGCTATTGTTTCTAATTCTTAAACCTTTTCTGATTTTAGGCTTTGACGAAGTTCTTGAAATGTGTTAATTGGGATCTACCCCAGGAGGCCAAACAGGCATTGGAACTTCTGGGAAAATGGAAGCCAATGGATGTAGAGGATTCCTTGGAGCTGTTGTCCTCTCATTACACCAATCCAACAGTGAGGCGTTATGCTGTTGCCCGGTTACGGCAGGCAGATGATGAGGTGCATTGTTATTCATTACTCCTCTTTAACTGGGTACATTTTAAACTAGAGCCTGATTATGGACTGTGTGTGTTTGTGTATGTGTTTGTGTGTGTGAGAGAGAGAGAGAGGGAAATTTTTAGAGGGAACAGGATATACTATATGTGTTTGCAGAAGCAAAATTAAAATATTCCTCCAAGGACTCCTCTGAAATGAAAATTTACTTCCTGATCTGTTACGTGATAGGACAGTCTCTCCCAGGACATTTACCTGGTAGTAGAGCTTGTATTGCTCTGTCTGGAAAAAGGAATTCTAGTGAAAAATGGTTTAATGCAGTACCAGCTAGGGAATAATTCGGATCCCCTCTGTCAGTCAGTCTACAACAAGCCACATTTAATTGTAGCCCTGAAAAGCCCTTGGGGCCTTTAAAGCATAGAGGTGCATGGTCATTGTATTCTCTTTCAAACCCCTCCTTTTAAATTTTGAGCTACTGACAATTATGTGTATATGTAGATTTTCTGAAGGTGGTTTTGAATCCTCTGGAAAGGAAAGACTACAAACATTATGGTGGCTATTTATATACATTTAAGGCCACCAGGGAAGGTAGAAAACTCTGTGTTGACCCAAAGCATTGCTGGATTTTGAATTTTAGTAATTCCTAATAAGGTAGATGAATTCACTAATTTTTTTACTTATTAATTTTTATAGAGGGAATGTGTTCTCAAACATAACCTAATAGTTTATGCTAACCTGCAAGGCTTATGGAATATGGGAATGACTCTTCTCAAGCCTCAATATATATAGGAGCACCGATTATTATTTTGAATTCGTAGTGGTATCTGAATTTCAAGAAGCGAAATGCAGCATTTATTAAGGTTGATAGTTGTATATGTATTTAATTACAATAAAATTTAAACACTGAAGTCAGTAGTATAGTGAATGCTCATACATAATTTACCCATCTTCAGCAGCTGCCAACTCATAGACAATTTGTTTCATCTCTAACACCAATTATTCTCCCCTCCCCATTCCCTACCCTCCTCTAGATTATTTTGAGGTAAGTCTCAGATATTGTATAATTTTATTGGAATAGGATGTTTTTCACTCTCCTATCAAAGAGCAATTCCTAGCATTGTGATTCAGCATATTATCTTCTCCGTTATTGTTTTTACTATATCACAAGTAAAAAATTTATTACAATATTTATTTAAAATAGTGAAATGTTTGTTTTGAAATTCGTTGAAATTTCACTTTAGTCATTAAGTCTTTATCTATGTTTGACATGAGTCAAACAGAAAGGCCTCTGGGCTATAGTTAAGATAGTCCCCCTCAACGTGGGTTCAGAATTTAAATAGAAATATTGTAAATCATTGTTTTTGATTGCCTGACTTTGTTGCCTTACAAGCTTAGAGGCTAAACATTTGATTGTCTCTGGAGTTAACAGTATTCATGCAAGTACTGAACTATTTCTAGACCATTTTACAATTTTTGTTATGACGTAAAGAATAATGATAGAAATATTGCATGCATCCTAAACTGCAAAATATGGTTGTTAGTTTTGGTGTGTTTTTTGAGGTTTGTATATACTCAGCTTAAAAAAAAAAAGGTCTTTTAATTCAGTTTCTACTGAATCTTCAGATGTATATTAAGATTTGAATTTTGTCTTTTCTCTATGTACCTATATGTCTTTGGGAACATGTATTATTCTCACCTCGATTTCCAATCCAAAAAATAGTGATAACAGCTGCTTATGCCACTTGATAGTTATGAAAAAAAATTATCTGGGGCAAATTTTGAAAATTGTACTCATACAGTTATGCTGAAGGATTGCAAATTTATATTATGTCAATTTCATACTAAAATCATTCATGTTGTACCTTTCATTTCTAATCGGTTTAAAATTTCTCCTTTTGCTTTGTCTGTGGAATAGTATAATATTTATGGTCTTATAAACTTCAAATGTTTTTTGGTATTTCAGAGGATAACATAACCATATATTGGGTTGGTCAAGAAGTTCCTTTGGTTTTTAAGTGAAAGACACATTTTTCATTTTCACCAAGAACTTTATTGAACAGCATATTCACCATTTTGTTCCACTACCATCTGCCATTTTTCAGGCAGCTTCATAATGCCATCTTCCCAAAACTTTGTATCTTTTTGAGCAAAAAACTGTGCCAGGTGCCTTTTATAGTCTTCCAGGGAATGAAATTTTTTCCATTAAGAGAATTTTGTAAAGACCAAAATAAATGGAAATCCGAAGCTGCAATGTCTGGTGAATACAGCAGATGAATCAGAACTTCCCAGCTGTAACAGTTTTTGACTGGTCATCAAAGAAACATGCTGTCTTGCATTATCCTGATGGAAGATTATGCGTTTTCTGTTGACTAATTCCAGACGGTTTTCGTTGAGTGCTGCTTTCAGTTGGTCTAATTAGGAGCAGTACTTGTTGGAATTGATCGTTTGGTTTTCCGGAAGGAGCTCATCATAGAGGATTCCCTTCCAATCCCACCATATACACAACATCACCTTCTTTGGATGAAGATCAATCAGGCTTTGGTGTGGTTGGTGGTGGTTCATTTCACTTGCTCCACGATCTCTTCCATTCCACATTATTGTACAGTATCCACTTTTCATCGCCCGTCACAATTTGTTTTAAAAACAGAACGTTTTCATTACGTTTAAGTAGAGAATTGCATGTGGAAATATGGTCAAGAAGGTTTTTTTTTGCTTAACTTATGTGGAACCCAAGCAACAAAGTGATTAAGATAACCAAGCTGGTGCAAATGATTTTCAATGCTTGATTTGGGTATTTTGAGTATGTCAGCTATCTCCTTCATGGTATTACGTTGATTGTTCTCAGTTAATGTCTCGATTTGATTGCTATCAACTTCAACTGGTCTATCCGACCATGGAGCATCGTCCAGTGAGAAATCTCCAGCATGAAACTTCGCAAACCACTTTTGACATGTTTGATCCGTCACAGCACCTTCTCCATTCACTGCACAAATCCTTTTTTGCGTTTCAGTTGCGTTTTTACCTTTCTTGAAATAATAAAGCATAATATGACGAAAATGTTGCTTTTTTTTCTTCCATCCTCAATATTAAAATGGCTACACAAAAATGCACCAATTTTGATAAGTTTTTTAAAAAATGCACACTTGATATGACAGCTGTCACAATACGATCTAACAAAATTGTTTTGAATGACGTTAAAGACAACTAAGTGCTACTAGAGCCATCTTACGGAAAAAAAACGAGTGAACCTTTTGGCCAACCCATAATAATATATAATATAATCATATAATCATAGCATCAAAGATACGTCAAAGGTCACTTTGTCTAAATATCCACATCTTGGATGACAAAAAAACTTGAATGAAAAATACTGTGTTTTATATTTGGACAGTCTGATTTTTTCAATATGCTGTAGTCCCTCCAGTAGCCAGGCCTGCCAGGCCTTTATATGTGCTACTTCATCGTCCTAGTGGAGTCTTCCTGCTGTTCATCCTTCAAGCTGTAGCACAGACCTCAACATCTCTGAGAAATCTCTCTTAACCATTCCAGGAAGCAGATGACATTTTTCTTTGTTTCTTTCCTGATCCCACAGCATTTGATTTGTTCCTTTACTATATGATATTATCATCTTTTTTTTTTTCTGATTTGCTTTGCTTTTAAATTGTAAATGAAATAGTAACATAGAAAGTAATATTCCTTTAATAACTCCACTTCTCCAACCATTTTTTATCCATAGAAAGGTAGCCACTCTTATATCTTTTCATATATTATCTATGCAAATTGCAAGCATATATATGCATGTATGGTATATATATGCACCTCTTTAAAAATTAAGAAAAATAGGAATATCCTATACATATTGTTAAAAACTTGCCTTATTAATTGAACAGTATAATCTTGGACATTTTCTCATCTTCAACACATACATTTGGTGTCCGTAAGGTCTGGAAACATAGGCAAATGACTATCAAGGCAAATGTTGTCAAAGGCACATTTAATCTGTAGGAAAGCACTGTGTTTTTAGACTTTATGGATACCTGTAAATGTACCTTATTCCTTTCAAACAGCAGCATAATATTTTACTGCAAATTTATTTTATAATTTATTTAACCAGTCAGCTTCTTCTGGTAGGCAGTTGTTTTATTTCTAATCTTTTGCTGAAACTATTTTAGTGAATAGACTTTTGAATATATGTTTTTCCATATTCTTGAATAAGTAGCTTGCATTGGAATTATTGTCACAATATATATGCCTTTTACATATGCTTTTTTCTGGTAATCCTTTATGAATCTTCTGTTTTTGTGCTTGTATCATACTTTAAAAAATTGCAGTTGCTTCATAATAACTTTAAACATATGATTGGATAAAACCCCTCCCTTTCTTTTTTTCTTAAACAATTTTCTTTATAATTTTTGTATATTTATTCTAAATTTAGAACAATTTTGTCATTTTCTTAAAACTCCACCAGAATCTTAAGTGGAATTACATTAAATTTGTGTATTATATTAGGGAAGATTAAAATCTTTATGATATTAAATCTTCCCTCCTGGAGATACATGATTATTCAAGTCACAATTTTATAAAATTTTTTTCACATTTTAAAAAATTATATTTATTCTGTGACAATTGTTACTATTATGAACTACCTCACCCCTTTTATCTCTTATTTCTGTTTGTTGGTTAAATGGAAAACTATGTTTTTGTTTTAATATTTATGTTTTATCTAGTTTCTTTAGTGATGTTTCTTGATAGTTCTATTAAGTGTTAGGTGGGTCCCTGTGATTTGTAGGTATAGCATCATGCTATCTGAAAAACACTGATATTTAATATATACTGTGCATGAAATAGATGCTGAATTCCTAATGTTAAACTCACCATACATTTGTAAAATAAATATTAATCAGTCTTTTAATATCTTTCTGAATTTGTTTAATGTGCTATTTCAGAATTTTTAAAAGCCGTATTTCTTACTACTGTGTGGCTCAAAAGGAGAGAGATTCCCCATTAGAATTTGAGGAAGAAGTGGCATTTGAGATAGACAATGAAGGAAGAGAATTTTCAGAGTTGGACATGAGTTTACATTCCAAGTGGAGAGAGCAATATGAGCAAAGGCAAAGAGATTGAAAAGTACAGGAAAAATAGAAAATATTTCGCTTTAACAGAAGTGTGGGATATATGTAGCTGCCTGGGAAGCAAGGTCGGAACCCATGTATCTAACTGTAACTTTCTAACTGTAAATGTCTATATGAAGAGTTATGCTTAATTCAATAAGAAATGGGAGTGATTTTGACAGGGAACGTTGCATTTATATTCTGAAGCATTAGAATTAACTTGTTCTTGAGAAGAATGGTGATTGCTATCTAGATAGTATTTCATAGCTCTTAGGAGATTTTTACTGAATTGCCTAAGATAGAAATATGATTTTTTGTTTGTTTGTTTTGTTTTACTTCTATGCTTATGTCCTTCATGCTTGGAGGAATTTTATATTTTCCAAGATGTGCCTGTTTAATGAGCAAACAGACTTTGCACTTACTACTGAAATTAATTCATTTTCATACAAATGAAGGAAAGTGTAGTTTGAATACAGAATACCAGATGACTAACACAATCAGATTGTGATGAATGACTTAAAAAGAGGAGTTTTCTTCCAAATTTCTCCTTCCTGGGAAATTTAATAACAATGCAGCGTTTTTGATTTCATGTAGTAAGTCTTTTCTATACTTGGGAAAACACACTAGGTGATACATTCAGCAGCATTTCCGAAGCATGCGAGGCTAGCAGTGAAACTGAATTACGTATACCTCCTAAGAAGGATACTTGATTAATCTATTTTCTGTTATGTAATTTTGTTTCTTAAAATAAGCATATAAGCATACCTAGCTGTTAGATGCCATAAATCTCAAATTAAAAAATAGAAAATCAAACATTTATTGATCCAATTAAAAATTGTTTTTAGAAACGGAACACTATAGAGGTGCTTTGATACAGTCATTTGATTTCCCTGGCTACTGATACTGATATATTTGAGTAAGAATAAATAAGGCAGTTAACCTTTCATTTAATTTTTTGAGAAAAAATGGTATTTAATGGTAAAATCATGTATATTGCTTTTTGTAATTATAAGAAACGTTGACTGTCAATATAAGAAAAAATTATGAAAAGAATATATTTTGGTTTAAGTAAGGGAAAATACATTGTTGGGAAGTAGTTTGTCCTCATGGAATTTATAAAATAGTGGAAATGACAAAGAGTAAATAAACAAGTAATTACAAATACTATAGTTGTTACAGACATGAAAGGAAAGAGTGGTCCATGAAATATTTACAAGGGATTTAACCTGGTTTCTGGGCTTAAGGAAAGGTGACTGAAATTGAACTGATAGTCACAAAGTCTCAAATTATCTAATTATGAGTTTTGAGTGCCTGAGTGGCAATTGGAACTGAAAGACAATAGACGCTTTAATTTTTTTTTTTTGAGTTCTGTGAGTTTCTTCAATTTTTAATTATTTTTTGTTTTGTTTTGTTTTTTTAATTAATTAATTAATTTATTTTTGGCTGTGTTGGGTCTTCGTTGCTGCCCCCGGGCTTTCTTTAGTTGCAGTGAGCAGGGGCTACTCTTCGTAGTGGTGTGTGGGCTTCTCACTGTGGTGGCTTCTCTTGTTGTGGAGCACGGGCTCTAGGCACGCAGGCTTCAGTAGTTGTGGCACGTGAGCTCAGTAGTTGTGGATCACGGGCTCTAGAGCTCAGGCTCAGTAGTTGTGGCGCACGGGCTTAGTTGCTCCGTGACATGTGGGATCTTCCCAGGCCAGGGCTCGAACCTGTTTCCCCTGCATTGGCAGGTGGATTCTTAACCACTGCACCACCAGGGAAACCCTGTAATTATTTTTTTTATTTTTTATTTATTTTTTTTAAACATCTTTATTGGAGTATAATTGCTTTACAATAGTGTGTTAGTTTCTGCTTTATAACAAAGTGAATCAGTTATACATATACATATGCTCCCATGTCTCTTCCCTCTTGCGTCTCCCTCCCTCCCACCCTCCCTATCCCGCCCCTCTAGGTGGTCACAAAGCACCGAGCTGATCTCCCTGTGCTATGCGGCTGCTTCCCACTAGCTATCTGTTTTACATTTGGTAGTGTATATATGTCCATGCCACTCTCTCACCCTGTCACATCTTACCCCTCCCCCTCCCCATATCCTCAAGTCCATTCTCTAGTAGGTCTGTGTCTTTATTCCCGTCTTGCCACTAGGTTCTTCATGACCTTTTTTTTTTTTTTCTCCTTAGATTCCATATATATGTGTTAGCATACTGTATTTGTTTTTCTCTTTCTGACTTACTTCACTCTGTATGACAGACTCTAACTCCATCCACCTCACGACAAATACCTCCATTTCATTTCCTTTTATGGCTGAGTAATATTCCATTGTATATATGTGCCACATCTTCTTTATCCATTCATCTGATGATGGACACTTAGGTTGCTTCCATGTCCTGGCTATTGTAAATAGAGCTGCAATGAACATTTTGGTACATGACTCTTTTTGAATGATGGTTTTCTCAGGGTATATGCCCAGTAGTGGGATTGCTGGGTCGTATGGTAGTTCTATTTTTAGTTTTTTAAGGAACCTCAAACTGTTCTCCATAGTGGCTGTATCAATTTACATTCCCACCAAAAGTGCAAGAGTGTTCCCTTTTCTCCACACCCTCTCCAGCATTTATTGTTTCTAGATTTTTTGATGATGGTCATTCTGACCGGTGTGAGATGATATCCCATTGTAGTTTTGATTTGCATTTCTCTAATGATTAATGATGTTGAGCATTCTTTCATGTGTCTGTTGGCAATCTGTATATCTTCTTTGGAGAAATGTCTATTTAGGTCTTCTGCCCATTTTTGGATTGGGTTGTTTGTTTTTTTGTTACTGAGCTGCATGAGCTGCTTGTAAATCTTGGAGATTAATCCTTTGTCAGTTGCTTCATTTGCAAATATTTTCTCCCATTCTGAGGGTTGTCTTTTGGTCTTGTTTATGGTTTCCTTTGCTGTGCAAAAGCTTTTAAGTTTCATTAGGTCCCATTTGTTTATTTTTGTTTTTCTTTCCATTTCTCTAGGAGGTGGGTCAAAAAGGATCTTGCTGTGATTTATGTCATAGAGTGTTCTGCCTATGTTTTCCTCGAAGAGTTTGATAGTGTCTGGCCTTACATTTAGGTCTTTAATCTATTTTGAGTTTATTTTTGTGTATGGTGTCAGGGAGTGTTCTAATTTCATACTTTTACATGTACCTGTCCAGTTTTCCCAGCACCACTTATTGAAGAGGCTGTCTTTTCTCCACTGTATATGCTTGCCTCCTTTATCCAAGATAAGGTGACCATATGTGTGTGGGTTTGTCTCTGGTCTTTCTATCCTGTTCCATTGATCTACATTTCTGTTTTTCTGCCAGTACCAAACTGTCGTCTTGATTACTGTAGCTTTGTAATATAGTCTGAAGGCAGGGTGCCTGATTCCTCCAGCTCCATTTTTAGTTCTCAGGATTGCTTTGGCTATTCGGGGTCTTTTGTGTTTCCATACAAATTGTGAAATTTTTTGTTCTAGTTCTGTGAAAAATGCCAGTGGTAGTTTGATAGGGATTGCATTGAATCTGTAGATTGCTTTGGGTAGTAGAGTCATTTTCACAACGTTGATTCTTCCAATCCAAGAACATGGTATATCTCTCCATCTATTTGTATCATCTTTAATTTCTTTCATCAGTGGCTTGTAATTTTCTGCATACAGGTCTTTTGTCTCCTTAGGTAGGTTTATTCCTAGATATTTTATTCTTTTTGTTGCAGTGGTAAACGGGAGTGTTTTCTTAATTTCACTTTCAGATTTTTCATCATTAGTGCATAGGAATGCAAGAGATTTCTGTGCATTAATTTTGTATCCTGCTACTTTACCAAATTCATTGATTAGCTCTAGTAGTTCTCTGGTAGCATTTTTAGGATTCTCTATGTATAGTATCATGTCATCTGCAAACAGTGACAGCTTTACTTCTTCTTTTCTGATTTGGATTCCTTTTATTTCTTTTTTTCTCTGATTGCTGTGGCTAACACTTCCAAAACTATGTTGAATAATAGTGGTGAGAGTGGGCAACCTTGTCTTGTTCCTGATCTTAGTGGAAATGGTTTCAGTTTTTCACCATTAAGGACAATGTTGGCTGTGGGTTTGTCATGTATGGCCTTTATTATGTTGAGGAAAGTTCCCTCTATGCCTACTTTCTGCAGGGCTTTTATCATAAATGGGTGTTGAATTTTGTTGAATGCTTTCTCTGCATCTGTTGAGATGATCATATGGTTTTTCTCCTTCAATTTGTTAATATGATGTATCACGTTGATTGATTTGCGTATATTGAAGAATCCTTGCATTCCTGGAATAAACCTCACTTGATCATGGTGTATGATCCTTTTAATGTGCTGTTGGATTCTGTTTGCTAGTATTTTGTTGAGGATTTTTGCATCTATGTTCATCAGTGATATTGGCCTGTAGTTTTCTTTCTTTGTGACATATTTGTCTGGTTTTGGTGACAGGATGATGGTGGCCTCGTAGAATGAGTTGGGGAGTGTTCCTCCCTCTGCAATATTTTGGAAGAGTTTGAGAAGGATAGGTGTTAGCTCTTCTCTAAATGTTTGATACAATTCGCCTGTGAAGCCATCTGGTCCTGGGCTTTTGTTTGTTGGAAGATTTTTTTTTTTTTTTTTTTTTAATGATATTCTTGTCTGCTTACATTCTTTTTTATGTATGTATGTATGTATGTATGTATGTATGTATGTATGGCTGTGTTGGGTCTTCGTTTCTGTGCGAGGGCTTTCTCTAGTTGTGGCAAGCGGGGGCCACTCTTCATCGCGGTGCGTGGGCCTCTCACTATCGCGGCCTCTCGTTGCCGCGCACAGGCTCCAGACGCGCAGGCTCAGTAATTGTGGCTCACGGGCCGAGTTGCTCCGCGGCATGTGGGATCTTCCCAGACCAGGGCTCGAACCCGCGTTCTCTGCATTGGCAGGCAGATTCTCAACCACTGCGCCACCAGGGAAGCCCTGTTGGAAGATTTTTAATCACAGTTTCAATTTCAGTGCTTGTGATTGGTCTGTTCATATTTTCTATTTCTTCCTGGTTCAGTGTTGGCAGGTTGTGCATTTCTAAGAATCTGTCCATTTCTTCCAGGTTGTCCATTCTATTGGCATAGAGTTGCTGGTAGTAATCTCTCATGATCGTTTGTATTTCTGCAGTGTCAGTGGTTACTTCTCCTTTTTCATTTCTAATTCTATTGATTCGAGTCTTCTCCCTTTTTCTCTTGATGAGTCTGGCTAATGGTTTATCAATTTTGTTTATCTTCTCAAAGAATCAGCTTTTAGTTTCATTGATCTTTGCTATTGTTTCCTTCATTTCTTTTTCATTCATTTCTGATCTGATCTTTATGATTTCTTTCCTTCTGTTAGCTTTGGGGTTTTTTGTTCTTCTTTCTCTAATTGCTTTAGGTGCAAGGTTAGGTTGTTTATTCGAGATGTTTCCTGTTTCTTGATGTAGGCTTGTATTGCTATAAACTTCCCTCTTAGAACTGCTTTTGCTGCATCCCATAGGTTTTGGGTCGTCGTGTCTCCATTGTCATTTGTTTCTAGGTATTTTTTGATTTCCCCTTTGATTTCTTCAGTGATCACTGTGTTATTAAGTAGTGTATTGTGTAGCCTGCATGTGTTTGTATTTTTTACAGGTCTTTTCCTGTAATTGATATCTAGTCTCATAGCGTTGTGGTCGGGAAAGATACTTGATACGATTTTAATTTTCTTAAATTTACCAAGGCTTGATTTGTGACCCAAGATATGATCTATCCTGGAGAATGTTCCCTGAGCACTTGAGAAAAATGTGTATTCTGTTGTTTTTGGGTGGAATGTCCTATAAATATCAATTAAGTCCATCTTGTTTAATGTATCATTTAAAGCTTGTGTTTCCTTATTTATTTTCATTTTGGATGATCTGTCCATTGGTGAAAGTGGGGTGTTAAAGTTCCCTACTATGATTGTGTTACTGTCAATTTCCCCTTTTATGGCTGTTAGTATTTGCCTTATGTATTGAGGTGCTCCTATGTTGGGTGCATAAATATTTACAATTGTTATACCTTCCTCTTGGGTCGATCCCTTGATCATTATATAGTGTCCTTCTTTGTCTCTTGTAATTGTCTTTATTTTAAAATCTACTTTGTCTGATATGAGAATTGCTTCTCCAGCTTTCTTTTGATTTCTATTTGCATGGAATATCTTTTTGCATCCCCTCACTTTCAGTCTGTATGTGTCCCTAGGTCTGAAGTGGGTCTCTTGTAGACAGCATATATATGGGTCTTGTTTTTGTATCCATTCAACCAGCCTGTGTCTTTTGGTGGGAGCATTTAATGCATTTACATTTAAGGTAATTATCGATATGTATGTTCCTATTCCCATTTTCTTAAATGTTTTGGGTTTGTTATTGTAGGTGTTTTCCTTCTCTTGTGTTTCTTGCCTAGAAAAGTTCCTTTAGCATTTGTTGTAAAGCTGCTTTGGTGGTGCTGAACTCTCTCATCTTTTGCTTGTCTGTAAAGGTTTTAATTTCTCCATCAAATCTGAATGAGATCCTTGCTGGGTAGAGTAATCTTGGTTGTAGGTTTTTCTCCTTCATCACTTTAAGTATATCCTGCCACTCCCTTCTGGCTTGCAGAGTTTCTGCTGAAAGATCAGCTGTTAACCTTATGGGGATTCCCTTGTGTGTTATTTGTTGTTTTTCCCTTGCTGCTTTTAATATGTTTTCTTTATATTTAATTTTTGATAGTTTGATTAATATGTGTCTTGGCGTGTTTCTCCTTGGATTTATCCTGTATGGGACTCTCCAGGACTTGCTTCCAGTACTTGATTAACTATTTCCTTTCCCATATTAGGGAAGTTTTCAACTATAATCTCTTCAAATATTTTCTCAGTCCCTTTCTTTTTCTCTTCTTCTTCTGGGACCCCTATAATTCGAATGTTGGTGCGTTTAATGTTGTCCCAGAGGTCTCTGAGACTGTCCTCAGTTCTTTTCATTCTTTTTTCTTTATTCTGCTCTGCAGTAGTTATTTCCACTATTTTGTCTTGCAGGTCACTTATCCGTTCTTCTGCCTCAGTTATTCTGGTATTGATCCCGTCTAGAGTATTTTTAATTTCATTTATTGTGTTTTTCATCATTGCTTGGTTCCTCTTTAGTTCTTCTACGTCCTTTTTAAATGTTTCTTGCATTTTGTCTATTCTATTTCCAATATTTTGGATCATCTTTACTATCATTATTCTGAATTCTTTTTCAGGTAGACTGCCTATTTCCTCTTCATTTGTTAAGTCTGGTGTGTTTTGACCCTGCTCCTTCATCTGCTGTGTGTTTTTCTGTCTTCTCATTTTGCTTATCTTACTGTGTTTGGGGTCTCCTTTTCACAGGCTGCAGGTTCGTAGTTCCCGTTGTTTTTGATGTCTGTCCCCAGTGGCTAAGGTTGGTTCAGTGGGTTGTGTAGGCTTCCTGGTGGAGGGAACTAGTGCCTGAGTTCTGGTGGATGAGGCTGGATCTTGTCTTTCTGGTGGGCACGTCCACGTCTGGTGGTGTATTTTGGGGTGTCTGTGGCCTTATTATGATTTTAGGCAGCCTCTCTGCTAATGGATGGGGCTGTGTTCCTGTCTTGCTGGTTGTTTGGCATAGGGTGTCCAGCACTGTAGCTTGCTGGTCGTTGAGTGAAGCTGGGTCTTGATGTTGAGATGGAGATCTCTGAGAGATTTTTGCCGTTTGGTATTACGTGGAGCTGGGAGGTCTCTTGTGGACCAGTGTCCTGACATTGGCTCTCCCACCTCAGAGGCACAGCCCCGATGCCTGGCTGGAGCACCAAGAGCCTTTCATCCACACGGCTCAGATTAAAAGGGAGAAAAAATAGAAAGAAAGAAAGAGGATAAAATAAAATAAAATAAAATAAAGATAGTATAATAAAAAATAAGAAAATAATTATTAAGAAAAAAATTATTAAGAAAAAAATTTTTTTAATAAAAAATATGAAAAAATTTATTAAGGAAATTTTTTTTTAATTTTTAAAAACAGAAAATAAGGAAAAAATTATTAAGAAAACATTTATTAAGAAAAATAAATTTTTAAGTAAAAAAAAAAAAAAGTAAAAAACGAACGGACCGAACCCTAGGACAATTGGTGAAAGCAAAGCTATACAGACAAAATCTCACCCAGAAGCATACACATTTACACTCTCAAAAAAAGGAAAGGGGGAAAAATTAATATATCCTGCTCCCAAAGTACACCTCCTGAATTTGGGATGATTCGTTGTCTCTTCAGGTATTCCACAGATGCAGGTACATCACGTTGTTTGTGGAGCTTTAATCCGCTGCTTCTGAGGCTGCTGGGAGAAATTTCCCTTTCTCCTCTTTGTTCATACAGCTCCCGGTGTTCAGCTTTGGATTTGGACCTGCCTCTGCGTGTAGGTCGCCTGAGGGTGTCTGTTCTTCATTCACACAGGAGGGGGTTAAAGGAGCAGCTGCTTCGGGGGCTGTGGCTCACTCAGGCGTGGGGGAGGGAAGGGTATGGATGCGGATGCGGGGCGTGCCTGCGGCGGCCTCGGGGTAACGTTGCAGCAACCTGCGGTGCGCCGTGCGTTCTCCTGGGGAAGTTGTCCCCGGATCACGGGAGCCTGGCCGTGGTGGGCTGCACAGGCTCCCGTGAGGGGACATGTGGATAGTGACCTGTGCTCGCACACAGGTTTCTTGGTGGCGGCAGCAGCAGCCTTAGCATCTCATGCCTGTCTCTGGGGTCCGCGCTGATAGCCGTGGCTCGCGCCCGTCTCTGGAGCTCGTTTAGGTGGTGCTCTGAATCCCCTCTCCTCGCACACCGCGAAATGAAGAGGCAAGAAAAAGTCTCTTGCCTCTTCGGCAGCTGCAGACTTTTTCCCGGACTCCCTCCCGGCTAGCTGTGGTGCGCTAACCCCTTCAGGCTGTGTTCACGCAGCCAACCCCAGTCCTCTCCCTGCAATCTGACCGAAGCCCGAGCCTCAGCTCCCAGCCCCCGCCCGCCCTGGTGGGTGAGCAGACAAGCCTCTTGGGCTGGTGAGTGCTGCTCGGTGCCGAGCCTCTGTGCGGGAATCTCTTCGCTTTGCCCTCCGCACCCGTGTGGTTGCGCTCTCCTCCGTGGCTCCGAAGCTTCCCCCCTCTGCCCCCCGCAGTCTCTACCCACGAAGGGGCTTCCTAATATGTGGAAACCTTTCCTCCTTCACAGCTCCCTCCCACTGGTGCAGGTGCCATCCCTATTCTTTTGTCTCTGTTATTTCTTTTTTCTTTTGCCCTACCCAAGTACGTGGCGAGTTTCTTGCCTTTTGGGAGGTCTGACGTCTTCTGCCAGCATTCAGTGGGTGTTCTGTAGGAGCAGTTCCACGTGTAGATGTATTTCTAATGTATCTGTGGGAAGGAAGGTGATCTCCGCGTCTTACTCTTCCGCCATCTTGCCCCCTCCCCTCTGTAACTATTTTTAAAAGCAAAATTTTTGGAGTTTTCTTAGTAGTCATTGGGAAGGGCTAATAACTACATTTATAGAGGAAGATAGGAAATATTTCCATTCTGAAGGTTAAACCTAGAGTCTTTTTACGTTAAGGGAAAACTCAGAAAGGTAAAAACTACTTTGTTGACGCTTTTTTAGTCCAAATTATCTCGATTGTCAGGAGAAGAATGAGAAATTTAGGTTTAGAAATTTGTTTTCTTCAAGCCATTATTGGTAGTTGGCAGGAAAGTAAACATTTCCCTTAAACAAGAGTGTTAAAATGTCTGTTTGTTTGTATTTTCCGTTTAAGAAGCAACCCAAATTCTCTAAACTCTAAATTCTCTAAACTCTGAACTCTTTAAACTCCAAATTCTCTTTAAAGAAAAAAAATGTAATATTTTAAAAAGTCCCTGGGCTTCCCTGGTTGCGCAGTGGTTAGGAATCCTCCTGCCAATGCAGGGGACACAGGTTTGTGCCCCGGTCCGGGAAGATCCCACATGCCGCGGAGCAGCTACGCCCGTGAGCCACAACTACTGAGCCTGCGCGTCTGGAGCCTGTGCTCCGCAACAAGAGAGGCCGAGACAGTGAAAGGCCTGTGCACCGCGATGAAGAGTGGCCCCCGCTCACCGCAACTGGAGAAAGCCCTTGCACAGAAACGAAGACCCAACACAGCCAAAAATAAATAAATAAATAAATAAATTTATTTTTTAAAAAATGATCCTATTAAAAAAAAAAAAAAAAGTCCCAACCAGAAAAGATTATGAAACAGAAACTCTTCAAAAACTTGAAAATTTGGAATTTCTTATGTAATGTTAGACCTAAAATGCTGTTATCTGATCTATTGCTGAAAAAAAGGAACCTTTGTTAATTTCTCAGTTTTATATGAACCATCTCAACCTTTTTTCTTTGTTTTCATTTTTCACCTTGATTTTGAGATACTATTTTTTTTTTAATTTTTAATTTTACATTGGAGCATATTTGATTAACAATGTTGTGTTAGTTTCAGGTGTACAGCAAAGTGATTCAGTTATACATATACATGTATCTTTTCTTTTTCAAGTTCTTTTTCCGTTTAGGTTATTACAGAATATTGAGCAGAGTTCCCTGTGCTATACAGTGGGTCCTTGTTGGTTATCTATTTTAAATATTGCAGTGTGTACATGTCAGTGGGATACCATTTTAAACAAGACATTTACGGGTCACTTACTCTGTGCCAGGCACTATTCTGTGACTTTTTTCTATTAATTGATTTAATCCTCACAACTCAATCTCTAAGGTTTATATGAATATGGCCATTTTAAAGGTGAGGACCCAGTGAGGCACCAAGAGGTTAAGAAACCTAGTGATCTGCCCAAGGTAACACGGCTGATAAGTGGTAGATAAAAGTAAATTGTTAGCTTGATATTTAGGAATAATTAGACGTAACTTGTCTATAATTATATTGCATTTTTTCTAATATTAGCTTATTTTTTGTTTGTTTGTTTTCCAGGATTTGTTGATGTACCTATTACAGCTGGTCCAAGCTCTCAAATATGAAAATTTTGATGACATAAAGAATGGATTAGAACCCACCAAGAAGGATAGTCAGGGTTCAGTGTCAGAGAGTGTGTCGAATTCTGGAATAAATTCTGCAGAAATAGATAGGTACGGATGTCCAGGGAGGAATTATTTTCAAATCTGATAGTTTTCCACCTTTTCAAATTGTCTTCTTTTCTTTTTCCCCAGATGTGCCAAACCCTAAGTTGGAAGTTTTACCAATGAATATGGCATGTGCACTCACAGAACACAAACCAGTATATTACAGGGCAGTGTTTTGCAAGCTATGGAGTCAGAATTCCATAGTTAAAATCTTGACTCTGCCACTTACTAGCTGTGTAAACTTGTGTAAATTAAATATTCTCTGTGTGGCCCCAGTTTCTCATCTTAAAAACGGGGATATAGCAATAGTAACCTTTAAGGATGAAAGATTAAATGAGTTAATACATAAAGCATTTAAAAAGTGTCTGACACATGGTGCTTGGTGTCAGATATTATTGCTATTCATGCAAAAAAAAAAAAAAGAAAGACGAGGCAAGTTAGTAGACTCAAATATTTTTTTGTAAAGTTGTATTTTTTATTGACTGTTTTTCACCTCTTCAGTAGTTAAAACAACCTGTTAGTTGAATTGAAAGTAAGCTATTAACAGTAATAACAATTAAGAACTCCCACCTCTGTAGCAGACACCAAGAGATGGTCCACATATATTAAACCTGTTATTAGTAATCCTCTGAGGTACGTATTCATATGCCTAATTTAGATATGAAGGACTTAAGGAGAAGTTAAGTAAATTGCCCAGTTTTTTATTTTGCAAATTAGGTAGAGTTGACTCCATAGCCCTTGTTCTTTCTACTTTGCCATTTTGCTTTTCATAAAATCTTAAAATTTGAGATAAATAGGAACATTTGGGTAAGAAATCTGAAGCTAAGTGATACAAAGTTGTTTTGTGAAGGTCATGAGATTTGTCAATGACAGAAGGAGGTCTAGAATTCAGATTATCTGAATTAGTACAATTATTTCGATTATCAGGTGAGTTCAAGGTTATATTTCTGAATTTTTCTTAATGATAATGCTGTTTTTATCTTCTGTTTTTCATTTGCAGGAGAACTGAGAAACAGGAAAAAAACATTTTTTCTTATGTAGGCTGCTTTGTGTTTTTCTGTTTTTATGAGAAGAGACCCCTTACATTTTCTTCCACTGTACATTGAAGGCCTTCAGTCTCTAGTGATGCTTATTTAACTTCATCTTACTTATGCCCCCTAGAACGTTTTATTGGAAGTCTATTTAAAATTTCATGATAGGTTGTAAACTATAACCCAGTATTTCCCAAATTATGGTCTGCTGGTCACTAATATGTATGTTTTCTAAAAAGGTTAAAAAAGGTAGGGGTTGTCTTGTGGCCAAATATGTTTGGAAGATACTGGCTTAAAGTAAAATGTACTTTTAAAAAAAAAAACTGTAGTATTTATCAGAAACTTTAATACATGCAAACTTGCACATATATCTCAAAGAGGCTATTACCCATATTCTTTGACTATGCAGCCTCTTTTTCCAGAACATAATGTGACTCTAGTGCTGCACAGAACATACTTTAGGAAGTAGTGCTTTAACCAGACACAATTGAGGTGAACTATGCTAAAAATGTGTATCTTCTCTTACAGAAAGAATATTTTACATATCAGTGGTATCTCCTATTATTTTTTCAGCTCCCAAATTATAACCAGCCCTCTCCCTCCAGTGTCTTCCCCTCCTCCTGCATCTAAAACAAAAGAAAGTTCAGATGGTGAAAATCTGGAAGTGAGTACAAAGCTTTTCGAGTTTCCTATAGGAGAGATCCTACAAGATAAACATAATGTTTAATGTTCGTCTAAAGAACATTATCATCATTTATTATCTATCATAAAGATAATGTTCATCTTGAAAACATTGATTTTGATTAATAAACTAAATATTACAACTTTATTAAATAACCTGGTTTATGATGCATGTTTATAACTTTTCCTCCCATCAAAAAGTGCCATCTTCAGTTCAAGGCATTTTATTGGTGCTTTGGACATATAAGTGGATTCAAATGCAATGTGAAAATAAACTGGGCTTAAATATTTTTTTAAGGAAACTCAGAATATTTATTGTTAACACATTTATGAACATTACTGTAATTGTTGGTGTTTGTGATTACATTGTAGAGATGTACGACTTTGATACTAGGGGAAATACACTAAGCTGCTGTTTTTAGCTTATACAGAAAAATTAAGTTCTTTTAGCTAAGCAGAGTAATTTTTGAGGTACAACAGGTCTTTTTGGCTAGTGCTACTCTGAAAATTATATTTGGGAGTGCATTTGCAGAAGTTGATCTAGTATGTATTGTTGATTTTTCTCCCTAAGACTTCTAATTTGAGAAGAATATTTCACGCCCCTGATGTTGAAAATAAATAATACATGCTTGATATTAGAAAGAAGTTTGATTGTTTTTTCAAATGTATATATTATTGCTTTTAGTAAAATTTTAGGAGTTAATGTTGATAACTGAGTGACGTTTGTTTTCAGTATTAACTGTTAACCAGAGTTTGCTTGTCTGCCTACCTCTTGATGTATTAGAAAATACTGAAAAAGGAATTTTAAATTACAGGATCATAGAATCCTTAGGGGAGCCCTTTGAGGAACCATTCACCTCCAGTTTAATTATTTTGCCCTTTCAAAACTAAGGGACTGATTTATTGGTTCAGTAATCAGTTCATTCACACGTGTTTTTTGAGTTCTTACTATGTACCAGAAACTATTCTATATGCTAGGGATGATGCAGCAGAGAAGAAAACAGTCAAAATCTTTATCTTCATGGAATACATTCTATTGTTTGGGCTGATGATAGTCAATAATATTTATATACAGTAGAAGAGATAATGATATCTGTTTTCCATGGAGAAAAATAAATCAGAAAAGGCTGACAGAATGTTGGGGTGGGGTTAGGCAGTTGTGATTTTGAAAAGATTGGTCAGGGAAGGCCTCCTTGGAAAAGTAACATCTTTTCTAAAGATGAAGCAGGTGAGGGAACAACCATGTGGTGATCTGGAGGAAGAACACTTTAAGCAGAAGGAACAAGGGGTACTTTTTAAGTACCCCAACCTCACTGAAACGTCTAATCCATTGATCTCTACCCTTTTCTTTATCAGCACCCTTCAATGTTTGCTTTCCTCTGAGTATAGCCTTTATCCCATGGCTCATCATTTTAGTCATTCCTTTATTAGTACTTTTAGTTTCCTTGGCACAATCTCAACCCTTGATAAGCCTAATTAATTAACATAATTTCTCTATGCCTGAATATTGCTAAAGAAATCACATAACCTAGCATGTTGGTATCACTATAAATTCATGACTACAAACATCAGGTGGGCACTCAACACTGCCTTCTTACATTTCTCTAGGTGGTTGCTCTCCCTGCTCTACAGTGACTCTTTCATACCTTTTCTCCTCTGTTCTTCATGCCCTGCTTCCCAGTCTCTAGATCACAGTTCTGCCTCATACTTAATGGAAACAAATAGAAGCCACTAGGTACTATCATTATATTAAAACTTACTTTGCTAAAGTAGTAAATGACTTCAGTGTTTGTGGTTGTGCATACTTTAAGTTCCTCCCAGCATTATTCAGCAAAATAAATGACTCCCTTCTTGAAAAACTAACTCTTTTCATGGTTTGGATGATACCATACATCCCTTGTTTTCCTCTTCACCTCTCTGGCTGTTCCTTCTTGGTTTCCTTTGTCAGCACTTTCTCTGCTGCATGACACTTTATTGTTCCTCAGGGTCCTCTTCTTTTCTCAATTTATACTCTTGCCCTAGGCTGTAGTGATAAACTCAAATTTATATTTCTAGCACATTTCTCTCATCTAAGTTTTAGATTCATATATCCAAATATGATCTCTATTGTATATCTGACAGGCATTTCAAACTTGATGTTTCAAAATACATCTCTCTCCCCCACACACTCTTGCCTGTTCCTCACTTGGAATTTCCATCTGTGATGTAACAAATCAACCCATTTGCTAAATCCATAAATTTGGGAGTTACTGTCAATTCTTTTTTTCCTTCCTACTTTCTCTCCATCAGCAAGTTCTATTAATTATACTTCCAGAATATTTTAATAATCTGTTACTTCACTCTATCTCCACTCTCACCGTTTACTCTTCTAGATTACTGTAATAGCATCCTGACTGATCTCAGGTCTGTACTATTCAGAGGAAATAGAGTCATTTTCAGAAAATGTAAATCAGATCATCTCACTCTCCTGCTTTAGATCTTTTGTTGAGTAGGGATTGCTTTGAAAATAAAATCCAGAATGGGGGTCGCTGCCGCGGCTCTGGCTGCCCTGGCAATGGGTGTCTGACCCTGATCGCAGACGGCGGTGAGGTACCTTGTTTTTCTGACAAGAATTGACCATGTCGGAATGAAAGGAAGCTATCTGTGCAGACTGCTGTCTGGAACCTTTGAAGATGATAAAATAGTGTTCGATTCTGTAGGGGGCGCCTCTGGATCAAGCTATGGTGGAAGATGTTCCAGAAAGACAGAAAGCGACAGAGCAGTAGCAGCTCCCAGAATAGTGAAATCAGTACTAAGAGCAAGTCTGTAGATTCCAACTTTGGAGGGCTTTCTCGATCCAGCACTGTGACAAGCCTTGATATTGATCCCACCCAGAGCTCAGTACAAAGCAACAGTCATTCAGATACCTGTGCAGAATTTCGAATAAAGTATGTTGGTGCCATTGAGAAACTGAAGCTCTCTGAGGGGAAAAGTCTTGAAGGGCAACTAGACCTGATAAATTATATAGATGTCACCCAGCAAGATGGAAAGTTGTCTTTTGTTCCTCTGGAGGAAGAATTTATTATGGTTGTTTCTAAGTATGGTATAAAAGTATCCACATCAGATCAGTAAGACCTTTTGTATCGGCACACTCTATATTTTATCATCTGGAGGGTCTGTTATGATGATGGTCTGGGGACAGGAAAAAGCTTATTGGCTCTGAAGACCACAGATGCCAGCAACGAAGAATACAGCCTGTGGGTTTACCAGTGCAGCAGCCTGGAACAAGCACAGGCAATCTGCAAAGTTTTATCCACTGTGTTTGACTCTCTATTGTCATCTGAGAAACCTTGAATTCTGCAATAAGGGGAAGTAGACTTCATGTGCAAGTTCAGCTGTTTTCTCAGTAGTTCTGTTTTCAGTCTGCGGTGTTGAACTATTATAGAAATATGAGAAATCCTTTGCTCTAGATTTTCTGAAGAAAATACAGTGTATAAAATATCAGTCATTTGTTTTTCTGTTAAAATATGTCTTTTTTTTTTTTTTTTTTTTAAAAAAAAGGGACTTCCCTGGTGGTCCAGTGGTAAAGAATCCGCCTTCCAGTGCAGGGGATGCGGGTTCCATCCCTGGTCAGGGAACTAAGATCCCACATGCGGCAGGGCAACTAAGCCTGGGCGTCACAACTACTGAGCTAACGCACTTCAACTAGAGAGCCTGTGTGCTGCAAACTACAGAGCCCATGCGCTCTGGAACCCACGCACCACAGCTACAGAGCCCATGCACCGTGGAGCCTGTGTGCCAAAACTAGAGAAGAGAAAACCCACGTGCCTCAACTAGAGAGAAGCCCGCACGCTGCAGTGAAGAGCCCATGCACCACAATGAAAGATCCCACATGCCTCAACGAAGATCCCACGTGCCGCAACTAAGACCCAATGCAGCCAAAAAAATAAAATAAATAAAATAAAATCCTTACTCAGTAGTGTGACCTTAAAGGTCTTCACAATTTGGCTTTTTTTTTTTTTAATTTTACTTATTTATTTATTTATTTTTGGCTGTGTTGAGTCTTCGTTTCTGTGCGAGGGCTTTCTCTAGTTGCGGCAAGCGGGGGCCACTCTTCATCGCGGTGCGCGGGCCTCTCACTATCGCGGCCTCTCTTGTTGCAGAGAACAGGCTCCAGACGCGCAGGCTCCGTAATTGTGGCTCATGGGCCTAGTTGCTCAGCGGCATGTGGGATCTTCCCAGACCAGGGCTCGAACCCGTGTCCCCTGCATTAGCAGGCAGATTCTCAACCACTGCACCACCAGGGAAGCCCACAATTTGGCTTTTACCTACCTTTTCAGCCTCCTTTACTTTAGTGTTCACTATATTTCAGCTACATTGAGCCTTTTAAAAGTTCCTTGAACAGTTAGGTTCAGGGCCTTTGTACATATCGTCATTTTGGTCTTGCCTAAATATCACATCCTCATTGCTGCCTTCTGACCTCCCAATCTAAACTATTTCTGTGACTTCCTTTAATGCTTCTCTCCTCCACCAAATGTTAAGCTTCCAGTAGGGCAAGGAACTCTGTAAACCATGGCGTCCTTAGCCTCTCACATATCACCTGGTTTAGAATAAATACTGGATGGTGGGATGGAGGGATAGATGGATGCATGAAAATCTGATCTGTGACATAGATATGTAGATGAAAACCGATAGGCAAATGTAGACTCTCTTATTTCCCCCTTGTTAATAGCAGATGGTAATATAATATATATACATTTCTTTTAATTCTTTCAGCAAGATCTATGTACCTTCTTGATATCAAGAGCCTGCAAAAACTCAACACTGGCTAATTATTTATACTGGTATGTGAAATAATTTTTTGTTTATTTTCTCATCACTGTTTAAGACTATTTTCTTCCATACTGTAAACAAAAAGGCAGTTTAAAATAAAGTATGAGCAATCATCAAAAGCCTATGCAGTATTTATATCTAGCTGTATTTCTTTACAACTGTGCTAATGGAAATGCTTATTAGCACCACGGTTTCTCTTCCTTTCACTAACTTTCCAGGATCTAAGATAAAACTGGGTAAGATAATCGTTTTTTTCAGTTTGAAGTCTGCTTGCCTTTTGTGCTATTTAAGTAGTGTAAGTATGATACTTCACTGTCCTTCAGGAGTGTGTATTTTCACATTATTTACTAAAACACTGGAATCATGCAAGACCAGAAAATTAGAATTTGAAGTTACTTATACATGAGAAAACTGAGGCAGAGGCATGATGTAGCTGAACTTGGTAAAACCTGAACTAGGATTAGATCATTTATCTCACATTTTGCCATTTACAGAGTATTTTCAGTGACCTTTTCTCATTTGTTCTGTGAAGTTAAATAGGGCAAGTGTAAGTATCTCTATTTTACATGAGAGCAGGTTTCCTGAGTGAGTTACATGAAAGAAAGAGAGGAACTGAGGCATAGAAAAGCTAACTGATTTACTGAGACACAATTAATGTGAAGCATGGCTCCCTTTATCTGTCATAGAATTCTAAAGTGTAAAGAACAAGTAGCTTAAGCCACAATGAGAAATATTTTGGTTCAATTAAAGAAAGCACTAGGATTAAACACTAGACAAGAGAGCCTTAACTAGTTTTATAGAGCAAACAAAGGGCAGAGCCAGTTGGGTAAGCTCTACCTGAAGCTTTCTGTACATTTGAGAGAACATTTTTTTAAACTTCCTGACAAACTTGATACTTTTTTTAACTGTAGAAATTATCTCTGATCTAATCTTACTGCTCAGTTTACTGCGGTTAACTTAAACAGTACAAATTAATAGATGTCCATTCTGAAAGGTAATTGTTTTTGAAGAATAGTGAGGCATTTTTGCTTTCCCTGTTTTAGACTGAGTTGGAGAACTGTCCTGTAGGTCAAATCATTAACTTCATTTTCCCACTCTCCAAACATAATCTTATCTGGATACTGCCCTTGTAGCCAATAAATAGATAAATAAATCAAAGGCTCTTTAATAAACATGGGTGTTCATTACTTACATAACAAATATTTCTTTAGTTTCAGCCTTCACGGTTCTCTTTTCATTGAAGAAAAACCGCTTTCAACAATCTTAACTAAATCAGTCATTTTTTCCCCCCTTTGGTACCTGTAATTTTTTTTTCTCCTGTTGGCCTTAGTAGTGGGAGGAAAAATAGTTCCTTGCTTTTACTTTAGAGTTTAATATAATATTCATAAACCACGTTTCCCTCACCGTAACTTTCAGTATGTCCTTGAAAATACATCCACAAAATGTTTTGGCTAGTTGTTAATCACCATTTTTACTTTGAAAATTTTGCTTAGAAATCATTGTATTACCAGATAGGTACTATTTCCTTTTAATGTAACCTCTTGCTTCCTAATGTTCTCCATATTCTAATCTGAATTCTTAAGTGTATGTCTAGTCACTGGTGTTATGGAAAAATATTTCCTCATAAAAATCTGGGTAAATAATTCAATGGAAATTAAAAAAAAAATGTGTGGAGCACAGTGCCAAGGTTTTGAGTAAGGACTTTTAAGCTTCTTAGGTATTTAAAATTAAGGTTTTATATATTTTAAAAATCATTTACTAAGAATTCCTTTATAAATATTTTTTATTTCCTTGTGATATTCATGGAAAGTTTACTCTGGCTCAGAATTTATAGTCCAGAGTAGTCACTATTATAAGAGCTATATGTATGTATACTGATTATGTGGTGATTAAAATTATGTATTCTTTGGATTTGAGTATAGACCAGATTTCATTGTAAAATTTGAAATTAGTTGCGATAGGATCTTTGATATCTTATTTCAAGTAGGAAGGGTTTTCAAACCATTCTGAAAGCAGCTGAACAGTAGGAAACCTATTAGATGAGCAGTTTCCAATGAGGCAACAGTTTCTGTTCAGAAAGAGCACTTTGTTTTCTCCATAGATAATAAACAAAGTACAGTCCTAGCTCCCAGTCTTATAAGCATTCTATCAAACTTAGATTTGATTTGTGTTTTCCCACTATGTCTCTGATTCACTGATGCAATAGCATGTGCTATGTCTATTCATTCTCTGAGGAGTAATTGTTTTTCCCATATTTATAGTCTGCATATTACATATTCAGAAACACTCATGGGGAAGGAAAAGCTATTGATGTGGACTTCTGACTTTGGTACACACCACTTTTGTGATTGTAGGGTGAAAATATGGGAAATAATTCCAAATAATTGACTTAAAATAATCATTCTATTCCTTTGAACCTGGACAGAATAGTATAAAAATATTAATCACATGTAACAATTTATATGCCTCTCAGTCTAAGCTTACTCTATTATAACAAATATATTAAAATATAAATTTTAATTGATTGTGCTATTTCCTTTTGAACATTTTGAATTTCCTTGTTCATTTGTTCCCTTTCCATTGATTTAAACAGGATTCCTGCTATAGTTGAATCCTTAGAGGCCTACAGTAGTACAGACAATCCTTTTAAAATGAATAGTGTCAACATTTTAAACCTCAGAGGGGAGTTATAGTCTCCAGTCTGTAAAGTGTTGGGCATCAGGATCTATAAATCGTTGCAGTTTTTTTATTTTTATAGCTATTCCAGTATGTTGGAATTGAAAGTAAACTTTGGCTGCCTTGACATGTTTTTCTATAACTTTTAAGACCTTTCAAAGTAATAAAGGTTATTTACCTCACAAAATGAAATTGCCAAGAAATAGGTAGCCCACTGATGTCATCATACAATGGGTACCCAGGCAATTTTGTCTACATTTCTACTTGAAGATGACAGGTTTCAAGGAAGTATCTGAGAGTGCTTTGTAGAGTCTCCTTACTGCTGTGAACAGAGAATTCAGAAGTGACTCAAATCTAGGTCTTCTAGTCTTGATCTAAATTTGTCCTTCATTTTGGAGATGACACTGTCATTTTTATTTTAGATGGACTTTTCCTTTGCATAAGAACTTTGGGTTGAATGATTTTGAGAGGTGTTTGCTATGTGACCTTTATCACGTAGCTGCAGCCATTGTGTTTACTTGACAGTCAAGGGGATCTGAACAAAGCAGTGGAGCCTGTATATTGTGGTCATCTGTATTGCTCCTTTAGAAAGGAGTTGCCATGTAAACACAGGAAAACACAATGAATATACTAAGATGATGGGGATAGTCAAGGACTTCAAAGGGTTAGAGAGTATGGACTGGGTTTGAATCTGTATTGACAGTTTCAAGATTCAAAAATGCTTTCTTGAATATTTGGTTTAGAACTCTCGTTGGGAACATAAGGTAGATATAGTGTCAGGGTTTATTTCCTCATACCACTTTACAGAAAATTCTATTGTTAGGTTATACAACTCTGAGGACTTCCAGACCACCTGGGAGGTCAGTGGGAGAAGGCTCTTAAATTTTATCAACCTTTAAAACATTTCTTTGTGTAAGACTATATTGTGTATGTCAAGGGCTACTAAAGATTTTTAAGATACGGAATCTGGCATCGGTTTCTTTATAACCTCTGAAGGGAGCTAGGAGTAAATGTGTGAAACAGTGACGAGCAAGGTAACATTATCAGCACAAGTTGTATGAGAGGCTGTGCCTGTTTTAGGAAGTCAGAGGAGAAAGAAGTTGTTAGGGTTTGCAAAGACTTCCTGGAAGAGCCGGAGTGTCACCTGTATTTGAAGGGTGGGTAGAATAAGGAAAGGTGGAGGTGGGAAGGTGTTTCTGGACAGTACCGCAACATGAACGAAAGCACAAAGTGGGGGTGTTGGGGAGTCGAGCTGATTGGAGTGTGAATGCAAGAATTGGAGATGGTGGAAGTTTGAACCAGAAGCTTATGGCCACAGAAACTGTTTTAAAATAATAGAAAAGCGGGAACCATTGATGTTTTTGTTAATATAGGTGGGACATGAAGGTAGTTTAAAGAAGAAAAATTTGGATGATTGTATTGATCAATAAGGGTTTTCTTTTTAGAGTTAGAGAAGCTAGGTAAGAGGTATCTGCTGGTTGATTCCAGACAGGGCTTGCTAGTAGTACAGCACAACTACAAGAAGCATTTTAAAGGAAAAAATCAGCAGGGCCTAGTGACTAATTGAATATAGGTGTTTGAAGTGAGGGAATGTGACCTAGGTTTGGCTGTAGATGCACAGACCACAAATTAAACACAGAGTGCCAGTTATAGTTTTAGGTAGAGCCTGTGTTCTCTGGTTTGGTTACAACCTCACGTGATTCAAACTGTAGCCCAAATGGCTGAAATATTGATAATGCCTTCAATTGAGATAGAAAAATAACTCATTTAGTGTGATAACTTCAGTTTTACACATCTTCGGTTAAAAATGACAAGCAGTGTCTTGAAAAGGGGATCTGCTGCTTGAAAATTAGGGTAGTTGAATATAAAAGCAGATCACCTAATGACATGCAAAGTTAGGCCTTAGATGTGGGAAAAGGGATATATATTCATATTTGAGAATTATCAACATTGAGATACTTGTTAAATCCATGAGATTGGGGTCATTCATTCAACAATAATATATTGAGTATTATGAACCAGGCATGGAAGTGCTGAGGGTGTCAAGATGGACAGGTAAGCTCTCTGCTCTCATGAAGTTTACCTTCTAGATGGTTAACTATTTTCTTTCCAGAAATAGTATAAAGGAAAATAGTAAGCCCTGTGATTTGAGATTTGTGAAATACTATCAGTTAAGGAAGTTGAAAAGTTTCATGTGGTTTTTAAAGGTCAAACTGTGAGAGTAAGCTTAGTAGAAAGAATTCTAGCCGAGGACCCCAGAGTCCAGGGTTCTGATTTCAGCTCTTCAGTCAACTAATTGTGCCACCATGGGCAAGATACAGCCACCTCTAAGTTTCGCTATTGATAAAATAAGCAAGTTTCAAACTGCACGTCATTATCCATTGAAATCAATTTTAAGGCTCACAGTCTAGCATTTGTTATTTAAAGAAAAGTGAAATAGAACAGAGTAACAAATATTAACATATTGTTCACAGAATATTGCTTTGTGAAATTTTTTTCAGTTTTATGCATCTGTGTGCACACATGGGCTGTGTGTAACGAGTTGTGATCTAAAATGTATTTGTTAGTATGGCTTGTTCCAATCAGAACAGTTGGAAACACTGGATTAGACAACCTCTAAAATCTAATCCAGGTCATTATTTATATGATTATATGAATTGTATAAGCAGTTTAGGTTTAAGACTATATATTAAAAATTTTTTTAACTCTCTAAAACCACAATTCTATGATGGAAAAATTGAAGATTATATATGGAATTTTGAGAAATGGGGAAATTGGATATGAAAGGAAAAATTAAAATTTTTATTTATCTTTCAGAAGTATGTTAATGAGAGAAGCTTCAGTGTTGTTATTTTTTTTTTTTTTTTCCGGAATAAGAGAGCCTTATGTAATACCAAAAGTATTACATATATTTTGAAAATATTTTTGTTCATGAGTTACTTGGTAGATTTGTGAGCTTATATAATTTCTGAAGATGTTACTGCTCTGTGTACCTCATAAAGCATTAGGAGAAAATGCTCATTTTGATGCCAAAATTTTTAGAAAATCTAGGATATTGTACACATTAAGGCATTCTGTTATTAATTT
This sequence comes from Balaenoptera acutorostrata, assembly GCF_949987535.1. Taxonomy (NCBI): domain Eukaryota; kingdom Metazoa; phylum Chordata; class Mammalia; order Artiodactyla; family Balaenopteridae; genus Balaenoptera; species Balaenoptera acutorostrata. The sequence goes on along the minus strand of NC_080076.1, from coordinate 35,334,551 downwards.
ACCTTTATAGAAGGTTACATATGTTGTTCCTGAATTTTCAGCTTTAAAAAGAGTGATGATAGAATGTGTTTCATTACTCCCATTAATTATTTTTGCAAATGTGAATTGATCTGTTTTAATGGAAAGGCATAAGTATTTACAAAATAATTCTGAGTTTCATTTCACATTTACATGAATGACTTTACATTTTTAAGGTATGTGATAGTGGAATGTGAAGATCAAGATACTCAACAGAGAGATCCAAAGACCCACGAGATGTACTTGAATGTGATGAGACGGTTCAGCCAAGCATTGTTGAAGGTAACCGTTTAATGTAGGCGTTGGCAGACACGGTGCATGGGCCATATCTGGCCTATTGCCTGTTTTGGTATGCCCTATGAGCTAAGGATTTTTATTTTTAAATAGTTGGAAAAATCACAAGAAGAATAATACTTTGTGACACATGAAAATTATGTGAAATTCACATTTCAGTGTTCATAAGTAAAATTTTATTGGGACATAGTCATGCTCATTTGTTTTCATATTGTTTGTGATCACTTTTGTACTCCAATAGGAGATAAATATCTGGTATGGAAACTCTATAGTCAGCAGGACCTAAAGTAGTTAATCCTTGGCCCTTTATAGTAAGTTTGTTGACTCCTGATTTAATAAAATAAACCTATACCTGGAACAAAAAACCCCAAAGCTTTGCTTTTTTATTGCACTCTCTGTTTTCTATTTTTATTGTTAAGACTAGGTATATTTATATAAATCTGGTAATGGTCATATTACACATACTTTCTATATAACTTATATTTTTGCTTTTATAGTTTCTAGAGGTATGTAAGCCATTTTTCGCCTGGTATTCTTGTGACTGTTAAGGCAGTGTCACAGTTCAGCCAGCAGAAGGTGCACGGGCAATGAAAAGAAAACTGTCACGACATTAACTGTAATTTGCTGTAGAAATGTAATATTTTACTTCAGAGCATCTTTATCTACTGTTTCATGTTTCATTTAAATTTTCTTAAAAACGTAAGTCACATCTTATTGAACTCTTTGAGACTAAACTTTTGTATAGTTCTCAGAGGCCAGAGATTCTTTATATCTAACTGACTAGCAGATAAGCAGTTGGTCCTCTCTTCTAATCTCAGTTCTGCCACTTATAACCTTTGTCATCCTGTGAGGAAATTTCAGTCTCTTGGAGAATAAATTTCCATCTTCGAAATAAGGATGACAATTGCCAAGCTGCCTTTATCAATGTAATTGGAGAGATTAAATGAGAAAATGTTATTTTATAATATTTTATGAACTGAGAATTACTACATGAGACTTTATAGCATTTAGTTTTTATGGTTCTGTTTTACTAAGCAAGCATATTATATTGCTCTTTGAGAACTTTTTTTTTTAAGTATATATTTATTTCCTTGAGGATAGTATTGTTTCTGCTGTATGCCCAGCACGTTTTTGAAGAAATTATAGGCTTCCAGATACTTATTGAACTGGTGAGTGAATACATTTTGGGTGAATGAATTCTATCGTGTCACATGGTTGTGTGTGGGAAAAAAAGTGCAGTTTTTGTTAGACCAGTATTCGCTGAAGACTCTGATAATTTTCAATTGTGGAAGAGTTGGTGGTGTTTAACTAAGATAACAGGTTTATCATTATCTCTGAATAAAGATAATTAATTTTTTTCAATACTACTTTGTGTTGAAGTTTGTGGCTATTAAAAGAATAAAGGTCACCCATGCTATTGAAGAAACCCTAATCATTATGCTACATAGAATTAATTTTTCTTTCCTTTGAATCCCTTCAGGGTGATAAGTCTGTCAGAGTTATGCGTTCTTTGCTGGCTGCACAGCAGACCTTTGTAGATCGGCTGGTGCACCTAATGAAGGCAGTTCAACGTGAAAGTGGAAATCGTAAGAAAAAGGTAAACCTTTGGGCTTTGCTTTCTGTTTATGACTAATAATGTCTTGGTATCATAAAATACTGAGTTTTGGTACTGTCTCTTTGGTTGATATATTTTACGGGCATACCTCGGAGATATTGCGGGTTGTGTTCCAGACCACTGCAGTACAGCAAATATCACCATAAAGTGAGTCACACGAATTTTTTGGTTTCCCAGTGCATATAAAAGTTAGGTCTACACTATACTGTATAGTATAGACTATACTGTAGTCTGTTAAGTGTGCAATGGCATTATGCCTAAAGAAAGCAATGTATATACCTTAATTAAAAATATTGCTAAAAAATGCTAGCCATCATCTGAGCCTTCAGAGAATCATCATCTTTTTGCTGATGGAAGGCCTTGCCTCGAGGATGTGGCTGCTAACTGATCAGGGTGGCGGTTGCTGAAGGTTGGAGTGGCTGGGGCAATTTTGTAGAAGAAGACAACAATGAAGATAATTAAGCTTTGCCACATCAGTTGACTCTTCCTTTCACTAACAATTTGTTTTCACTGTAGCATGCAGTGCTCATTGACAGCATTTTTACCCACAGTAGAACTTCTTTCAAAATTGGAGTTAGTTCTCTCAAAGCCTGCCACTGCTTTATTAACAAACTTTATGGAATATTCTAAATCCTCTGTTTGTCATTTCACCAATATTCATAGCATCTTCACCAGGAGTAGATTCCATCTCAAGAAACTACTTTCTTTGCTCATCCCTAAGAAGCAACTTCTCATCTGTTAGTTTCATCACGAGTTTGCAGCAGTTAAGTCATATTTTCAGGCTCCCCTTCTAAGTCTAGCTGTCTTGCTAGTTACTTCTTCCACAGAAGTCTTGAACCTCCCAAAGTCATCCTAAGAGTTGGAATCAACTTCTTCCAAACTCCTGTTAATGTTGATATTTTGACCTCTTCCTGTGAGTCACAGTTATCCTTGATGGCATCTAGAATGGTGAATCCTTTCCAGAACATCGCCAATTTACTTTGTCCAGATCCCTCAGAGGAATCACCAACACTCACAGCCTTATGATAGTATTTTTTAAGTACTGAGACTTGAAAGTCAAAATTAGACTTTGATCCATGGGCTGCAGAATGGATATTATGTTAGCAGGCATAAAAAACATAAACTCACTGTACATCTTCACCAGAACTCTTGAGTGACCAGGTGCGTTGTCAATGAGCAGTCATATTTTGAAAGGAATCTTTTTTTTTCTGACCAGTAGGTATCAACAGTGGGCTTAAAATATTCAGTAAACCATATTGTAAACAGATGTGCTATTATCCAGGTTTTGTTCTTCATTTATAGAGCAGGCAGTCGATTTAGCATAATTCTTAAGGGCCTTAGGATTTTTGGAATGGTAAGTAAGCATTGGCTTAAACTTCAAGTTGCCAGCTGCATTAGCCCCTGACCAGAGAGTCAGACTGTCCTTTGAAGCCTTGAAGCCAGGCATTGACTTCTTCTCTCTAGCTGTGAAAGTCCTAGATGGCATCTTCTTCCAATATAAGGCTGTGTCATCTACCACTTTTGTTAATTATCTTAGCTAGATCTTCTGGATAACTTGCTGCAGCTTCTACGTCAGCACTTGCTGCTTCACCTTGCACTTTGATGCTATAGAGATGGCTTCTTTCCTTAAACCTCATGAACCAAGCTCTGCTAGCTTCAAACTTTTCTTCTGCAGCTTTCTCACCTCTTTCAGCCTTCATAGAATTGAAGAGAGTTAGGGCTTGCTCTGGTTTAGGCTTTGGCTTAAGGGAATGTTGTGGCCGGTTTGATTTCTATCCAGACCACTAAAACTGTCTCCAGATCAGCAATAAAGCCATTTTGCTTTCTTATCATCCATGTGTTCATAGTAGTTTAATTTCCTTCAAGAATTTTTCCCTTGCATTCACAATTTGGCTGTTTGGCATAAGAGGCCTAGCTTTTGGCCTGTCCAGGCTTTCAACATGCCTTCCTCACTAGCTTAATTATTTCTAGGTTTTGATTTAAAGTGAGAGACATGTGACTCTTCCTTTCATTTAAACACATAGAAGCCATTGTAGGGTTGTAAATTGTCCTAATTTCAACACTGTGTTTCAGGGAATAGGGGAAGAAGAGAGAGGGAGAACAGCTGGTCAATGGAGCAGTCAAAACGCACGTAACATTTTATCGATTAGGTTCTCCATTTTATATGGGCTTGGTCCATGATGCCCCAAATCAATTACAATAGTAAAATCAAAGATCACTGATCACAGATCATCATAACAAGTATAATAATAGAGAGAAAGTTTGAAATATTGTGAAAATTACCAAAATGTGACGTAGAGACACAAGGTGAGCAAGTGCTGTTGGAAAATTGGCACCGATAGTCTTGCTTGACACAGGGTTGCAATAGACCTTCAATTTGTAAAAAATGCAATATCTGCATAGTGCACTAAAGTGAAGTGCAATTAAATGAAGTAGGCCTGTTATAGTAATAGGAGTGGTTAGAAGTACAGATTATGTATAGGACCCTATTTTATGAGTTTATATACATTGATTTTATCCACACAACAACCCTATAAGTTAGGTACTATTATTATCCCAATTGTAAGGAAAAGTAGGTAGTAGAAGGTTAAGTAATTTGCCAGATGTCCTCAGGTAATAAGTGTTGAAGTTAGGATTTGTACCCAGACATTCTGAGTCCATATTTTTATCTACAGTGCTTTTCTGGCTCTCATTTTAGAATCTTAGTATCTTAGAATACAATTTATTTGACATGGAAAGAACCTCTAGAGATTATTTAGACTAGAATTTTTCTGAGAAAAAGAAGGTCCAGAGTAATTCGCCCAAGGTTGCAGAACTAGTGATAGTAACTGGCAATGTGTTCTCATGGCCAGTACATTGATTTTGCTCTCAACGGGGTGAGGTTTCTACTTGATGATAATAGATGAGCATCTCTTCTTCAGATGTTATTTTTCCTGATCTTTTGCCCAAATGATATGAAGGATTCATCTGATATCTTCTCTTTACCTAATCCCATAACTGGAAAATCTTTCTTAGTGACCTTTGTAAAACACCACAACACATTTTACTGTTCTTCAGAATTGTGAGAGGAAAGCGGAGAGACTAAAAGGTGAAAAATTGAGTCAGGAATTTAAAGGCAGGGGATCAGGTCTGGCAGAGATGCGTGCAAGGAATAATGTTAACAAGGTTAGGGAGGAGAAAATAGGCTGAAGAGAAACACATGTTTATTGAGTTGGCATTTTCTTTGTTTTTGAGAAGAATCACAAATCCTGGTTAAATAACTAAATTCCTACTGCTGTTCCTCCAGGAGCCCTTCTCCCCAGAGGTGCCCTGGTGAGCAGCCGTGTGACCCCAGTGCTCACCAGCAGAAAGAATGCCTGTTCTTGTGACTGTCAGTTTGGGGCATGTATTTAAACCGCAGTTTGTTCTTATGTGACATACTCTTTTGTTCGCCACACATGAGCCTCTGGATACACCTCAGTTTTCGCTGTTCTGGAAGATGACTCCCTACTGGAGACAGCACTTATAGTCCCCAAAAATAAATGTTGTTTTTGCCACATATTGCAAAACACATATTGTTTTGCCTATATTTTAAGTCAGACAGTCCCAAATATAGTGTCAACATTGGCTAAAAATCTTTTCAGACATTTTTTCATGATGTGATAATAGACAAACATAGTTTTATTTACTTAGTTTTACTAGAAACAAGCCCTCGGGTTTTAGTGAAATGCCAAGATGACTCTCTACCACCATTATTTGTGTTATTACTAGGAATAATGAAATGACTACAGCTAATAATTTGCAATCATATGTAATAGTACTTTTCCATCCCTCATAACGAAGTTGGGAGAGACTTGCCTTGGTGAGTGCAACGGTGTTAAATGTGTGGCCAGGGGATCCAAGAGTTAGGTGTCCGATGGTAAAACAAATAATAATATTGTTGCCACCTTCTTTCCTTTGCTGATCTCATTTAGGAAAAATTCTCTTGATTGAGGTCTTTGAATGTAGATATTTGAGTTCTAATAAAAATGCATTGATTCCACACTTTTAAAAAAATAATTAAAGCTTTCATTTTGAATGTTAAGTAGTCTCTTTACACTTTGTGATTCTTTATGTTATAATATTTATTCTATAAAAATGTATCACATGCCTACTGTGTGCCAAGCACTTCTCTAGGTTCTGAGGATGCAGAGGTGAATATAAAAATCCCTACGTTTAGAATGTAAGGACCTTACATTCCTGTTGGAGGAGAAAGTTAACAAAATAAGTAAAATATATTTTATGCTAGATAGCATCACGTGCTTTGGAGAAAAAGCTGGAAAGGGGAATAGGAAGTGCTGGGTTCGAGTATTAAGGCAGCTTTTCACTTCTCAATGGAATGGTCAGGAAGGCCTCACTGAGAGTTGACATTTGGACAGAAACCTGAAGCAAGTAGGGGAGCAAGCCACTGAATATCTAGAGAAGACTATTCCAGCCAGAAGAGCTGCAAGCACAAAGGCCCTGATATGGGAGCATGTGTGACATGTTAGAGAAATAAGAAGAAGCCCAGTGTATTAGGTCAAGTTTTCTCCCTTTAAGAACAAGCTGACCTGTTTAAAGAATGCAATACTCTCACAGCTTTCAAAGGAAATAGATTGTTATTTTGAAATTGAATAGATGGGCTTGGTCTAAACACTATAGATGCTGCTAAATGACAAAGCTGTTTCATCATGGCTTGAATTTCTCAATTTCTGAAATCTTGGCTCAATGCAGTATGCATGTGAGCTAAAGAAAATAAATAAATGGTGATATCTTGGGAAAAGTTCGATCAGACAGAGTCAATGAACAGTAAAAGGTAGGGTCCAAGTTCCTCCAAGTAAATTGAGTTTACTTTCTAAACCCAAAACATGCAGTGGAGCAGCTAATGAAATTCTTGCTTAATATTTGGTCATGAGAAATTAAGCTTCAAATGAAATTAGATTCTCCTTGTGATTTCACAGATCCTTTGAAAATAGAAATTGCACCTTTAAGTCCAGCTTGAGTATACTCCTGATTCTCAGTTGCAGCAAGAGAAACATATTCCCTAACCTTATGAAAGTCCAGCTTTTCATAGGTCAAGGGATTGCTCCTTTTAAAGCATGCTGCTGCTTTTGTCAGGTGGATTATAAGTGCTTGTCTCTGACACATACTCTCTCCTTTATGTTGTATTACTTCGCATATACTTTTATGGTGCTTTGCAAATATTTTAAAGTTAATAGAATCAGTCTTTATGTCTTTACCATATGCTTTAAAAACCCCTTTTCCATTTTAACCTAATTAGTACTTTCTAACTTGTTCTGCTAGAATGAGAGACTACAGGCATTGCTTGGAGACAACGAAAAGATGAACTTGTCAGATGTGGAACTTATCCCATTGCCTTTAGAACCCCAGGTGAAAATTAGAGGAATAATCCCAGAAACAGCTACATTATTTAAGGTAACTGTGGTGGATCTTCAGACACTACCTTTGAAAAAAGATACCTTTTATTTATCAGTGTGTTTTGTTTTAAGATCTTTTTGTATTATCAGTAGACATTTTTATGTGGAATGTATAAAATATTTTTATATCTCTGGATTTTTTTAATCTTTAATTTTTGAGCTATTTATTAATCACCTGCTTTTTCTCATGTAAGCTTCTTTTTTTTTTTAAAAAGTAAAAGTTAAATTGCAAACTTAGACATTATAAGTTCCTCTGGTTAGATATGAGTTCCAGTTAACCTATGACTTAAATTTTTTCTTGTATTTTCAAGTGTAGTAATTCTCTTTAGTCCTTAATAGCATGCCAGACTTTCTTTTGGCTGGCCACCACCTGGATAGTTAGAAAGAACTGGTAGCAGCTGCCTTCTCTAAGCAGGCCAAAGGGCTGAGCATCATTACTTGTGAAGAAGCATCATTATCTGCTGGGCATCATGTTGAAAGGTCTCTCTGAGGCATGATGTTTTAGGTCTTCTGATTCTAAGGGTAGAAGGGCATAAGTTGCATTGGGATATTACTTTGTATCAGATAAGAAAGGGCTCATAGATCAACAACTTGGGTATATGAAAAGGGGTGTGATTACAGTAAAAAATAGTTGATTTTTTTTAAGGGTGTGTTTAAAGGCAGCCCATGGCAGCCCAGCTCACACAACTGCAACGTTAGTTTCATAAAGCAGTACTTAACCTTACTGCATATTACAGACTCTAATAGTTTCTATTCTTTTAAAAACTATTCTGTTGCATTAATTTTTAAATGTTGTTTGCAACCTATTTAATTTAAGGTTTTAAAACTCATTATTGAATTATATCCTGCAATTTGAAAAATGCTGGTACAGGAGAGAAAATGCAAGTATTTCTTAGTTCATGCTAGAACTCCCAAATAAGACCTGCTTCTAATAATTCTCATTCCCTTAGGACTAATCAAAACCAGTGAATCAAAAAAGGAGTTTTATCATTTTTTTGCAAACAGGATGAAAAAGAATATCTAAGACAAAAAGCAGGAGTTGTAAGAGGGGGGCATAAGAATCTATCATTATTGTTTAGTGTATTCTGGATCGATTTTTCCCTTAATAATATAATTTTATAATTATGTCTTATATACACAAAGTAGATGGTCAATAAAATATCATGGGACATCATTTTAATCCTAATATTCAGTCCTGATTTTTTTCTTCCAGCCCTTATTAAGTATGTGGACATTCTTAAAAATTCTGAATTGCAGTTTACAATTAATGGTTCTAGGGCATTTACCACATAACTCTAGCATTATAATTCTTAACCATTTTTGAGTCATGAATGCCTTTAAGAGTCCAATGAAAGTGATGGATTGGATACTGTAGAATGTTACCCATATGCTTGTACATACACTGAAATGTCTGCACAGAGTTGTAGGGGAATCCATGAATTCCTGTTGTCTTTTTATGAACTCCTTAGAGCTGAAAAGGTTATGCACCTAGTTTTCAATATTTTTAAACAGTATTTTGTAGACCTTAGCTTAAGAATGAAAGCTAGATCTCCATGGGGAGTGAACCCCTTAAGGCACTGGGATTAGTGCTTAGTTATCCTGAGGTTGTCAGCTGCTTGCATTAGATTTCAGATGAAATCTAAATTTCAGAATCAGATCCGAGTCTGGAAAGGGAAATTACAACAAAGAACCTCTTGCTTATCATTTATCTTTAGGAAGATCACTTCCAGTTCTTCTTGAGCTTTTGTGAGCTAGGGTACAAGGTAATTTATAAAATATATTTTTGCCTGAGGTGATAAAAGGATACTACAAATTGAAGATAATTTAAAGTTTGGAGTTTCAGTCCACTAGAGGTTGTAGGTTCTAAACATATATTCTTTGAAGCATTTTTGATGCCTTTTCCCCCAACATTTTATACGAAAGTTTTCAAACATACAGCAAAGTTGAAAGACTTTCACAGTAAACAACTGTATACCCACTACTTCTATCCTATTATTAACATTTTACTGTGTTTGCTTTGTCACACGTCTGTTCATCCCTCTGTCTGATACTTTTTGTGCTATTGTTTCTCATGGCCTGTATAAATTAAGGTTATTATTATTTGTTTTCTTTATTAGACTCATTTCTTTTCTTTAGATTATTATAAATTTCCCCACATTTCCATCTTATATAATTTGAAAATAATATTTTTATTTCCAGAGTGCCCTTATGCCTGCACAGTTATTCTTTAAGACAGAAGATGGAGGCAAATATCCAGTTATATTTAAGCATGGGGATGATTTACGCCAAGATCAACTTATTCTCCAGATCATTTCACTCATGGACAAGGTGAACATAACCTTATGTTGGTAGGGAACATTTTTTCATTTTAGAAATCGATGATTTAGTGGATATGCTATACATGGACAGAATTGTTTGTAACATTCAGATGCAGTCCTAGCAAGCTGAACAATCTCCACTTGATCTTGAGCAAATTTAGTTGTTTTTGTACATTGCAGGATGGCTCTTGTGATTAGTATAAAATGAAACTGCATGTGTTCCTTTTTATAAAAACTTTTTTCCCAGTTAAGTTCTTTCAATGTTAAATTTAGTAATTTTCTTCCTCTTAGTCAATTAAATCTTCTTTTTTAAATCCTGTTTCTGTCCCTGGCATATAAAGGAAAATATTTGTCCTCATTTCCTTTTTCTGAGTTCTAAAATACTTTGTGACCAGTAAGCCTGCATAAATCCTTAGGAGGAACCCTTCTGTTCATCGAAAACTGACAGTGATTTAGAAAAAGATAAAAAATTTGACATACCACCATGTAAAGTGTTTAATACATTTATTTTGATAATAAATAAAAGTTAAATTAACTAATTGATTTAATTAAACCTTAATTTAGGTTTACCTTCTAAATCTCTGTGTATTAAACTGCTATAGTACTTGCGTGCAAAACTATTTTATAACATTCTTTTCATTTGGTTAATATAACTTTTGATCTTAAGCTGCTACGAAAAGAAAATCTGGATTTGAAGTTGACGCCCTATAAAGTATTAGCCACTAGTACAAAACATGGTAAGTTTATTTTATAACATGATTATTTATTTCAGTGTCCAATGAATATACTTTTCCTTTTTTAATTGAAAATTGTTAAGAATGTTAGAGATTGAACTCATTTGTAACACTGAAGACCACTTGGGCCTTCCTGACTGCCGGCCTACCTTCCCTCTCTCCCTCCCTCCCTCCCTCCGTCCCTCCCTTTCTTCCTTCTGTCCTTCCTTCCTTTTATACCTCTTGGAATCATTAAACAACATATTTGGAAGAAAAATTAGCATCTTTCTGATATATTTCTTTGCATTCAAAACTTTCAGTAGCTACAAACTACAGTAGTTTTCTTCCATGGTGTTCTGTATCTGGAATCATTACTGAGCGTTACTAAAACCCAGAGAGACTGTGCCCTGCTTATACAAGCCACTCAGCAGATGATGTTGCCTTATCCACTAATTTTTTTTTTTAATATATGTCTAAGTCTTTTTGAGATTGAGTAACCTCTGGAAGTTTGGCAGAAGATTCCCTAGGAATGCTTGCCTAATGCCTATTGTAAATTTTATAATCTTGTTACTCTTAGAGCTTCTTACCCTTAGGTACCTTGAAGAAACAAGTACCTGTTTTATTTTAGGCTTTCTGCCCTTCTCCAGGCCACTCCCAAATCTTTTTGATGGTTTAATTCCTCTTCTCATTTTTCTCTCAGAATGATATTGTTAAAAGTGCAAACATTCTACCATCCTACATAGATTGATTTATTTAGCTTTCATTTGCTCTTGGGACAAAGACAAAAGCCTCAGCTTAGTTTACAAGTTCTTGCATGGTATGACATACTTCTGCACCTATCTCTGTCACCTCTTTTTTGCCACCCTCCCCCTTGCTTCTTAGGCTTTAGCCACACCAGCCACCTTCCATTTTCTCAAATGTACCATGCTCTTTTCAGTCTTATATGATCATTGTCTTTAATATCCTTTCCGCTTTACTAATTAATCTTTATTATCCTTCAAAACATGGTTCAGATGTCAGATGTCCTCTGATCCCTGTTGTAATATAGGTCTCCCTATGCTATTCTCTTTCGTTCATAGTTTTTATCCCAATAAAACTTGCAAGCTTGTAAGATCTTTGAAAGGAGGGTCAAGGCTCTATTTTTGCTTACCTGGCCAAGTTCTTGCTACATAGTAGAAAAACTATAAACGTCTGTTAAGTGCATTAATGCAGACTGTTCAGTATTTATGATATAAGAATAAATGATACATTTCTTACTCTAAAGAAATATACAGTCTCCTAATTTGCATGTGAATAATTATAATGTAAGACTTACCAAAACCAGATCATGGTTGTTTATGATCCTGAAATAGTTTCCATCATTCAACTTTGATTTTTTTTCACAGATTTGTAGTTTTATACTTCTTTTGTTGTCCCTAGACTTACCAGACTTACTTTTTCTCCTTGTTCTCCTGTATGCTATCTTCTTTCCCTTCTTTTTGGTAGTTTAAGGGATTTATACTTCCCTCTCATATCATTTCCAGGGAATGGCAGAAGATGGAATATTACACAAAGAAAGCCAATGAATATACTATAATTTTAGGGTTAGGTGATTGATATTCCACAATTCCAGATTTCTTAAAATGATTTTAAACTCAGAATAATTTTAATTGACATATGTTATAATACTATAGAAAGAAATTTTTATGCCAGATTTAAGAAGCCTAGCCTATTACTTTGTGTTCCTTGTGTATAATAATAGAAATTGGCCTAGAGAAGCATACAGATTGTCAGCTTAATTTTTTTTAAAAGTTTCCTTGTAGTTCCTATGATGTAAATGCCAGTGTATACTAAATACAATGTTTATAGACCTCTTTAAGCTATTAGGTTTGTAGTGTATACATTTTCAAATGAAGACTATTCTTAGCAGAATCTTTATTTTTATTGCTTCACCAATAGCTATGCTTAATACAATGCATCTGTTTCTGTGTAGGCTTCATGCAGTTTATCCAGTCAGTTCCTGTTGCTGAAGTTCTTGATACAGAAGGAAGCATTCAGGTACAGTATCTATTTTAAAGATTTATAAATTTCATGAATATATTCTTATCATAAAAATTTCAATCTTTATAAAAAGTATATAAAGTTAGAAATGACAGTCTCTTTTTATCACCCGTCTTCCCTAAAGTTGTTTTCCTTTCCTGAGAAGTAAACAATGCTAACAGTTGGAAATGCTTCCATGGTTGATGTTCAGTTCCTTAAAATGGGCCTAACACATAATAGGAGATCAGGAATTAATTGGCAAACCAAGTTTAAATTTGTTAAAGTTCATGGTTGCATTATATTTCAAAGTATGGAAATATTATAATTTATTTAGCCATCAGTGAACATTATGATTACTTCCGATTTTTGTTGTTTGTCAGAACAGTGCTACAGTGATATTTTTGCTCGTACATGTTTGGCACAATTATTTTTTTAAGACCCTTATCCCCACCTCCAAAGTCATTTCTCTCCTTTAATATGAGAAAAGCCAAGCTGTTTCTGGGACTAAGCCATGTATATCTTTGGATTTTTTTTTTACATTTTAAATATGTGAATTAGTGTTTACTGCAGAATTCTTATTATATCTTAATAGTTTATTTTGTTAATTTTTAAATATAATTTTTCTTTTTCCTAAGAAAAATGTATATAATTCACACAGAAAAATTGATATGCCTGAGATGAAAAATAATACAGTGAAAGGCTTGATAGAGGATATTTGCTATAGTGTGTTTTTGTGTTTCTCAGTTTAGAGTGTCTCAGTAATTCAGTATGGAGTTTAGATTTGCAAGAAAGCGTTACTCTGATTTGTTGGCAAAACAGGTGGTTGATTCTGTTGTTTGGTTTGGGGTACAGTCATGTTCAGTGGTTAAAAGCTCACGCTCAAAACATCAAACTGCGTGAGTTTGAAGTTTGGCTCTGCAGCTTTCTAGCTAGATTTTGAGTAACCTTGCAAGCAGGTTAGCCTTTAGCTGGTATTTGGCTTTCAGTGAGAACTTGGCTTTTAACTGATAAGGGTGGTTCACATACCTAGACTGTTTGTACAAATAATATGATTTATAGCAAACAACCTGCTTTCCTTCTAGAATTTTGATAGTTACTGAACTAAATAGACTGTAGAGGGTGCCTGTATGACCAGCCCCCAGTAAGTATGCTCAGTGTATACCTTCACAGAAGACAGCAAGGAGGATTGCACATGGAATTCACAGGCTTTGCCTGTGTGTTTTTCCCATGCTGATCCTGTTGTGTATACTTTTGCTGTAATACTCACTGCTTGTGGTACAACTGTAAGTTGAGTCTGTGACCTCACCTAACAAATCAAACCTGTCAGAGGTCTAGGGGACCCCCTAACATACCCTTCAAGTCTCAGTTTTTATATCTGTAAAATTTGGATAATGATGAAGAGTACCTAGCTCTAGAATTGTTCTGAAGCTGACATGAAATGTATGCAGAGCTTCAACACAGGTTCTAACTGAAGTAATTGTTTAATAAAGTTATCAATTATTATGTTGCTCTTTGCAATTATGATTTTGTAAAATAAAGCCAATGACAGTTTGTGTCCTGATTCTTAGTTGCATGTGTGATCTATGTAAATAATTTTGCTGAGTCATAGCTTATCTCATCTTCAACTTTAGTAGATAATTAAAAATTGTTTTCCAAAATAATTGTTTTTGGAAACAACTGTTTCTCATTGCTACCCATCTTTGCCTAATCTTGGTATTGTCAAACTTCTAAATTTTGGTATTTATTATTATTTAGTTTGCATTTCCCTGATTACCTGAAAGATTGAGTATTTAAAAATATGTGTAGGCCATTTATTTCTTCTGTGAAGTGCTTGTTCATATCTTTTGCCCATTTTCATGTTGGGTTGTTTGTCTTTTCCTTATTGATTTATAGGAGTTCTTTATATATTCTAGATATAGATTCTTTGTCAAACTTACAAAGTGTTCCAAAAAGCTTAAAACATAGGATAAACTTACTTTTTTAATAGTATGTTAGTTGTATTTTCAAATAATATACACTGTGTATTTTTCTTTAACATCTAGATGTAAGGGAATAGGTCCAGTTGGTAATCTGGGGAAAAAAAATAAATGCACAATTTTACCCAGTGTTTCCAGACTCTTTGGACCTCTAGTGTATTTATCGTGCCCCTATAATTCTTTGGTTCAGTCTGCATCTCTTATATTTATCTTTCTGTCACTTTCCTCTGAATCTGAAAATTCTTAGCATTGCATTCTAATTATTTTGAAAATTGGAATGTAACTTTATTGAGTTTGTTAATGGTAACAGTGTTTCAGTGGCCATACTTAAAAGGTAATTTTAAAAACTTATGTTCACTTTTAGGAGAATGTATGATACCCAAAAAACCCCTCATGTTTACATTCAGGAGAAAGGTGAAACAAACTGATAAATTAAGTATAGAGATATAGCAGTAAGTTTATTTAATGTTTTCCGTTGTGGTATAGAAGTAGCAGGCTTTTATTTATTTATTTGTTTCTTTGTTTGTCTTAGCCTATAAGCATAGTAATAAGACTGATTCCTGAGGAATATGCTTCCTAAAGTCCACATTTTATAATTACTGACTGCTTTACACCAGACACCTCTTTGTCATTATTTACAATTTTTAAATGCCTAATTTGTTTAAGGATTGTATTGAATTTATAAACATGTAAATAATATCTTTTCAGAACTTTTTTAGAAAATATGCACCGAGTGAGAATGGGCCAAATGGGATCAGTGCTGAAGTTATGGATACTTATGTTAAAAGCTGTGGTAAGTTTTTCAACTTACTACTTTTCATTGATATGTGGGAATAAAGGAAAACACGCTATCCTGATATTACCATACTCATACACATTTAGAACATGTTAGGATTTTTTCTAGTCCATTTGGGCTACAATAACAAAATACCAGAGACTGGGTGACTTACAAACAACAGAAATTTATTTCGCACAGTTGTACTGGCTGGAAGTCTGAGATAAGATGCCAGCCTGGTCAGGTGAGGGCCTTCTTTGGGTCAAAGACTTGTTATTGTATCTACACCTGGTGGGAGGGGCTAGGGAGCTCTGTGGGGTATCTTTTATAAGGGGCTAATCCCATTCGTGAGGGCTAAGCACCTCCCGAAGTTCCCACCTCCTAACACCACTACCTTGGGCATTAGGATTTCAGCATGTGAATTTTGAGGGGACACAAACATTCAAACCACAGCAGTTTTACATGCTCTATAAGAAGATTAAAAGATACAAAATGTGAAAAAAGAGGTCATTAATGTTTTGACGTAATAGTAGGAATAAGGTGTAAATTCTGTTTACTCTTTTATAGATGCATCTGTTTTTTATTAACATCTTTATTAGAGTATAATTGATTTACAATGTTGTGTTAGTTTCTGCTGTATAACAAAGTGAATCAGCTATATGTATACATATATCCCCATATCCCCTCCCTCTTGCATCTCCCTCCCATCCTCCCTATCCCACCTCTCTAGGTGGTCACAAAGCACCAAGCTGATCTCCCTGTGCTATGTCGCCTCTTCCCACTAGCTATCTATTTTACATTTCAGAGTGTATATATGTCTAGAACACTCTCTCACTTCATCCCAACTTACCCTTACCCTTCCCTGTCCTCAAGTCCATTCTCTACATCTGCATCTTTCTTCCTGTCCTGCCCCTAGGTTCATCAGAACCGTTTTTTTTTTTTTTTTTCATTCCATATATGTGTGTTAGCATATGGTATTTGTTTTTCTCTTTCTGACTTACTTCACTCTGTATGACAGACTCTAGGTCCATCCACCTCACTACAAATAACTCAATTTCATTTCTTTTTATGGCTGAGTAATATTCCATTGTATATATGTGCCGCATCTTCTTTATCCATTCATCTGTCAGTGGACACCTAGGTTGTTTCCATGTCCTGGCTATTGTAAATAGTGCTACAATAAACACTGTGGTACAGGACTCTTTTTGAATGATGGTTTTTCTCAGGGTGTATGCCCATAGTGGGATTGCTGGGTCATATGGTAGTTCTGTTTTTAGTATTTTAAGGAACCTCCATACTGTTCTCCATAGTGGCTGTATCAATTTACATTCCCACCAACAGTACAAGAGTGTTCCCTTTTCTCCACACCCTCTCCAGCATTTATTGTTTATAGATTTTTTGATGATGGCCATTCTGACTGGTGTGAGGTGATAACTCATTGTAGTTTTGATTTGCATTTCTCTAGTGATTAGTGATGTTGAGCATCCTTTCATGTTTGTTGGCAGTCTGTAGATCTTCTTTGGAGAAATGTCTATTTAGATCTTCTGTCCATTTTTGGATTGGGTTGTTTGTTTTTTTGATATTGAGCTGCATGAGCTGCTTGTGTATTTTGGAGATTAATCCTTTGTCAGTTGCTTTGTTTGCAAATATTTTCTCCCATTCTGAGGGTTGTCTTTTTGTCTTGTTCATGGTTTCCTTTGCTGTGCAAAAGCTTTGAAGTTTCATTAGGTTCCATTTGTTTATTTTTGTTTTTATTTCCTTTTCTCTAGGGGGTGGGTCAAAAAGGATCTTGCTGTGATTTATGTCCAAGAGTGTTCTTCCTATGTTTTCATCTAAGAGTTTTATAGTGTCTGGCCTTACATTTAGGTCTTTAATCCATTTTGAGTTTATTTTTGAGTATGGTATTAAGAAGTATTCTAGCTGTCCAGTTTTCCAGCACCACTTATTGAAGAGGCTATCTTTTCTCCATTGTATATTCTTACCTCCTTTATCAAAGATAAGGTGACCATATGTGCATGGGTTTATCTCTGGGCTTTCTATACTGTTCCATTGATCTATATTTCTGTTTTTGTGCCAGTACCATACTATCTTGATTACTGTAGCTTCGTAGTATAGCCTGAAGTCATGGAGTCTGATTCCTGGGCTCTGTTTTTCTTCCTCTGGATTGCTTTGGCTATTCGGGATCTTTTGTGTTTCCATACAAATTGTGAATTTTTTTGTTCTAGTTCTGTGAAAAATGCCATTGGTAGTTTGATAGGGATTGCACTGAATCTGTGCATTGCTTTGGGTAGTATAGTCATTTTCACAATGTTGATTCTTCCAATCAAAGAACATGGTATACCTTTCCATCTATTTGTATCATCTTTAATTTCTTTCATCAGTGTCTTACAGTTTTCTGCATACAGGTCTTTTGCCTCCTTAGGTAGGTTTATTCCTAGGTATTTTATTCTTTTTGTTGCAATAGTAAATGGAAGTGTTTCCTTAATTTCTCTTTCAGATTTTTCATCATTAGTGTATAGGAATACAGGAGATTTCTGTGCATTTATTTTGTATCCTGCTACTTTACCAAATTCATTGATTAGCTCTAGTAGTTTTCTGGTAGCATCTTTAGGATTCTCTATGTATAGTATCATGCCATCTGCAAACAGTGACAGCTTTACTTCTTCTTTTCTGATTTGGATTCCTTTTATTTCTTTTCTTCTCTGATTGCTGTGGCTAAAACTTCCAAAACTATGTTGAATACTAGTGGTAAGAGTGGGCATCCTTGTCTTGTTCCGGATTTTAGAGAAAATAGTTTCAGTTTTTCACCATTGAGAACGATGTTGGCTATGGGTTTGTTGTATATGGCCTTTATTACGTTGAGGTAAGTTCCCTCTATCCCTACTTTCTGGAGAGTTTTTAGCATGCGTGGGTGTTGAATTTTGTCAAAAGCTTTCTCTGCATCTATTGAGGTTATCATATGGTTTTTATCCTTCAGTTTGTTAATATGGTATATCACATTGATTTGCGTGTATTGAAGAATCCTTGCATCCCTGGGATAAACCCCACTTGATCATGGTGTATGATCCTTTTAATGTGCCTTTGGATTCTGTTTGCTAGTATTTTGTTGAAGATTTTTGCATCTACGTTCATCAGTGATATTGGTCTGTAGTTTTCTTTTTTTGTGACGTCTTTGTCTGGTTTTGGTATCAGGGTTATGGTGGCCTCGTAGAATGAGTTTGGCAGTGTTCCTCCTTCTGCTATATTTTGGAAGGGTTTGAGAAGGATAGGTGTAGCTCTTCTCTAAGTGTTTGATAGAATTCGCCTGTGAAGTCACCCGGTCCTGGGTTTTTGTTTGTTGGAAGATTTTTAATCACAGTTTCAATTTCAGTGCTTGTTATTGGTCTGTTTATATTTTCTCTGTCCTCCTGGTTTTGTCTCGGGAGGTTGTGCTTTTCTAAGAATTTGCCCATTTCTTCCAGGTTGTCAATTTTATTGGCATATAGTTGCTTGTAGTAATGCCTCATGATTCTTTGTATTTCTGCAGGGTCAGTTGTTACTTCTCCTTTTTCATTTCTAATTCTGTTGATTTGAGTCTTCTCCCTTTTTTCTTGATGAGTCTGGCTAGTGGTTTATCCATAGATGCATCTTTGCAATCACTTAACTATTTTGTATTTGTAAGTTATTTCTTCCTGGAAGCTGTAATTTTTCCCTTGATTTTCCCTGAGTTTGAGTAAGCAATTAAGTAGACTGTGGGAAAAGTCTGTCAGGAATAATTATATTTTTGATAAATCTCTAGAGCTAAGATAACAGTGCTATGTTAGGAGGTGCCTCTCATAGTATTTTAGATTAGTACTTATGGTCCCTTTCTGGAAATAAGTAAGTAGTGGCATGCCATAGGGATTAATTCAAATATTTCAACCACTTATGCCTATTCTCATGAAGTTTATATTCTAGAGGATTATTTTTTATTTTCTTAGGAGATTTTTTTTTTTTTTTTATAACTAGATTGTTTAAGGGAGGGTTAATAAAGGAGTTGACACTAGATTTGAGCCCTGAATATTGACACTAGAGTTGAGCCCTGAATAGTATATGGCATATATCATGTTATACCTGTTTTACATAAATAGTATATTTATGTTTATGTCCATATTTCTACTTAAACAGTCAAGCTTGGGGAAGCAAGTAGAGGATTTTCTAGACATATAACAACTATATTTAAACTTTCCTATCATTTTATGGCTTATAAATTGCTCTCTTATACATGACATTTTTTTTATTTTTCACAATGCTCCCATGAGGTAGTATTCCAAATTTATACTTGATACATTTTTGCCTGAGAAGTATAAAGAAAATATAATATTCCTAGGAACTTTTAAATTACTGAAATAAAATGTGTGTATGTATATTCATATTCCTTGTGGTTTTAATTCTTATTTTAACCTAAGGAACGTTACATGTGTTACATGTAACTGCTTACCCATAAAAATGATCACATACAGTGTATTTAGGTTTTAAGACTAAAAAAAATTGAAGCATCTAAGAGAAAATGTTTCCCTTTATTAACTAACTCTGTATTTCTCTCTCCTTTCCCTCTTTCCCTTCCTGCTTTACTTCCTTTCCTCTTTCCTTCTTTCCCTTTTCTCTTCTATTCATTTTTTTCTCCATTAAGTCTGTGTTTTCTAAGATCTGAAAAATTAATGTACTTCTAAAGGCTTGATAGATCACTCACATGGCTGGCAGCTTATACTGTTTTTCAGCAAGGCTTGTCAATCAAGGCAACCGTACAAGCCTTCCCTACGGCTTGTGTTTCTCAGAGCTGGGTTTCAAGAGGAAGTATTCTAAGAGACAGGAAGTAGAAACTTTTGGTTTCTGAAGGCCTGGATTGGGAAGCTGGCAGTTTGTCACTTCTGTCATATTCTGTTGGTCAAAGGAGTCACAGAACCTGCCGGATTCAAGGGGAAAGGATATAGTTCCCATCTTGAATGAAAAGCATGTTAAGGAATCTTTAATCTGCCACACCTAGTTTTCAGTATTTTATTACCTGAGATATTTTGTATGCCATCAAGCAATTACCTCGTGTCTTTTTACTTTCTGATAGTTACAGTAAATTTTTTTACCTTGTAAATCTATTTAATAAAGAAATGTTAACTTTTTCTACTTGAAGTATATATGCACACAACCTTATAAGTATTGACTAAAGTTTGAAAACCCTGCTCACTTAAAAAAAGTACTGGAACAATATTTTATAATATGTGCTAAATGTCATAGTATTGTGCCTTTTATATAATGTTCCGTTTTTTCCCATTAGCTAATGAAAATATGACTTTTTTTAATGTAAAAAAAAATAGCCATTTAAATTGTACCTGGACAGTTAACTTCAAATTAGATATTCTTCCTAATAAAAGCATTTCACATTTCTTCATATCCTGATAACTGATTTGATGGCAGGCCTTCTCTTCATCTTATTTTGAATACCCTTCTGTTTTCTGTATGTATTGCTGTGTTACAAAATAATTTTTTGTGTTTCAGTGAGTTTGGTAGCATTCCAGGTAATGTTGCAAGTTGAAAGCCATTATTTGAATTTTTCATTAGAGGATTCAATGCTTAATAAGTTGCAACATTGTACTAGAATCTGATTGTTGGGCATTATCACATAGATGCATGTATTATAAGTTTCATTTTAAAAAGTAATGTTTTAGGTTTTTGTCAAAGTGTAAGAAGACGAATGCGATTAGTTATGGTGACATTTTTTCCGGATTATGCAGGGTGTCAAATCTATATTATGCAAGTAAATGTGGGAACACTGATTATTCTCACACTCATATCTTTACTAGTAAAGAGAGATAGTATTGTTTAGTTGTCTATATTTCTCTGTATTTTGCTTTAAGTCAAAGTTGTTTTGTAAAACCAATTTCAAGATGTTTGTGTATCTCACATGAAGTCCAAATACTAGTGAATAGCATCCTTTTGACAAGATTCTCTTGGACAGGTATAGTGTTTCCATTATAGTTAAAGAATAACTTCAGTTTTCCTGAAACTCTTCTGATCTACTCTGTGCCATCTCAAATCATTCTGAATATTGTTTATATCCTCAAAATTTCTGAGGATCATCCTACTCTTGCCTCACATACCTCTTTCAGGACGTAATCTTTTATGTTTTAAGTGTTGACATTTGAATTATTGAAACACCCCAAATTCTCACCTCCACCATTTATATATATGAAAGAGAGAAAGATCATATGCTGTCTCACTTGACTTAAAAAACATTTATTGCAATGATCATCCAACATATTTATGACCTTAACACACTGAGGCAGGGTAAAAAGGCTCTTTTTCATACATTTTCCACTTCCATTGGAAAATAATCCAGTAATAACAATGAAATATTACTGAGAAACCAAATTTGATGATAAAGAGTAGTTTATAAAAACATCTTATTTTATCAGTAGAGACAGGCATAATTCATACATGTCTAGTTACATGAAAATTTTAGGTCAAAAATACTGTTGCTGTATATGTGAATCATTACTTTCATAGAGATAGCTAAACAACTTGAAACAAAGTAAATAGTGATAAAAATTAAACTAATTGTAATTTATAATTAATAAGAAGATAACTAGTACCATGTAACAACTCAGATGCACTGATAACACAATGATGTTCTTTGTGAAAATTGCAGGAGTTTCAGCTATCTTCACATGCATATTATCAGTAGGAGTTTTGTATCCTTGACAAGTGGCAACCAGATTTCTAAGTGAATCCCTTATTAGAGAACTCAGTGTGCTAGGTTCTAATGTGTTCTCAGTTCTCTTTACCAATATCAGATTTAATATCCTTCAGTTAAGTCACTTAGTAGTTTTTCAGTGGAGAGCCTTTAGTCATTTGTGGAACTGCATATTTTGCAGCAGTTTTAGAGCAATGCTACTGCAAGTATAATCCAACAGCATTAGCTTCACCTGGGCACTTGTTTGTATTACAGACTCTCAGGCCTTTCCCCTGCTGTTTGGATCAGAATCTGCATACAGGATTCCCAGGGGATTCTTAGGTGCATTAGAACACTAGAGAGGGCTTTTCAAACTTTGATATATATAACAGTCACTCTCTGGACAGTGCCCCTGGAGACTCTGATGCAATAGGAATGAAGTAAGGCTTAAGAGTTTGCATTTTTAACAAGATTCTAGGTGGTAGTGAAACTGCCAGTCTGTGTATCACATTTTGAGTAGCAATGCCCTAGATCAAATGTCAGTCAATTTTTCCCTAAAGCCTTTCAGATAGTAAATATATTTATACTTTTCAGGCCAGGTGGTCTCTGTTGCAACCATTCAACCAGGCCATTATAGTGCTTAAGAAATATTGAAATAAATGGGCGCGGCTCTGTTCCAATAAAGTTTCTTTATAAAATATAAAAACAGAGGGGGACCAATTTGGGCCATCAAGCTGTATTTGCTCATCCTTTATATAAATGACCCTCAAGTCCCCCAGTGGCCCAACTACCAGTTTCATTCAGCATCAGTTAACATAATCTAACTATAGTGGTTTACACACGTAACAGTTATTTTCTTTTTTGTAAGAAGCCCAGATGTAAGCCATTACTGTTGTTGTTTTAACTCTTTAGGGATGTTAGTGTCAACCAAGGTCTCTGATTCCCTTGGTCAGCTCCCTCTATAAAAATGCTCACCACAAAACTACATTTGCCTACGTCTTACTGGACAGGCCTAACTTCAAGTGAGGCTGGGAAATGTAGTCTTTTATGTCGGTACAGTCTTGCCCCAGAAATCTTAGTTTGGTCTTGTTTTAAGGAAGAAGTGTACATAGGATATTGTGTTGTTGGCAAACTAGTAGTCCTCGTCACACTACAGACTATATTTTGAGAATAACTGATTTGTTTAGTCAACTGTAACTGATTTGTTACAGTTAAGTGAAAATTATTAGTAGACCAGTAATATGATTAGAAGCATATTTTTGAATGATAGTATGCTATCTTTCATTCATTCTCTACATATGGATATATTTTGAAATATATATAATATATAATTTTATCTAGAATTAGGGTATGGTGAGTTATTCTAAACAAATATACTTGAGCTTAAATATCTTGTTGAATGTTACATCCATCAAAATAGCCACTTTGGGAAGGAGGAATTACACAGAGTACAGTGCAAAAGTGGCATAAGCAATGATGTTAGAGTCTAACTTAGTTTTAAACCCCAGCCCAGTGACCTTGGACAATCCTGTTAACTTCTGGAGCCTTAGGTTTTTTCATTTGAGGGTTGGTGATAATACTTAACTGACATCATTAAAAGTGTTAGACATGATGAATGTAGTGTGCCTAGCTAAGAACCTAGCCTTCAATAAATTGTAACTGTGTTTATAATTGTAATTGAAGATTAATCTGATGATGGATGTCATTGCTTAAGTCACTTTTGGACTTCCAGAATGGCCTTCAGAACCTGAATTAAATGAACTTTAGTATTAATCGAATTTAGACAGGATTAATTTGGTCATTAACAGGTGGTCCGATCTTTTTTCTACATAGTGTCTGAAATAAACATGTGTTTGTAAATACTGGCATAGTCATATGTGTGTTTGCAAGTTGCATTTGTTCTTAAGTTACTAATGCGAGAAACAGAACAGAAAAAAAACAGCTTCAAACAAGTGTTATTTGCTTAAATTTTTGGAGCACTTTCATCGTGCGCCAGGTTTCCAGACTTTAGAAGAGAAAGCAAAAGAGAATAAAGGTAGAGACAGTGACTCTGCCCCTGGTCCTGCTCATGTAATTTGTCTTAATTTAGAGGATTATGCTGTGAACTTCATACATGCCTTTACCACACGTGAATTCATTTGTTTTTCTATCTGCTGGCACTTCAAGATTGTTTCTCTAAAGATTTTTTTTTTTAATTCTGCATGTACTTTTGTTATAGTATAGATAAGATGGTTGTGGGATGGTTGACTTCATTATGTGTGTTTCTGCAGACACATTTTTTTCACAGTCATTCTTAACATATATCTAATTTGAAATGAAAAACGATAGACACATGTTATAATTAAGGTTTCTGAAACCTCATTTAACTTTTGATTAAAGTGACTTTTATAATTCGACAGAATTTTACAGGATATTTTTTCTGTTGCAAATAATAATTTGAGTTTCAAGTGATAACCTCTTCATAGAGTCAAAGATTACACATTTAATTTGAGAATTTAGGTAAGAAGTCAGAAAGAGTAGTAATCAATTTGAAATTAAACAGCACAAACTGCTGTTGTATTCAGTTGTATGTATTACCTGGTTTGCATGTGTTTTTCACAATTCTTTTGTCTTTTGTTTTTGAACTGTTATTGCAGCTGGATATTGCGTGATTACATATATTCTTGGAGTTGGAGACAGGCACCTGGATAACCTTTTGCTGACAAAAACAGGTAACAAATAATGGCTAGTAGCAGATATACATTTTATATGCCAGTGATTTTTGCCCTGGAATCTACTTCGTAAGAAAATAAATTGCATAAGTGAATTTAAATTGAAGTCCCTTTATATGGTACCTTGGAAGGACATGTAAGGGAATCTCCCATCCCTTATAAGAACTGCTTTAGTAGAAATCCTACAGATGGTCATCTAGTCCTTACTTCTTGAAATGCTTCCTTTAGTGGGAAGCCCATAATGTTTGCAAGCAGTCCAATCTCTTACTGTACAGCTCTAGTTAGAATGTTTAAATGTTCTTTCTCTTATCAAACAACACTGAACTCACATTAACTTCTATCTTTAATTCTTTACCTTTTCCCCTTGGAGTTATGTGGAATAATCATTCTCATACTCCTTCTTCCTAATAACTCCTTGGCCCCATGGCTTTAAACACCATCTCTGTGCAACTTCCAAACTTACTCTATTTCAGTCCATTTCATTAGCTGTTTACTTGAAATCCTAAATATACAGCTAGTCATAAAAGTTGTTTTCTTTCTCCGCTACCTGCCTGATAAGCTGCTCCTCACTTGGTTTCCCCATCTTAATAAATAGTAACATCACCTACTCAGTTGTTTACGCCCCAGACTTGGGAGTCATTTTTAATTGCACTATTGACTTCATCTTATATCGAATCTATTATCAAATTGTATCTACTGTTCACCAAACTAAATCATAAAGTTACCCCCTCTTCATTTCTACTGCTTTGATCCCATTTGAAACCACCAATATCTTTTGCCCAAACTGTATGATTAAAATCTGAACTCTTTACTGTAGCCATTGTGGCTTGCCTACACTAACAGGTTTGAACATCTGAATGTAAAATCACTCCTGTCTTGGGCAAGTGTCCTTGTTGTTTCTTCTTCCTGGGAAGCTTTTCTCTCAGATCTTTCAAGACTTTGGTTAGTAAGTCTAAGATTGAATGGCATCTTTTTAGAGTAGCCTTTTCTAACTCTCCAGTCAAATAATATTTATATACCTGCCACCCCACTCCTCTCCATTACTCTCTATTTATTATTCTGTTTTGTTTTCTTTATAGCACTTATCACTAGCTGAAGGTATCTTTTTTTAATATAATTCAACAAATATTTATTGAGCACCTACTATATTTTAGGTATTGTTCTAGGTGCTAGGGATACCAAAATAAACAGGACAGAAATCCTAGCCCTCATGGAGCTTGTTGACTTCTTAATCATCACCCTCTCCCATTCCGGATGTAGGTTCCATGAGCGCAGGGACCTTGTCCATGTACTTTGCCACCGTGCCTCCAGAGCCTTGAACAATGCCTAGCTAAAATGTTTGATAAATCATTGTTGAATTAATGAATAAATATTTCTGTTCTTCTATGTAGCCTTTTCTTCCATATGCCAAATAATCCAAGTTTCTTCAGCCCTTCACAAAAAGTAGATTTTAAGGTACCCTTAAAATAGTCTCTCAGGTAAGGACATTATGTAGTTTGTTAGTATTCCTCCAAATTTTGATACCAAAAATTTAACATAATATATTGAGTGTAGCCTGACTAATTATTAATATAATAACCATGTTAATTCATGTAGTCTGGAATTTCATATATTCAGTTTTAAATTATTGGTGTGAAAAATAATCTGGTAAAATTTGCATGTGGGAACCATGTCTGTATCAACGCCAGGCAGTCCCTTTAATTACCAAAGCCTGAAGGAGTATAATCAGATTGCATTGGAGGTTCTTGCCAAATTTACTAATTTAGCAAAGGATATTTATAAAACGTTATGCTGTGTTTGGAAAAAATTATAATTTGGAAAAAGTTTTCCTGTGTTGTTTTCTTAGCTCTCTTTTTCAGTTGAATCTTTTAACCACAAGAATCAAACTACCAAAATAATTCCATTTGTTTTTATATTGTAATCATTTTATAACCACAGTGGAATTCTTTAATGTATAGAGTAGCATTACATCTATAATGTTATATTCACAGATCTTACTTGTCTCTTCTTTTGGAAATTGATAAATAATAGACCGTTTTCTGTTGGACTTTGAGAACTGCTCTGTCTTGTGTGTGTCTGTGTGTATTGATGGGGATACTTTAAGAGTAAGATTTGGAAAGAAAGGTCTACCTAATATACTTTTTTGGCCCAGGTCATAGATACTTGTGTGGAAATTGAATTGTAAAATTTCAAAAACAGGTTTTAAGCTTCTTGTCACCAGTTTTCCACTAGAGGGTGCTCTAAATTTTGTTTTAAGCTTACCTTAAAATGTGCTAGATAATAAGAGGCACATTCTCTTTCTTTTAAAACAGCATTTCTTTGAGTTATTTCTTCTTAACTGCTCTTTAATAATTTCATCCACTTATATCATACAACAAGCATTTTACATCTTCCTCACTAGGATAAATGTTTTAAATTTTTGGATTTAGTTTGAATGAAATTGGATTGTATAAGGAAAGACCGATTATGTCAAGACAAATGGAAGTATATAATACATTCCTCAACTTTTAGAAATTTATAATGATTTATTTTAAAATGTTTGTGTGTCTACTCATTTTTTACTAACAGTCCATATTGCAAAGCAGTTTCAAGTTATATTAATTACATATGTTATAATTAGACTTTGTATAGACAACTATTACATATTTAAAATGAATTTTGAAGGTGTTTCATTGCAGGAAATAGATTTCAATGCTTGTACTTAAAAATGCCTTGAATATTATGAAGCATCTTCCATTGTATATTTTGGATCCATTGTGCCTTCAACACAGACCGTAACATATTAAAAAACTTAGAACTTTAGATTCTCTTATATAACTCTCCAGTCTCTCAGTGTTGATGGAGCTTTTATTAATGATAAATAGCATTTCTCCCATTCTTCAAAATAAAATACCTTTTGTCTTCTATTCTCATTTTCCAGCTTGGGCAGGTTTGTGTGTGTGTGTGTGTGTGTGTGTTTGTTTTTCTTGGGCAGGTTTAGATGGTTTGGAATTGTAATCAGAGTACTACTGATTTGTCAGTGCCCAGTTCCCTGGTATGAGAGATGGAACAGAGAGGAAGGAGACACCCAGATTTCATTTCACTGTGGTCTTTTGGGGATTCACCCTAAATACACACTGTTCCACCTGTAAATATAGATGAGACAGAAAAGGGTCAGACTAAGAACTTCAGGAATGTGTGGAGGAAAATGTTTCATCTCTTATAGAGAATTTCAAAATCTGTACAATGATAATGTACAAAAATGCAAAATATAAGTCTCAATTTCAGATTTCCCAGAAATTTTTTGCCCATGCTTTAATTGGTTGTGGATATTTTTAACTTGGTTGAAGTTTCCTCAACTTGTGCAGCAGAGGGCGTTGTGTATCTACCACAAGTGTAAAAGTCTGGAAATTCCTTTGTCAATGTTATGGTTTTCTACAAACATATTTGGGGTGAATGATATTTCACTTATTAATGCATTAATATATTATTTTGGCAAGAAACTACAAAATTTAAGCTGTGATACAGGATTGGAAAAAAAGTGAATTTTTTTCATAGTTGCTGTCCTTTGAGGAAGCTTTAAGAAGTTTATTCAGGGTAATTCAACTGTGGCAGGGCTCAAATGAAATTAGACTTGAGTTTATCTCAACTCTTTGGAAAAAGTTTTGTTTTTATTTTTGAGAATTTGAGGGGGAAAAAAAGGACCAGTATAACTTGAAAAACGTGCTGTTTGTTTATGGTATACAGACTTTATGATATAAGTAACATATAAAATTAATATGTAAATAACTGAAAAACATTCACAAAAGAGAAGTAGGAACTGGGTATCTGTAGTAAATGGAAAGTTGTTTGTAGGTCCTAAAGATGGCCTTGTTAACCTGGGCTTATCCATTTATATAGTGAGAGCAGTGGTAGCTTTTTTGTCTGTGGTGGCACTTCACAGTAATATCCTTTGAGCCTTTTGTCAGAAAGCTCAGAGGAAAGAAAAATAGTCATTTTTATCCTAATTGCACATTGCTTTCAATACATCTCCTATCCTGATCTTATCATTCTTTAATTTTATGTACAGTTGATTCACTTCCCTTTTTTTAATTCTGGGGAACAATCTCACATAGGAGTTAATATGTCAAGCTCTAAAGTCAAATTCTTTGCGTTTAAATTGCCCCTCCACTATTGTATGACCGAGCAAGTTATCTAATATATCTGTGTCTCAGTCTCTTCTTCTCAATGCATAAATAATAATAGAATCTCTCTCCTGGTGTGAGGGTTGAATGATTTAATATGGTAGAATTTTGTATTGTACTGAGCACAGAGTAAACATTCCTTGTGGGCTAACTATTATGGTTTTGTTTGTTTATTTCACCACCAGGAAATAAGAATGCCTTCCTCATTTAGCTTATATACCTGTTATTTGTAATCATAATTTTAGAGATAAGAAAATAATATATCTCAAAAACTTTTTCCACCCTAAAATCCAAACTCCTGTAAGTTACTGCCCTCTAAAATCTCTTTTGAGTGGCTCATTATTTTAGTATGTGTGCTTGTTTATTCTCTGGAACATGAGAGAAAGGAGTATAAAAAGCTCTGTGCACAGTAGGCACCTAGTAAATGCTTTGAAAATAAGTAAATGAACTAGGTTTTTTCATGTCATTTTAATCTATCCTCAGGGTTTCAGAAAAATCTGTTTCCCGTCAAAACTTATTTTTACTATAGATTGTGGATATACTATTATTTACCAGTTTGATTTGTATTTCTCAGTTGATATATGCAAAAGAGAGCCAAGCACATAAGACCTTCCCTTTTTATCCATAAGTACTTTTTTAGTCTATATTGATCATTTTTTTTTTTTAAGAGCTAAGGGTCTGGCTTTTTTTTTTTTTTTTTTTTTAGCACCTTTAATTATTTTTTATTTATTTATTTTGGCTGTGTTGGGTCTTCGTTTCTGTGCGAAGGCTTCCTCCAGTTGCGGCAAGCGGGGGCCACCCTTCATCGCGGCGCGTGGCCCTCTCACTATCGTGGCCTCTCTTGTTGCGGAGCACAGGCTCCAGACGTGCAGGCCCAGTATTTGTGGCTCACGGGCCTAGCTGCTCCGCGGCATGCGGGATCCTCCCAGACCAGGGCTCGAACCCGTGTCCCCTGCATTAGCAGGCAGATTCTCAACCACTGCACCACCAGGGAAGCCTGATCATTACTTTAGATGTTGAAATAATGAGGACTTGTCTTCATGTGAATAATTTTCTTTTTAACATTATTTAAAATCTGATCTTTTGAAAGTTTCTTAAATATTTAGTATCAGGAAGTCAGTCTGTATGTTAACTGAAACCTATCATAAGGAAAATGTTAATTTTTGTAGAGGCTGCTTTTTTTTTTTAAGTTTGTTTGAGAAGAACATTGTATCTTCTCATTAGAGGTAATAAAAAATGATAAAGGGCTCTACTTTTTTTACCTAAGGAGGTGCAAATTACTTTATTGATAGAGTCACTTAGACTGGGTCATGAAGAATGTGTTGGATTTGTATGGGATACAAATGGAGAAAAGCACACATTCCAGTAAAATATCCAGAAGCTGAAATAAGCCATGCCTTTGCAGGTAATATATAGGCTGGTTAGAGAAATTTGATGTCAGATTATGGAGGGAAATGAATCTACTTCCTTTCGGATTACCTTTTATATGGCAAAGCTTAATTCAGTCACTGAAGTAAAACTGTAGATTAGGATAGTAAATTTTTTAATGTAAGTTTTATCAGATGATATATTCCTTAATGCTGGGTAGACACTGTTTTGCTTCGAAATGAATAATTTGGGGGGAGGTTACATTTTAATGTATTTTAAAGCATTCAAAACTTCATAAACTAAAATATTAAAAAGTTATTTTTATAGTAATCCCAGAACAAAAAAAAGTGTCAAATTTTAAGGTAATGATGTTGAACAGCACAAGGAAACTATAACCATTAGTCTGAATATGAGTTTTAATTCATTTAGGTGATTCATCTTGCCACTGTCCCCTCCACGATGACCTGACTGAGGCTGAGAGTTGTATTAGTCAGTATAAGGTAGATCAGAAGTCCTCAAGCTTCTGAGTATATTAGAATCAAGAGAGCCAGTTAAAATACAGATTGCTGGGCCCCAGGCTCAGAGTTTTTGATTTAGTAGGTATGGTAGGGCCTGAGAATTTGTTTTCATAGCAAAGAAAACTATCAGTAATTCTCTGAAAAGGTTATTAAGATTCTTCTCCCCTTTTAAAATCCATTTCTATTTAGAGGCTTGGTTCTTTCACTTCAATCAAAACAATATATCATAATAGATTGAAAGAAGAAACCAGTATGAGAATCCAGCTTCTCCTATTAAGCCAGACATTAAAAAGATGTGCAAAATGTAAGGCAGTGCCACTCTTCTCATTAATTATATTTTGTTTTGGAAAGTAGTTATTATTAATAGAAATCAAATTTATGTTAAAATGTTATTGAATTGTTATTTTTAAGCTAATTAATATTTTTTAAATGTCTCAGTTTCAATTTCAAATGTAGTAAATATCAATATAGGTAGTCCAACTAAGGCTTTTTTGGGGTCCTGAATAATTTGTAAGTGTATAAAGGGTCCTGAGACCATGATCTTTTAGAATTGCTTTTTGAAGGCCATTGTTTTTCATCTTCAAAGGGTTAATTACTGTTCTGCTTCAGACATTAAAACAGTTCTCTAGAAGAAAAGAGTGTTTCAGGGAAAAAAACTTTGTTTTAATGACTGTAGGAAAAATGAAAATATATAACAGTTAAATATTCGTTTTTCTTGAATGGAAATAGACTATATAATCAGAGATACTAAGTAGACATGGTTTTGCCCCCTTTTCATTAGTTAGCTTAATGTTATCCCTGTTTATAAGAAGCCATCTTAACCATTGAATGTGAAGTGATAATAAATTATGTGAAACATTTAGCAGGTGATTGGAATGTCTATGCTAATCTGTACTTATGCATGACTTATTGTACTTTGTTACTCAAAAACTAGTTTTGAAAAATATTTCCTCATTACTATACTTTTTAACTATAAATGAAAATACCTCTAACCAAGTATATCATAAGGGTTTAACTAATAAGTGTTGGGAGCAGTGGGAGTGTAGGTGTAGGGAGCATTTTTAATTCTAAAATATAAGTTCCATTGTATCAATAAATAGTTATTCACAGCCTTCTTTTTTTCTAGGTTTTTGTGGTAGGGCAACAGGAAAGATATAACATTCATGTAAGAAAGGCATTTTGGGGAAAAAAATAAAATGTCAGGTTATATACAAAAAAAATTGAGAGTGGGAAACTTACTGGGGAGTAGAGTGGCAGGGAAGAATTTTTGAATTTTGGAATTGTGTGGGATTTTCAAAAAATTAGAGTCTGGATTATACAGGAGAGAGTCAAGTAGAAGGAATAAGCAGCAGTGTAAAAAATGGAATAAGTACAGTTTTGAGATTGGTTGCATTTAATTATTAAATAGACAAAAGGTAAATCAAAAAAAAAAAAGAAACTCTACCACTAAATACTATTAAT
Organism: Balaenoptera acutorostrata; assembly: GCF_949987535.1. Classification (NCBI taxonomy): domain Eukaryota; kingdom Metazoa; phylum Chordata; class Mammalia; order Artiodactyla; family Balaenopteridae; genus Balaenoptera; species Balaenoptera acutorostrata. Next base: position 35,302,482 of record NC_080076.1, on the reverse strand, counting down.
TTTGGCAGTATCTAGTCTCTTTAATCCAAGAACTACAAATGTCTTCAACTACAATTTTAAAAATACATTCATGTCACTTATGCAAATAACAGGAAAATTTAATTAACACCTCTTATTCCCTTTATATTGCAAGGCAGGGACAAAAGAAGGTAGTTACAGTCAACATTAAGTTTGTTTTATGCACACTTTGCCCCTTGACTACTGGGGCGAGGTTTCCTATTAAAAAGCACCAAGCCCATTAAATAAACTCCGTGTGATGGTTGATACCATTTGATACATGATTTATTAAGGGTAGCAGTTTTGAATCAAAGATTGGTCAAATAGGTTCTCTGCTCAGGTGGTGGGTATCAGTAGGAAATATATTGATAACAAAACATTATTTAAATAAATAAAACTAAGAAAGGTTTATCTGTACCTACGATATTGTAAGCTTCTAATTTCTTAACCTCCTGAAGGGTAGAATGGTATTTGTCTAACAAGGTAGATAATAAGTGGGAAGTCCAGGATGAAAATAAAGCAGAAAATGAAGTGCTTAGCTTAGTTGAACAGAGGATACGTGTTTAGCTGAAGGCAGTGAAACCTTTAACAGAAGTTGATCATGAACTTTTCACCAAATCATGAAAAATTCAATGATAGCATCCTCCCTTGAACCTTAAGAGATTAGGAGATGGTGCTTTCCCAGTAAGTACCAAATTTTCAAATTACTTATTCCAAAACTGATTTCTCGTCTTTGGGGAATCTTGGACTTCCCTTGGGAAATTGGTGAAGTCTGTGAACTTCCAAAACTACTGGTTTCATTGTGTTTAGAGACCCCGAAGTGCATTTTGGAATTCTGAAAACGTGTTTTTCAATCAAGAGTAATACGTAGGACTGTTTTAAACAGAAATGAAACCCCCTGTGTTGACATATTACATTTTATAATCTTAAATATGTACAACATAAAACCTGATCTTAACTTACTATGCATCTACTCATACATAACTATAAAATACAGATTTATAAGTTAAATAGTGTTACAAACTAGCAAAAGTTAACCTAACAATATTAATGTGACAAAGGAATACTGAAACTAAATTGCCACTTGCTAGTGTGAATATGGTATAGATAATATAGTGTGAGTTTCAATTCAGAGTGCTGTTAATGTCCTGTCCCATGCTAATATTCTTACACTACTTTCCTCTACTTGAACTGCTTCATAACCTCCATTTATTCCTGATGCTGTAATGTAATTTTCAAGGTACTCTGCTTCTGTTAGTATTAGCCTGCAACAATTAAAGTAGCTTTGCTGTTTGATACCAACCCAGTCAAAAACACTGAAATCACAGGACAGTATTAAGTAGTAAGATAGCAAGCGTCCAGATGATCCAGACTCAGCCTTTATTAATTTCATTATAGATCTTCACAGAAATGAAGACACAAAAATTTTAAAACATGACAACATCTATAAGAACTATCAGGTTTCTAGAAGAAAATTTCTCACATCAATAATGTTATTAAAAGTTGTCTAAGCTGTAAAGGTGAAATTGAGATGTCATTGGTTAAATAAATGCAGAATAGCCACATTGCATGCTATTGCATGCTCCTGTATGCTAGACATTATCCTAGCTTTCAGGACTATAACAAAAATAAATTGAACAAGGTTCTTGATTATAAGACTCTTAATGGTTCATTAAAAGTTTAGTGTTGGGGAGAAAGAGGAGTGAACAAATAATTTCAATATACACCTCAGCTAAAGTGTTTTGATAGAAATAGGTGAGGTAGGAGCCTCATTAATAACTGCTTACCAAACGCATGCTGATTTAGGTAGCCCTAGTGCGAGCTAGAGGAAACTTTTAGCTAACCTGTTACTGCCTTTGTTTTTTGGGGTGGGGAGACAAAACTTTTCAATTCTCCACAGGCTCCTTGCTATCTATATCTAATTAGAATTCCTTCTCATTTCACCTCCACCATTTGTCATTTACTATACTAGATATATCCAGATATATCCATTTAAAAAAATTCTTAAGAGACTATTGGGGAGGAAGAAATTTTCCTCTACCCTTCTAGTTTCTTCTGGCTGGTCTAAGAACTAAATTGACGTGAGATTATTGACAGATTAACAGGAGAAAAACTAAAGTTTACTAACGTGTATATGGGAGAGACCCAGAAAAACTGTGAATAACTCACCAAAAGGGCTGAAACCCTTTAGCTAAATGGCTGAAACCCTCACCTTAAGTACCATCTTTAGCTTAAGTACCATCTTTAGCTTTAGGATGTTGGGGATAGTGGTTTGGGACCTCAAAGCGGGAGAGGCAATTGACAAGGAGATAGAAAAGCAAATGTTTGGTAAATGTTTGCTAGGCCATGCAAAGACAGTAGGACACAAAGGAATTTTTAACAAACTTCGCTAAGTTCTTCCCTGTCTGCATACATAGTTCATACTATAATAAATCTATGGTGATAGGTCCCTTCCTGGAACAGATCCTCTACTGACATTTTTTTAGGTAGCTGGGGGAAGGTCAAGTTTCGTCCTTTTGGGCCTTGATTGGTTTCAGCTCAAAAATAATTTTCATGCCAGAAAGACATTTTGGGGTGGCAAGTTTTGCTCCCCTATAAGACTTTAATAACCAGTTTTCCAGTTTGAACAGAATATTTTAAACCTGGTATATCTTTAAAAAAAAAAAAAGATAATTTCAATAAATGGAAAACTGGTATTCAGTGCAATAGTTACATTGATGATGTTGCAGGGGAACAAAATTTGCTACCCCAAAATGTTTCTGGCATGCAGTTTCAAGCTGAAAACAATCAAAGCCAAAAAGCCTCTGGAAGCACCTTTGACCTTGCCCCTAACTGCCTGAAGAATTTAGATAGAGGGCCTATAACAGGAATAGAGCTATCACCAGGAATATCTGCAAAGAATACAGGCTAGGTGTGGTGGGCGAAACTCTTGGAGATTTAGAGTCCACTCTGTGTCCCATTGTCTCTGCAAGGCCTAGCAAACATTTGTTTCCCAAACGTTTGCTTTTCCATCTCCATGCCTTCCTCACGTTTGAAGTCCCAACTCCTACCCCAACATCCTCCTTTGTCTTTAGGTGAAGATGGTATTTAGGGTGAGGGTTTCAGCCATTTTGGCAAGTTACTTGGTTTTTCTGGGTCTCTTTCATGTTTACATGTTATTAAACTTTGGTTTGATTTTCTCTTAATCTGTCTCATGTCAATTTAATTCTTAGACCAGCCAGAGAACCTAGGAGGGTAGAGGAGAATTTCTTCCTCCTGGACAATGGCTACTTTTTCTACAGCCAGGTGATGATAATGTTTAAATCTCTGGTTAGTTGTCATTATGAGCACTCATTTGTAAGCTGTAGTTTCTCTTTGTATATGAATTCCATGTCCCAAATTTAGTACACCTTCTGTCAACTCCAGATAATTTGCAATATAGTTTTCTTTACTGTTGTGGGAACATAGTGCCAGTATCTATCTTGAATTTTACTTAAATTTAATATTATTATTGCCTAAAACTTGGACTTTTTATTACCCAGCCTTGGCACATTTGAAGTTCTTTCTCATTTTCAGAGTTTTATAACGTTTCCAGTTTAATGTATTATTTAGTTTTTCTTTGTTAAGAAAGATGCCCGAAGAAGTTGCAGAAAATAAGATTGCTTATCTCTTTAATATTTAATTTTACTAATTTTTGGCAGTTGTGATCTCAGGTATCAGGGACATTTTAAACATGTTTAAAATGTATTAATATTTATTTTTGAACAAAGTTCAGTATTTAAAATTTAGAGTGATTACTGTCTATCAGGTACTGTGTTAAGTATTAGCTATATTATCTCTTCTAATTCTTCCATAGAAGGTAATTATCAGTATTAACCTGTTTTGTAGTTTAGAAAGTGAGCCTTAGAAAGGTTAAGCAACTTTATCAGGATCACATACCTGATCAAGTGAGATGTGAAGGTGTTTTAATAAAGGGCCATTATGCTCCTGACTCGGAGTGCCTGCCAGGGCATTGCTGTTACCTGGGACTTTGTTACAGCAACTAGAGTCAGTTCCATGCCCATCTTTGTTTATGTTTCCAACAGTGACCTAATGATGGTGTATAAAGTTCACAGATAACAGTGTTAATGCTCAGAGAAAGGCGTAGACAGAAGGGTATGGCTTAGCATTTTAACTGGATAGAGTCACTATCAAAAAATATTTTGCAAGATGGCAAAAGTGTGTAAAAACTCAGTACATGCACCTCAAGAACAATGGCTTGTGCCATTGAGGGAAAGAAATCGAAGCTTCCCCCAAAATGATGGAGGATAGGTTTCCACATAAAACAGGTCAGAATGCATTACAAGATAAATGAGAGTGGACAGGTTGCACTAGGGAAATTTTGAGTTGGCTTTTTAAATGAATTCATTTCTTTTTTTTTTTTAATTGGTTCACATGGCTTTATTGGATGAAAATAAGTAAAAGGAGCAAAAGTAAGAGAGTTGTTAACAAGAATTTTTGCAAAATATTTCAAGCACATAGCTACTACATCAGTGAAAGTACTGAACAATTCGTTTGGGATAATGTTGAAATAATGCTCCGATAGTTATAATAAGAAAATAAATTCTGAACGTTAAGAAAATAAACCTCGGGCTTCCCTGGTGGCGCAGTGGTTGAGAATCTGCCTGCTAATGCAGGAAACACGGGTTCGAGCCCTGGTCTGGGAAGATCCCACATGCCGTGGAACAACTAGGCCCGTGAGCCACAACTACTGAGCCTGCGCGTCTGGAGCCTGTGCTCCGCAACAAGAGAGGCCACAATAGTGAGAGGCCCGCGCACCGCGATGAAGAGTGGCCCCCACTTGCCACAACTGGAGAAAGCCCTAGCACAGAAACGAAGACCCAACATAGCAATCAATCAATCAATCAATCAATAAAGAAATCTTAAAAAAAAAAAAAAAAAAAGTTGCTTATATTTACAAAAAAAAAAAAAAGAAAATAAACCTCATTTCATATTCTCTCTTAAGTTCTAATAAGGTAATGGCTATTTTAATTCATATCTATAAATGCAAATGCATTACACAGAAAAAATATATTTGTTGTAACTTATCAACCTATCTTGATCTCATTTATAACAACTGAATACTTGATTTTATTATTAAGATATTTTTTAAATAAATTCCCTCACTGAAATATGTGAAAGAATTATGATAAGCCACTTTAGGAAGGCTTTTAACTATTTGGGGTTGTTATATAATAATCATCACCATAATGTTTTAGAGATTCAAATTATAAGGAAAAAAATAACTTGTGTGTATAAGCAAAAGCTTTTTTTTATAATTTTCAAATTTTATTTATTTTTTTATACAGCAGGTCCTTATTAGTCATCAATTTTATACACATCAGTGTCTACATGTCAATCCCAATCGCCCAATTCATCACACCACCACCCCCACCACCCCACCGCTTTCCCCCCTTGGTGTCCATACGTTTGTTCTCTACAGCTGTGTCTCAATTTCTGCCCTGCAAACCGGTTCATCTGTACCATTTTTCTAGGTTCCACATATATGCGTTAATATACGATATTTGTTTTTCTCTTTCTGACTTACTTCACTCTGTATGACAGTCTCTAGATCCATCCACGTCTCAACAAATGACTCAATTTCGTTCCTTTTTATGGCTGAGTAATATTCCATTGTATATATGTACAACAGCTTCTTTATCCATTCGTCTGTCGATGGGCATTTAGGTTGCTTCCATGACCTGGCTATTGTAAATAGTGCTGCAATGAACATTGGGGTGCATATGTCTTTTTGAATTATGGTTTTCTCTGGGTATATGCCCAGTAGTGGGATTGCTGGATCATATGGTAATTCTATTTTTAGTTTTTTAAGGAACCTCCATACTGTTCTCCATAGTGGCTGTATCAATTTACATTCCCACCAACAATGCAAGAGGGTTCCCTTTTCTCCACACCCTCTCCAGCATTTGCTGTTTGTAGATTTTCTGATGATGCCCATTCTAACTGGTGTGAGATGATACCTCATTGTAGTTTTGATTTGCATTTCTCTAATAATTAGTGATGTTGAGTAGCTTTTCATATGCTTCTTGGCCATATGTATGTCTTCTTTGGAGAAATGTCTGTTTAGGTCTTCTGCCCAGTTTTGGATTGGGTTGTTTATTTTTCTAATATTGAGCTGCATGAGCTGTTTATATATTTTGGATATTAATCCTTTGTCCGTTGATTCATGTGCAAATATTTTCTCCCATTCTGAGGGATGTCTTTTTGTCTTGTTTATGGTTTCCTTTGCTGTGCAAAAGCTTTGAAGTTTCATTAGGTCCCATTTGTTTAGTTTTGTTTCTATTTCCATCACTCTAGGAGGTGGATCAAAAAAGATCTTGCTGTGATTTATGTCAAAGGGTGTTCTTCCTATGTTTTCCTCTAAGAGTTTTATAGTGTCTGGCCTTACATTTAGGTCTCTAATCCATTTTGAGTTTATTTTTGTGTATGGTGTTAGGGAGTGTTCTAATTTCGTTCTTTTGTTTTTTTTTAATTTATTTTATTTATTTATTTTTGGCTGTGTTGGGTCTTCGTTGCTGCGAGCAGGCTTTCTCTAGTTGCGGTGAGAAGGGGCTACTCTTCGTTTCGGTGCGTGGGCTTCTCATTGCAGTGGCTTCTCGTTGAGGAGCACGGGCTCCAGGTGCATGGGCTTCAGTAGTTGCGGCTCACAGGCCCTAGAGCACAGGCTCAGTAGTTGTGGCACACAGGCTTAGTTGCTCCGCGGCATGTGGGATCTTCCCGGACCAGGGCTTGAACCCGTGTCCCCTGCATTGGCAGGCAGATTCTCAACCACTTCGCCACCAGGGAAGCCCCTCTAATTTCATTCTTTTACATGTAGATGTCCAGTTTTCCCAGCACCACTTATTGAAGAGGCTGTCTTGTCTCCATTATATATCCTTGCCTCCTTTGTCATAGATTAGTTGGCCATAGGTACGTGGGTTCATCTCTGGGCTTTCTATCTTGCTCCATTGATCTATCTGTTTTTGTACCAGTACCATATTGTCTTGATTACTGTAGCTTTGTACTATAGTCTGAAGTCAGGGAGTCGGATTCCTCCAGCTCCGATTTTTTCCCACAAGACTGCTTTGGCTATTCGGGGTCTTTTGTGTCTCCATACAAATTTTAAGATGATTTGTTCTAGTTCCGTACAAAATGCCATTGGTAATTTGATAGGGATTGCACTGAATCTGTAGATTGCTTTGGGTAGTATAGTCATTTTCACAATATTGATTCTTCCAATCCAAGAACATGGTATATCTCTCCATCTGTTGGTATCATCTTTAATTTCTTTCATCAGTGTCTTATAGTTATCTGCATACAGGTCTTTTGTCTCCCTAGGTAGGTTTATCCCTAGGTATTTTATTCTCTTTGTTGCAATGGTAAATGAGAGTGTTTCCATAATTTCTCTTTCAGATTTTTCATCATGGCTGTATAGGAATGCAAGAGATTTCTGTTCATTAATCTTGTATCCTGCAACTTTACCAAATTCATTGATTAGCTGTAGTAGTTTCCTGGTGGCATTTTTAGGATTCTCTATGTATAGTATCATGTCATCTGCAAACAATGACAGTTTTACTTCTTCTTTTCCAATTTGTATTCCTTTTATTTCTTTTTCTTCTCTGATTGCCGTGGCTAGGACTTCCAAAACTATGTTGAATAATAGTGGTGAGAGTGGACATCCTTGTCTGGTTCCTGATCTTAGAGGAAATGGTTTCACTTTTTCACCATTGAGAATGATGTTTGCTGTGGGTTTGTCGTATATGGCCTTTATTATGTTGAGGTAGGTTCCCTCTATGCCCACTTTCTGGAGAGTTTTTATGATAAATGGGTGTTGAATTTTGTCCAAAGCTTTTTCTGCATCTATTGAGATGATCATATGGTTTTTATTCTTCAATTTGTGGATATGGTATATCACATTGTTTGATTTACATACATTGAAGAATGCTTGCATCCCTGGATAAATCCCACTTGATCATGGTGTATGATCCTTTTAATGTGTTGTTGGATTCTGTTTGCTAGTATTTTGTTGAGTATTTTTGCATCTATATTCATCAGTGATATTGGTCTGTAATTTTCTTTTTTTGTAGTGTCTTTGTCTGGTTTTGGTATCAGGGTGATGGTGGCCTCATAGAGTGAGTTTGGGAGTGTTCCTTCCTCTGCAGTTTTTTGGAAGAGTTTGAGAAAGATGGGTGTTAGGTCTTCTCTAAATGTTTGATAGAATTCACTTGTGAAGCCATCTGGTCCTGGACTTTTGTTTGTTGGAAGATTTTTAATCACAGTTTCAATTTCATTACTTCTGATTGGTCTGTTCATATTTTCTGTTTCTTCCTGGTTCAGTCTTGGAAGGGTATACCTTTCTAAGAATTTGTCCATTTCTTCCAGGTTGTCCATTTTATTGGCATAGAGTTGCTTGTAGTAGTCTCTTAGGATGCTTTGTATTTCTGCGGTGTCTGTTGTAACTTCTCCTTTTTCATTTCTAATTTTATTGATTTGAGTCCGCTCCCTCTTTTTCTTGATGAGTCTGGCTAATGGTTTATCAATTTTGTTTACCTTCTCAAAGAACCAGCTTTTAGTTTAATTGATCTTTGCTATTGTGTTCTTTGTTTCTATTTCATTTGTTTCTGCTGTGATCTTTATGATTTCTTTCCTTCTGCTAACTTTGGATTTTGTTTGTTCTTCTTTCTCTGGTTCCTTTAGGTGTAAGGTTAGATTGTTTTTTTGAGATTTTTCTTGTTTCTTGAGGTAGGCTTGTATAGCTATAAACTTCCCTCTTAGAACTGCTTTTGCTGCATCCCATAGGTCTTGGATCGTCGTGTTTTCATTGTTATTTGTCTCCAGGTATTTTTTGATTTCCTCTTTGATTTCTTCAATGATCTCTTGGTTATTTAGTAACGTATTGTTTAGCCTCCATGTGTTTGTTTTTTTTATGTTTTTTTCCCTGTAATTCATTTCTAATCTCATAGCGTTGTGGTCAGAAAAGATGCTTGATATGATTTCAATTTCTTACATTTCCCAAGGCTTGATTTGTGACCCAAGATGTGATCTATCCTGGAGAATGTTCCGTGCACACTTGAGAAGAAAGTGTTATCTGCTGTTTTTGGATGGAATGTCCTATAAATATCAATTAAATGTATCTGGTGTATGGTGTCATTTAAAGCTTCTGTTTCCTTATTTATTTTCGTTTTGGGTGATCTGTCCATTGGTGTGAGTGAGGTGTTAAAGTCCCCCACTATTATTGTGCTACTGTCGATTTCCTCTTTTACAGCTGTTAGCAGTTGCCTTATGTATTGAGGTGCTCCTGTGTTGGGTTCATATATATTTATAATTGTTATATCTTCTTCTTGGATTGATCCCTTGATCATTATGTAGTGTCCTTCCTTGTCTTTTGTAACATTCTTTATTTTAAAGTGTATTTTATCTGATATGAGTATTGCTATTCCAGCTTTCTTTTGATTTCCATTTGCATGGAATATCTTTTTCCATCCCCTCACTTTCAGTCTGTATGTGTCCCTAGGTCTGAAGTGGGTCTCTTGTAGACAGCATATAGATGGGTCTTGTTTTTGAATCCATTCAGCAAGCCTGTGTCTTTTGGTTGGAGCATTTAATCCATTCACGTTTAAGGTAATTATCGATATGTATGTTCCTATGACCATTTTCTAATTGTTTTGTGTTTGTTTTTGTAGGTCCTTTTCTCCTCTTGTGTTTCCCACTTAGAGAAGTTCCTTTAGCATTTGTTGTAGAGCTGGTTTGGTGGTGCTGAATTCTCTTGGCTTTTGCTTGTCTGTAAAGCTTTTGATTTCTCCATGGAATCTGAAGGAGATCCTTGCTGGTAGAGTAATCTTGGTTGTAGGTTCTTCCCTTTCATCACTTTAAGTATATCATGCCACTCCCTTCTGGCTTGTAGAGTTTCTGCTGAGAAATCAGCTGTTAACCTCATGGGAGTTCCCTTGTATATTATTTGCCATTTTTCCCTCGCTGCTTTCAATAATTTGTCTTTGTCTTTAATTTTTGCCATTTTGGTTACTATGTGTCTCGGTGTGTTTCTCCTTGGGTTTATCCTGCATGGGACTCTCTGCGCTTCCTGGACTTGCGTGGCTATTTCCCTTCTCATGTTAGGGAAGTTTTCAACTATAATCTCTTCAAATATTTTCTCTGGTCCTTTCTCTCTCTCTTCTCCTTCTAGGACCCTTATAATGTGAATGTTGTTGCTTTTAATGTTGTCCCAGAGGTCTCTTAGGCTGTTTTCATTTCTTTTCATTCTTTTTTCTTTAGTCTGTTCCACAGCAGTGAATTCCACCATTCTGTCTTCCAGGTCACTTATCCGTTCTTCTGCCTCAGTTATTCTGCTATTGATTCCTCCTAGTGTATTTTTCATTTCAGTTATTGTATTGTTCATCTCTGTTTGTTTGTTCTTTAATGCTTCTAGGTCTTTGTTAAACACTTGTTGCATTTTCTCGATCTTTTCCTCCATTCTTTTTCCGAGGTCCTGGATCATCTTCACTATCATTATTCTGAATTCTTTTTCTGGAAGGCTGCATATCTCCACTTCAGTTAGTTGGTTTTCTTGGGTTTTATCTTGTTCCTTCATCTGGTACATAGCTCTCTGCCTTTTCATCTTGTCTGTCTTACTGTGAATGTGGTTTTTGTTCCACCAGCTACAGGATTGTAGTTTTTCTTGCTTCTGCTGTCTGCCCTCTGATGGATGAGGCTACCTAAGAGGCTTGTACAAGTTTCCTGATGGGAGGGACTGGTGGTTGGTAGAGCTGACTGTTGCTCTGGTGGGCAGAGCTCAGTAAAACTTTAATCCGCTTGACTGTTGATGGGTGGGGCTGGGTTTCTTCCCTGTTGGTTGTTTGGCCTGAGGCAACCCAACACTGGAGCCTACCTGGGCTCTTTTGTGGGGCTAATGGCGGACTCTGGGAGGGCTCACACCAAGGAGTACCTCCCAGAACTTCTGCTGCCAGTGTCCTTGTCCCCACGGTGAGCCACAGCCACCTCCCACCTCTGCAGGAAACCCTCCAACACTAGCAGGTAGGTCTGGTTCTGTCTCCCCAGGGTCACTGCTCCTTCCCCTGGGTCCTGATCCACCCACTACTTTGTGTGTGCCCTCCAAGAGTGGGGTCTCTGTTTCCCCCAGTCCTGTCGACATCCTGCAATCAAATCCCACTAGACTTCAAAGTCTGATTCTCTAGGAATTCCTCCTCCTGTTGCCAGACCCCCAGGTTGGGAAGCCTGACGTGGGGCTCAGAACCTTCACTCCAGTGGGTGGACTTCTGTGGTATTAGTGTTCTCCAGTCTGTGAGTCACCCACCCACCAGTTATGGGATTTGATTTTACTTTGATTGCACCCCTCCTACCATCTCACTGTGGCTTCTCCCTTGTCTTTGGATATGGGGTATCTTTTTTGGTGAGTTCCAGTGTCTTCCTGTTGATGATTGTCCAGTAGCTAGTTTTGATTCTGGTGTTCTCGCAAGAGGGAGTCCATTTCTTCATTCAACTATGAGTGCTTAGTATGTGCTGGAAACTATTCTGAGGCTGGGGAAACAGCAATATACAAAATGCATAAGTCCTTGCCTTGGTGGTACTTAGATTGTAGAATCCGGGGGGTTACTTTTAGTGTTATAATGTATGCCTACTTTATACCTACTTGTAAATCAAAAGATGCTTTATGAATTCAATGGTGAATCATTCTCAAAAGTGAATGATCAGTCACATTCTTACATATGTGACCTATGAGTTTAGATGACTGCTCAAGGGTTTGTCTTCATCGGCACTATAGCTGTATTCAGCCCTTGACAGAGGTGAATACTGTGCTTGGTTTCCTAGTCTGCAGCTAATGAGTAACACAGATTAGTTGGAAATGATTCAAATGAAGCTAACAATATAATTTGAAATTTGGGGGATGTTTTTGAAGGTGGGGAGAATAGTGATAAGTTAAAGGAAGGATTCGTCTCAGGAATACTTAAAGAAATGATCTTCCTTTAGCATAAGAAATTTGCTACAAGATACTAATTTCTACTAATACCTTTAAAAGTTGTCCAGGCTTTAGCCATCTTTGGTTCTGGAGATCTAAAAGTAGGATTTAAATTTTAAAATATTACTGTGGGATGATTTTAAGTATAGTTTCATCAGAATGAATGCGAGCTGAAGGGAAATAAAATATGCTCTGAAGGCCACTCCCAAGCCTGGGGATACAGGAGCAAGCAATTTAATAGACTTCATCATGAACTAATATTCTTTATGAAGAGACACTGCTTTACCAATTGTATGACATCTATTTCCCAGTTCCTTAATATAAATTTCTGGAAACAAATGAGTTTCTTATCAACATCCAGGCAAACTCTTCCACATAGACTTTGGATATATTTTGGGTCGGGATCCAAAGCCTCTTCCTCCTCCAATGAAGCTGAATAAAGAAATGGTGGAAGGAATGGGGGGCACACAGAGTGAACAGTACCAAGAGTTCCGAAAACAGTGTTACACAGCTTTTCTCCACCTTCGAAGGTAAGTTGATATGCTTGACGTAGAGAATTTTGGTAAATTCATTTCACAGAGCAAGAAAAATATTTGTTCAAATGTTTACATTCTTTAGCATCACTCTTTTTAGAATGACACAGGCAGCAGTATTTGTTAATGTACATTTGATGACTATTTTGATAAACAGTTTGATTTCAAAGGAAAAAGACAGTTTCTTGCTTTCTCACTAATTATTTGACTGCTAAATCCCACCAAGTGGGAAGCTGGCGTTACACAAGAATGAAGCATTTAGCTCACTTGGAATGATTAGTCAAATAATTTTTAGTTTTCAGCACCTTCATCAGCCTTAGTTTGGAGCATTCTGAAACAATTGAAGAAAAAACGTTACATATGATTTTGTCTCTCTTCAGCATCTCATCAGTCATTCTGCTTAAAAAAAATGTTGATTTTTTTCTCTATCCCTTTTTCTCTAAAGCCACTGTATCTCTGCTTCTTTCATCCACATTTACTTAGGTCTGGACATCATGTATCATCAGGAAAAAGATAAATTAAAAGTCATGTTTGTTAAATTCAGGACATGGCTCTAATGATTAGTCAAAAATGATGGATCATTTTATTCTAACTCCACTTTCAACTTAGCTATGCAAAATGAATATTCTTAGTCCACCAGAAAAATCCCAACTCAGGAGACACCTGTATGCTCTTCCAGGTGAATATGTAACCAGTAGAAGTGAGTTGCCTATGCATGTGGGCCCTGTCTTTTCTGTCTTTGTAACCTCAGTTTATAGACAGTATATGTATGTTGAATAAGAACCTTCAGTATTTGTATGAACAGTTCTGCATCACATCTGGAGTGAGGCCATGTTCCCAGGTGATATTGATATTACTGGTCCCAGGTGAATGGCTGTCCTATATTAGTGAGGTTTCATCTTTGCAGTGGCTCAGTAGGCCTTCACTGTTAACTCAGTCTCGACCGCATGTCACAAACTTTAACGTACATTTTACAAACAGCTGCATTATTATCCTTTGAGTGGTAGAGTGGCTCAGTTTTACTCTCCAGAAATGCTAAAGGAATAATGAGAAGATGGGTGCCTGGTGATGCAGAAGCACTTTCAGAGATGAAAGTTCCACTTTAATACCTAGGATTTTTAATTTAAAATAGTCAGAGCCTACAGAAAGCTAGATGAAACTATGGTGATCTCAGTGAGGAGGCAGACAAGATGATATGCAATTATAACTAGAGAAATGTCCTAGGTACCCTATCTTTTTGAAAGCAGAAAGAAAACAATGTGTCTTATAAACTATCATTGATAATGGATTAGTAGCAATTCAGCAAAATGAGAAAATAGAGGCAGATTATTAGTATAGAGCCAAAAGTTAACTTTCCTCACTACTAAGAAAAATCATAAAGAGATTAATCTACCTCACTTTATGTTAAGTCTTCATGAAAATTGGTTTATTTTTTTTCAAAAATTTCACTGTTAAGATTAGCTAGACCCTAATATTTTGATAAACATTTATTTTTTAATGTTGTATTTTAGAATATGGTTCAGTTAGTAAAAATTTCTCTTAGGACATAAGAATTAACCAGATAGCCAAAAATTTGTTTGGAGTTAAGGATGTTTGACACACTTATTATTAGAGTTTTTAGGTGTGACCAACTGTGTTCTTTTCATGGTTTTTGTTGATTGCTGATCAACAAGAAATCATTGAATAAACTGTGGACCACAAACAGAGCAGTCCCTTTTGAATTAAGTTATGAATGTTAGTTGTACAGATGCCAGAACACACTTTATGGTGTGATTTTCATATAACAAAATACATTGTTATACCAATAATAAATTGGAAAATTTATTTTTTGAATACTCTTATGGCAACTCTTTAGTAATGCTAAAACATTTTAAATATTAAGTGTTAAAGGAAAACATAACTTCTCTTAATCCATGTTTATGCCAAACACCATGATAGACACTGATGACACAAAGAGGGCCTAAACTTTTCAGTAAAAATATTGAAATTTGGAATGCATTTTGCTGTAACAAGCAGAGTTCTTACATTGTCTTAGAGGATGTTTGCCTAGTCACCAAACAGCAGTGAATCTATTGATCACACTACTTTTCATCGTTAATCTCATTGTTTTCCCTTCTAGAAGTAGTACACTTGTTAAATAAATATTTTTATAGGATTCCACTCTTATATTTGTTGCATGCAAAATGGATAGATTGTAGGGGAAACAGACATCTGAAATGCTGTTAAGAACCTCACTTGTTGTAGTTAATGCTTTTTATTCTTAGTATTGAAGGTTTTTACTGAAAAATTTAGACCATCTTTGTATAACCAGCGAGTAGCATGGTGGTTAGCATAAACATGGGTATGAGAAAGAGTACATTTTCCTTGAACTCTGTACTTAACCTACTCCTTTTTAAAAATCTAATTTATATCACATCCATCCTTACATCTTTGTCTAGACTTGGTTTTGCCCACTTTTCCCACTCTATGATTTTTTTAACCTTAACCTTATATTTTCTTTTGATAATGGCTTTAAAGATTTCTGGTAACCTTTCTGTTTTTCTGGATAGCATTTGAATGACTAATATATAATTTCTGTTTTGTGTAACTGGTTCTGTCTTAAATGGAAAATGCAGGTTAATGGCAACAGATGTAAAAGATTAATACAGTTAAGGTAGTGACAGATTATCCACAAAGTAATTGGATGTTTAAGCTTCTTATAGAATATTCCATTTTATATTTATTTACATTGTTTCCCTTTGCCATAATAATAGAAGCATGGGTGGTTATATGTATACCAGCAGATAATGGAGAAAACATTAATATTTGCCTTTTACAAAAGGAACACACATGCTTCCATAAAGGCAGACATTTTAACATAGATCCTGGCTGACCATTAGAATCACCTGGGGTTCTTTGTGGGCTAGGGGGGGACCAAAACAGTTCTGAGCCCCATCAGATTTAATTGGTCTGGGATTTGGCCCAGGCATTGGTATTTTCAAAGAAGCTTCCCAAGTGAGTTTAATGGGCAGCCAGGTATGGGATATACTCTGAAATATCCCTTTCAAAACTGAACCTTGTATTCCTCTCCCTGTGTTACCCTGTGGTAGATTCCTGAGATTCCCTTATGGCAAGGTTGGGAGAAACCCTATATAGTCAACAAAACAGAGTATGAATAATTAAGGGTTCATTGAAAGAATATCATTTTTTCGTAACATAATGTGTAGCAGTTGGTTGTATCCTACTGACACCAGTCCTTACAAGCCTTCTCAGTGGACCCTTTTCTCTATTTCCATTTCCTACATACCACAGAGCTTAGAGAAGGGCCTGGTGCCCTTTATGCTTCCTAATGCCACATTCCAACCATTTCTTTCCTTGCTTTCTTAAAGAAGGAAAGCATAGACACACACCGTGAAATCAGATGAATTACCTACTGCTGACCATCAACTGCCTATTTCTCTGTCATTCTCATTCATTGAAAACTTTATCTTCTTCTTCAGGCCTGCTGCTGTGACTTCAGCATCTGCATGAATGGTCCAGCCATGACCGGACCCCTCAGGGTCATGTCCTCCTCATGTAAAGCCAACCTTGGCCACTCCCTCTCATCAATAGTAAATTTACCCCTCCAAAATCTTGATCCCCCACTTTTCACTTACTAGCCTCCTTTCTTCCTTCAGCCTTCTCCAGTAAGTCTTCCAGTCCTTCTCTGCTATTGAAACTAATTTTATCAAAATAAACAATTACCTATACCAAATCCAGTGGCCACTTTTGCTTCCTAGAAGCTTTGACACAGTTGACCACGTCTTTGTTCCTAAAAACATTTCTTTTATTTGGTGTAACCTACTCCTCTATTTCCTTTTTGCCTTACTGGTCACTCCTGCTTCTTTGCTGATACCTTCCCTCTTCTTCCTGACCTCTATATATTAAACTATCTAGAAGTTCCATATCACTATAAAGAGTTCTGGGTCTTTTTCCCCTAAACTCTCTCCTTAAGCATTTACATCTAGACTTGTGACTTTAAATAGGATCCAAATGCTGATGATTCCAAACTATTACCACCAGCCCTATTATCTCCTCTGAAATATGTCTAACTGCCTACTTGACATCTCTACTAAGAATGTAGTAAGGATCTCAAACTCAATATGTGTCTAAAATGGAACTCTTGATTCCCTGCCCCAAATCCTGTTCTTCTTTCATTCATTTTTTTTTTTTTTAATTTTGATAAATAACCATAGTTCCCCATGTAGGCTAAATCCTTGGTGACATTCAGGTCCTCTGTTCTCCACTTCATTGAAGCCATCTTGAAGCAAGTGATATCCAGTCCATCTCCAAAATATAGCCTGATAATGTCCATATTATTTCTTTTCCACCTGGACATCTGTAAAATAGTTTCCCTTCCTCCATTCTTATTCCCCACAAGATAACCAGTGTGGGCTTTTACAAAATGCATATCTGAGTATGTCACTATACTCTTTAAACTCACTTATTTCAGTAGAGTTAGAATAAAATCATACCTCCCTAAGATGACTTTTCTCCCCACCCCATCAATCTTTGACCCATTTTGCTGTTTTTTCTTTATTTTTAAAAACCTTTCGTCAGTTTATTGTGTGAGTCCCCACCCTCCTCCAGAATGTAGGCTTCATGAGTGTGTAGAGACCTTGTTTGTTCAGTTCACCACTATACCCATAGTGCCTAGAACAGTGCTTAGAGTGAGTACTCAATAAATATGTGTTGGTTGAATGAATAAAATTATTATGTGAGTAGAAACGGAATAATCTGTGACATGCTTTTTATCAGTTCCCACAAGGAAATCAGTAACTTTTAAAACTATAAGTTCAAGCTGTTTAGCTATTATCGTACTTTTTTTTAAAGAGTATAATTGAGTTAGGGCCTAATTTGATTAGAAGATTATATCAAGGTAGAATTTTTTCATTATAGTGCCTGATTTTCATGGGTAATATAAAATTCAAAAATGATGAAATAGGTAATTTGAGGTTCACATGGATAGTCATTTTTGTCTACAAGTTCTATTATCATTACAGTTCAAGTATTAGTTTTTATGTACTTTTTTATATTATGGATAAGTAGATGGCTGGAATAAAGGTTCTGCATAACCTAAAGTCCTGACTTCCATCCCCTAGAGAAGACAATGCAAGGCACTTGTGTTGACACTTCTACCGAGACCAGCTAAAAACCTTCATTGCCTAAAACCAAAGCTTTCTTCACTTACATCCATCCCCAAAGTCAAACCTGGACCTCCTTTTATCACTACAGTGCTGCAGGGCATCTCAGGGCATAACTGTCCAAGGGGAGAGTGTTCTGGAGCAGGAGGTGGGTTGTACCCAGTGTACACTTAATTATACATTTCCCCACATGGCTGTACTTCTGGAAATGAGATTTGGAATAGTAACATTCTTTCTTCTTGTTTGGAGGAAGATGAAAAGTTTGATGATTGATGAGGATAAACCTTTAGTTCCTACAGGGGCCAGCATACTTCAAAGGTGAAATTATTTAGATATCTTGCACATTTTTAGTGTAGAAGAGTACGAGCTATTTTCTCCTCTGTTTAGGGTTGCTTATATCCAGACCAGTCACTATATTTTCGAAGACGGTGGGATTAGTGCCCCTAGAGGATATTTATGAATGATGAGTGAAATCACACTATTTCCCTTTGACTCATTTATCCATGACATACTGAGGTAGTCTTAAGGTAGCAGATTCTTGTCAGCATTGAGCAAAGACAGATCTTCATTGCTTAGTAATGCTAATTAATGGTATAAAGCAGATCCCCCTTAGATCCCTTCTAAAAAGAATATACTTACTAAAGAGTGGAAGAACTGTCATTATTAGATGGTTACTCCAAAAATGTGTTCCCTAGTGGGGGACCTAGAAATGGCATTATATCAAGACCCTAGAATAAGATATGTTTTCAAGGCTTGCTTTTCATTGAGACAGCTGGTGAATAAGCTCACATTCTATTTTCCATAGGAGTAATAGTAATCATTATAAAGCACTACTTCTAGGAGTGCTCTTAATACGAGAAAGAATGGCAAAATTCTAACACATTGCTATTTATTTTTCTTTCCCACTCTCCTTTAGGTATTCTAATCTTATTTTGAATTTGTTTTCCTTGATGGTGGATGCAAACATTCCAGATATTGCTCTTGAACCAGATAAGACTGTGAAAAAGGTAATTTTTATACATCCTCAGATATCATAGTCTACTTCTCATATGTAAAAATATTAGGGTTTTAACAACCCATTTTCCCTTGTCCCAACCCCTAGACTCTTAAGTAACATGAATTAAGAAAGAGACCTTGTGTATATTTTTATTTCGCATTCCAGAATATGACAGCCTCTCAAGTCCTCTGCAACAAGTTTTATCCCCTTGCCTGTTTGTACCCACAGTCACATGAATAGGTCACTACACCAAGAGAGGAAGCTTACTATCACAGCCCTTGCTCTTTGTCCTGAAAGTTTAGCTTCTCTTTAATATTTCTACTGGGATACCTGATTCCTGGTACTCCCAGACTAAGCCTGCTAAGAATCAGAAACAAAATATTGTAATAGTATGTAGAAGCAGAAGCAAACAGCCATTCTTTATCCTTCCCATTCATACCCTTGCTTACAGGGGTTTCTTACTGTGTCAGGAGAATAGAGACCTGCCTTAACTTAACCTGCAAAGAGAAGAATGAAGGAAAGCCATCACGTAGATGAGCAGTTATTCAGAACTATCTTACCCTGAGTTGCAGCAGGAGATGGGAGGAAGGGTAACAGAAGATTTTTATTCAAATTAATTTCTGACTCTCTGATTCATTGAGAGGGATGTATGTAGTATACTTTATTTATCCAAAGATAACATAAAATGATCTTAAATATCAGTGTGGTTATTAATACTGAACTTCAAAGTTAGTGTAGTTTTTTAACTTACAGAAGTATAAAATTACTAAAATTATAACAGTCTCATAGATCGAATTGCCCTGGTGGTTGAAATTAATAATTGGCACCAAAAGCCCTAAGTTCTGATGTAATTGACTCTGAGCATTATTAGAAAGATACCTCTGTGGTTTAAACATTGTCTTGGTCCGTTGGGGCTGCTATATATAACAAAATACAAGAGACTGCATGGCTTGTAAATAACAGAAATTTATTTCTCTTGCTTCTGGAGGCTAGAAGTACTAGATCAGGGTGCCAGAATGGTCAAGTTAAGGCCCTTTTTGGGTCGCAAACTGGTTGTATCTTCATAGGGTGGAAGGCACTAGGAAGCTCTGTGGGATCTCTTTTATAAGAGCACTAATCCCATTCATGAGGGTTCCACCCTCATGACCTAAACACCTCCCAAAAGGTCCACCTCCTAATACTATCACATTGGGCATTAGTATTTCAACATGGATTTGGGGGATACAAAAATATTTACATCATTGCAAACATGAATGAAGCTAATTTGTTTTACCTAATTTTATGAGTCTTTGGCAAGCCATGAGAGGGATTTTAATGTAAATATTTTATTGCTTAACCATTTAAGGAAATTATATTCTTATTAGGATTTCATTTATTATTATCCAGGAAGCACTGTTTCAGCACCCTCCACCCCCAAACTAGGCAATGGACTACTTATCACACTAGGTTTTGGCCTGGGTTATTTTTTGTCAATTTAAGCTCATCCATCAAGAAACATAATTGGTTGATGAAAGTTTTCTTAGCTAAAGTTGATGACTGCACCAGATTTCAAATGTTGCTTTTTTTTTTTTTTGCATTGCTGTTTTTGCTATTTATTTTAAACCCATTTATCTCTGTCATATGTTCACTCTTGCCTGACTTCACTTGTGTTCAGAAGTCATTTATGAAAGTTCTAACAGTATTTGTCAAACAGGGTCTCCCAGTTTCTTCTGCCAGTTAACTTATATAGTTCTTGTCCTTATTAGATCTTTTGTTTCAACTTTTGCTTCTCTTTTAGAGAATCATGATTTTGCTGTTTAATTTGTTACCAGCTGTCTTTATGGCATCATCTTTTAACACATGAAGCAATTCATTTTATGGGGAAGAAAAGCATGTGCCTTAGTCATTTTTCTTTACACTATTTATTCCCTAGCTGTTTATTCTAGTTTCAATTAAGTGAACCTTGAACAAAAAGTATTTTACCGTATTTTTCCCCAAAAAGGTATGCCATAAAGATTTACTTGCTTTCTACTGTTTTATCAGGAATGTGAAGTAACCAGTTGCAACATAAACTTGACTTTAAAGTCATAATAATATTGGAAAGTGATGCTGCAATAAACTAAAATTTATGTTTCGTATTGGTTGGCTTTTTTAAGAAGTAGAAATAGGTTTTTATACTTTGTGAAATAACATTTGCTGGCATTACTTTGAAGTCTTACTACCTAGAAATTTTTTTGCATTGACCTCATGAATGAAAGCCAGCTAAAAGAAACAGAGTAGCACATTTGAGGCTGAAGTCTTCAGAGAAGTACAGATTATTCAAATTATTTAATCATAACAAAGTTCAACAATATTTTCCTTTTTTCTTAACATATTTTAGTACATATATATCAATTTCTTTTTATTTTTTTTTAAACTGTCTACTCGCTTTATGGTGCTTCACAGATAATTGCGTTTCTTACAGATTTTGAAGGTTATAGCAACTCTGTGTTGAGCAAGTCTGTTGGTGCCATTTTTCCAACAACATTTGCTCACTTTGTGTCTCTGCATCACATTTTGGAAATTCTCACAATATTTTAAACAAAGGGTATCTTATCTACCTTTGAAAGATAGTGCAGAGGCTGAGATTTACAAGTTTGTATCCTTTTGCTTAAAGGCACTCTCCAGATTGTTTTGAGTGCAGCCTTACTAATGAGGTGTGGAAGGAGAGGGTTTGGAGCTGGTAGGGATAGCCAAGAAGTCAGGGGAGAAATTCTGGAAAGGTGAAAGTCACAGAGGTGACTTAGGGGACAATAACAAGTAGCCTAACATAAGTCAGTATATATGAAGACAAATCAACCATTTATATGCTGTTAACCTTCTTTGTTATAAAAGAGAATGTCTTCATACTTGGCAAATAACATTTTCTTTATATGCTAAATACATAGCTTCTGTTTGTAATTTAAGTACTTATGTAAGTATGCAAGTTTTGATAAATTGGGTTAAAGTTTTATTTTGATTCTCCTGCCCTACAGTTTTTTGACGTTCTTAAAAAATAGTTCCGAAATTGTCAGACATGACCTCTCTAAGTAGAAATCAAGGAATATAATGGATTAAACTCTTTAACTGGGATCCAGAAATGGGAGAGAGAGTTGATTGAAGGTATACTTTTAGATCTTCCTCCGCCAAATTGTCCTTCACTTACTATATTAACCTCTCTTTTACCTCCTCTGTCCTGAGGCTGCAGGGCTGTCAGATCAGCTGGTACACTTCCAGTGCAGTGAAGGGAAGAGAGCACTGAGCAGGGCCATGGGTTGTCGTACTGTCTGCCCTTTCTTCTTCCTGGTTTTATAGTAGTTAAACTCTATACTTAAAAGGAAATATTAAATGTGGACCACTTTTTATCCACTTGGAAATCCCATTTTCTCCTAGCCTGCCTTTTCAGAAATATATATGGGTCATTTATAAGAGGAGAAAGGAGTTAGTACAATGGTTAGTGCAGTAGCGTGCAGTTGTCCGGAAGTGCAAGCCACTTATCATCAGTTAAAGGTCCCTGGATTGGCTTCATAAATTCTGTGTCTCGGTTTCTGCATCTTATAGATGGAGATATTATCTACCTCAGAGCCATCTGAGAGTTGAGTGAGATACTGCATGTAAAGTACTTTGCACAGTGTTTAGCACAAAGTAGTCATTCAGTAACATTGGCTTTTGTGTTTTAGGGAACTATTCTGATATATATCTCTACTAAGTTTTCTAGTACTTATTGCTATTGAGAATCAACTCAATAGGCCAGTTGAAGTAGTTCTTTGCAGAAGTACAGGGAACTTCTATAGGAAAGGGGACATTTTAGAAGATCTAGTTTAGTTTATTCTGCCAGCAGTTGACATAGTTCCTGTTCTTGTATAGGCAGAGAAGGTGAGGGAGAATAGTAATATAAGCTTGCTTACCTTGCTATATCCATTTCATAAAGTGAAGGAGATTGTTAATAATTATTATGTCACAATTTAAATCTTATAATTCTAGCCTTGAAATGCAAATACTAAAGCACACCTTTGAGTTAAAAGAACAATTTTTGTCTGTTTTTAAATTTGCAGGGTCTAACAGAATTATATTTTCTATTCACTTTGTTAATTTTTTTCTGCAGAAATATTCACAACCAACAAAGATAGGGTGATATAAAGAGCATATAGCAAAAAGTAAAGTTCCACATTCAAGAGAATAGTATTCAGAACTGCTTACCCTGCTTTACTCCTTATCCTTATGAATCATTTCTTTGGCATAGAAATAGTTCATTGTAATAATATCTATATCTGTTTGTTCTTGTCTTTTTGAAATGTGTGTTTTTCTTTATTCAAAAGCTAATAACTGTGACCTTGTAGGTTCAGGATAAATTTCGTCTAGACCTGTCCGATGAAGAGGCAGTGCACTACATGCAGAGTCTGATTGATGAAAGTGTCCATGCTCTGTTTGCCGCGGTGGTAGAGCAGATTCACAAGTTCGCCCAGGTAACTAAGTTCTCTGAGGGCAGTGTGTTCATCTCAGCTTCTCCGTGTACTACCCTAGAATCCTCACAGAACCATACCTTTCCCTGCCAATGACATCTTTTCTTTTTTTTTTTTGTCAAGCCTTCTTGACATCTCACCAACCTTCCGATGTGAACGTGTTTGATGCACTAGTAACATGAACTAAAACATCCCACTGAAATGTTCTTAGTAACTAAATTGTGGAGTGTCAGCATAGGTTTATCTGTCCTTTGTAGTCAGTGGTGACTATAAACCCTTCTTGAGAATAATCTTGGGTCTAGCAGAGGCCTTGACAAGTGAGACTTGGACACTTGTTGGGTTTTGGTAAACGGTGAAGTGCTAGGAAAGGAGGTTAGAAACTGAGAAAAGCAATGCGTAGCACATACAGGTCTATCTGTAGACTTTTGGTTAGCAGACTCTTTCCTATAAATGTTTGAGGGAAGACTTTTTGATGATAAACCTCAGATTTAAAAACTGTTTTAGTTTTGAACTGCATAATGAGGTTGATGCTGGAAGTGATCAGCAAACAGAAAAATTAGGCCGCTTTCCTCTGCCACATCCTCTCACGCCTCTCCTTGTAAACTCCTTCCTGACTTTACACATTCAGTTAATAATAATTTTACAAATAACCCGAGCCCAAAGCTTGTCTGTTTTAACTTCTCCCTCACTCAGTATACAGAATGTCACCAAGCCTTGTGAGTTTCTTTAAGCATTTTTTTAATCATCGTTTTCTGTCATTTTCCCATTATGGACATTTTAACCCAGTTGTTTTTCACTTTATGATACCTTGGGTAACTAAAATCCTTCATAACTGTTCTCTCTGTTTTAGTTTTTTTTTTTCTCTCAGCATTCTTTATTCTGCTAAATATTTCAATTAGGTATATCTTCACAAAATACTGTTTTACACTGGGTTTTTTTTTTTGTTTTTTGTTTTTTAATTTAAATGTGAAAAGTGTTTCCCTAGTGCCTAAAAGTGACATCCCATCTCTAGGAACTCAAGGCCTTCCAGACTGTTGTGTTCTAAACTTCTTTCTAAGCTATTCCCCTAATACTCTCTTTCTCTCAATATTTTTATTCTCTTCCATTTCTCTGGCTACTTTGCTGCTCTATTTCTTCAGCCCAGAATATCCGTCTTCTTAATAATGAATCACCTTTACAGGTGATTACTCCTGCTTGCTAAAATCCAATCTGTCCTTCCAAGATCTATACTTAATGCCACTCTGATTCATCTTCCTCTGAATATTAATTTGTACTTTTATTATGAGTTGCACTTATATTTTGTTTTCTATTATAGATATTTGGATACTTACCTTATAACTCCTAAAATGCAAACTTCTTAAAGGATGGGATGTGTATCAGTGACCCAGAAACACAGTGCCTTTAAACACTTAAGAAATATCTAATGAGCATAAGGGATTTTTCTTCCTGTAAATGTTAGCTGATACTCTTTCTTTCTCTGAACAAAACATGTTTCTTCTCTCTGAACACCAGTCTGAGTCATATTTTATTATAAGTGCCAACTCAAGGTTTGCTTCACCTGTCATTAATCATAATCACTTCTCAAGAGAGTAAACTGTGACTCAGATGGTAAGTAAGTGACTTGTCAGAGCCACTGAGCTAGCTAATGGCAGATCTGGATCAGCATATAGCACAGCAGACTATTTTAGAGCTGTAAGGGAAAAAGGCCCAGAGAGATATAATGACTTAGCCAACTTCATGTTTCTAACAAGGGACAGAATCAAGGCTTGAACCCAGATCTTTTGACCCCCCCATATCCAACCAATGATAATCTAGATTACTTTGTAGCTTACTGAACTCGGGTCTTTTTTATCAGAATCCCATATTCTTTTTTATTTTCTACTGAGGTATAGTTGATTTACAATGTTATATAAGTTTCAGGTGTACAACATAGTGATTAACAAGACTCCCATATTCTTTATCCCAAGAAGTTAACCTGAAATACTCATGCTTTTAGGTTTCTTTAAATATGTCATCTGTGCTCATACTATTGTACAACTAAAACAATATCAACATAAGAGTAACATAAGAATATTAAATTTAATTGGAACTCGCTTAGGCATTGAAGGGTACCAGAGATACTAAATGAGGTCTTAATTTCACGTAAGTCTTTTCAAATTATAAAATTATAGATGCATACTTGTTTCTTAACTAATCTCTGAGGAAGTTTATTTTCCCTTTGAAATTCACATTCCTAAATATACATTTTCTAAATATTGATACTAATAAATCACATGCACACTCAAATCTTGATGATCAACATCTGTTTTTTGTCACTCAAAGCATTTATTATAAGGATGCATTTTGCTAATTGAGTTATGCTAATTTTAGTGCATTCCTGTTAATCACTATGGATTATAGAACCCAGTTTTTAAAAAATGGAGGTAGACAGATACATGTTAACAAAAGTTCTTTCTACATAAAAGAAGTATTCTTAAAAATGACTAAAAAATTGCCAGATACAACTATTATGTTGAAATGCTGAAAAGGCTTATTTTATTCCATCACGCCATTTGCTAGGAAGGGTAGAGATTAAACATTGCAATATTTGTTGCCTAGCAACACCCACCTATTAGTGGTAGAAATTTTCCACTGAAAAACACTTTTATTTGGGTCATTGTCTTTGAAATTGCATCATCAGAACTCTTCTTCCCAGCAGAAAGGTGGAGGTCACTTAGTTTGGATCACTTCCTGCTCTAAAACTATGCCTTTCAATGGAAATCTCTCGCATTGCAGCCCATTTCTTTCCAGTTTCTGCTTTTTCCTGTCTGTCTTCACTGATTGATGGTAGAAGTCTGGAGAAAGGGGATGTGATTTTCATTAATCTTAATACATATTAAATCTAATTAAATGAATCTTTATAGATTAGGGTTAGAAATATATTTTTTTGCACACTAAATGTTAAAAAGTAAGAACAGATTGCATTCAGAAATTTTACCTAAGTCCCAGCTCAGGATACTAAGAACAAAGATCACTGCCATCCATCTGGCAAGGACCCTTCCTTAGCCCCTGGATGTTCAAGGAGGAAGAGCACAGGTCCGGGTGGAGGGTCACATGAATGTGCAGTCCCATCTGTGCACCTTTAACTTAAGAGAAGCCAGCTATAGACACACACTCTTACACTTGAGGGGGTTAAAAAAAATAACAGTGAAAGGAGGAAAACAGTGTGTTCCTTACGCCTGACATTTCCCATGTGTCTAGTAAATGTGTCAGGGACTCCCTCCGAAGTGTTTCAGATCCCACGTTCCTCCCATAACATAACTTATTACAATGCTGAATGTCATTCCAATATTGAGGGTTCTCATTATTTTTGTACAACATGGCCTCTCAGTACAAGCCATCTGCCCCATCTGTTGTTCAAACAAAGAAATAGGTTTTTTGCATCAGTGCTGAGGGGAAAGCTTCCTATTTTGGACTCTTTGAGAAATGACTCTGGTATGTTGCCTTCTGAAGGGCTTTTCTTGAGTAATTTTGTTTATTTATATTCCGTTTTACCTTTATGTACTGATCTTAGTTCTTAAACCCAGTGTAGGATGTTTCCACTATAACTGTTCTACTCTCATCTACTTTAAGAAGGCATGGATGCAAAAGATGCCCTAAGGAGAAGAGACTAGAGCATCATTTCTGATTTTACATTATATGGACCTTATTTTACCATTAGGAATAAAGAACAGCAATGTAAAATATTTCATTGATCAAAACATAAAGTATTGAATTCTGTGACCAAATAGAAATTTTTCCGTTCTAAAACAAAGTGTTTTTTAATTTAGTAAATATTTTTCTAAACAGTCAGATGATTCCCATACACGTGGCTTAAATAAATAACACCAGTATATCATACAAACTATTTTGTATCATTTTGTGTCCCACATCTAGCCCTAATATATTTGAGTTATCCTATAAGGAATAAGAAGAACAACAACAAAGAAACCATAATAGTAGCAATAATAACAGCCTACTGAACATTTAAATGTGCCAGGAATTATGTAAACTTTTTTCTCTTCAATACTTCCTTTAATCCTCACACCTGTGGAGTAAGTGTATCACTAGGCTTGTTTACAGATGAGAAAGCTGAGGCTTAGATAGGTTAAATAACTTGTCCAAGGTCTCAAGGTTAATAGGTGAAAAAGTCCAGATTCAAACTCAAACCCTGGATTGTAGAAATAGACAGTAGTTTCTAAATAATGTTTTTCTCAGTTTACATCTATGTCTTAATTTATTAGATATGAATAGATTATGTGGTGAGTGGTGAGTTTTAAAAATAGACTTGTAAATTTAAAAAATGATCTTTTAATTTTCTCTCTGTAATCTTTCATCTGAGCATCAAAAGAAAAAAAAAAAAAAAAAAAACCAGCCATGCAGACAGCCAATAGTGTATGACATAAAAAGGAGTTATTGGGAACAGTTAATCCCTGATAAATATGATAAATATGGGATATCACTTATCTTGTACGTTGGCCAAAACCCAGTCTTGAATTTTATCAACTCACATGTGCTCTCTTGTTGCACTGCAGTCAGTACTGCTGCATAACTACGTTAAAACCTATGATGTTATATACTGTAATATAAGCGCTTGCTATATTACAAATGTTTTAAGGTTTTAAGATTAGTTATCATAATAGCAGCACTCAGCAGAATGCTCCATAACTTTCAGCTAAAATTCCCTACAGTTTATTCTTCATCAGTACAAATTTAATTTCCTTATCTTTTCTAAGGAAAGTTTTCAGACACTTGAATGCACTCCATGTTAAGATTTGCCTGTTTGGTTCATTATCAGCTTTAGTAACTTTATTTGTAATACTAACTATTGTTTTCCCTCCCCTCTGTTATATCGAACTTTTATGTAAATTCTTCAAATGTGAAGGGAGTGGAATATTTTGGAACTGGCTCTACTACATAGTGTTACTAATATTTTCCCCCATAGGTACAGACACTTTGAAATATTTATGAAATCTGTTAGAGACCATCTGTTTAGTAGCAGCATTTTTCTCGCTTACAAACATACGTATACACAGGTGTGGATACATAGGTGTGGTTTTTCATTGTTTCCAGGGTATTTAGACTTCCTAGCATGTCAGTGAGGAACTTTCACAGTTTGCCTTTAATCTGCATTTTCAACTTTCATCTTCTACCAGCCTTCTAAAAGAACCTTCTTTGTAGTCCTGATGAGCTACCCTGTGACACTTCCTATACCCAATATCTACTTCCCCAAGTAGTACACCGTTTTCTTTGCCTGGAATGAGTTCCCCACCCATTTGTCTAACTTTCAGGTGTGTGCAAGGGAGGGGTTGGGGGTAAGGGTAAATAACTGTTTCTTTATATAAGCATTTTGTCTTAAAGTAACTTGGGGTCTCCCACAGAAGCTGAACTGTTCCTGGTACATAGTAGGCACCAAATAAATGTATGTGATTTTATGTAAGTGCCAAGGACCATTTGAGACGTTTATTTTCTCTGATACTACCTTTAAGAAAATACTTAAATAGCTTCTTAAATTATAAATTACATTCCTTTTATTAGCATTAAAAATAAATCTTACCATATTCTTTCTAGAATTGCCACTTTAAATTATATAGATTAAAGTCAGTCAGCATGTTTCATATTTGTACGCATATACACTCATGTGCACATACATACACAAACCCATTTGTCAGCACGGTTCTTTTTCCTTCCCGTTTTCTTTCAGAGTAATAATGAGGTGAAGTTCATAGAAACAAAGTTTTGTGACACATAAAAAGCATTCTTAATTCCTCCAAGATAAGCCAGCATATATTTGACTGAATCAGAGGGCACATGAGGTGTGGATGACTCACCCAAACAAAATGCCCAGAGTTGTTCTTACTGAGAGAGTGGGTGATTGTACATGTTAAAGACAACAACCTTTAACTGTTGCACATTACTTTGAGATAATTGGGAGGGTGCCTAGCACAAAATAGGTGCTAAAAATGTTGATATCTTTTATTTTAACTTGATATTTTAATATTGAGCACTATTAATGTATTGGCCCCAAAACAACTCTTGACTGGGCCTTTCTTATGCTTTCAGGACTGCTTCCTTTGATTTTTTTTTTTCCAGACCATTTCTGTACTCTGTATTGTGCATTGGCTGTACTCTGTGGAATAAATTACATGTTTTCACAGTCTCTAAAAATGTCACACCAAGAACTAAGCCCATTACTCAAAATAGTAATCATCTATCACTGCAGAATTCAGTGGAATTTTTGCCTTCCTAGTGCTAGATTTGTCTGCCATGTAATAATGAGATCATCTTGAGCTTACAGTTAGCAAACATTCCCTCCCCCAAATATTTGCTCATATAAACTGATTCTTAAGCTAAGTCTTAGGAATCCTGTACATTGTAGTTAATTGAAATCCTCTTCATGGCATGTAGTAAAGTAATAATTTCACCTTTTTTTTTAAATAGAAGACTTTTTTAAAAAAAATTAAGGACTGGAATTACCTGCGGGTGTTTTGGGGTTTTTTTTTTTTCCTATTAAAGAATTATATGTCTCTTTCTAAGCAGTTTTTAGAACTATAAACTTGTTTCTCTTTCTTTGTGAACAGTGAAGCTAATTATTTTCTGTTTCTTTTTTTTTAATTTTTGTAGTACTGGAGAAAATGAAATTGGTTTGGCCCATCAAGATGCTTGTCTCTGTAAGAAAACTACTTTAGAAACAACATGTGTATAATGAAGACTTCAGGCTAACGAGAAAGGAAGAAAATATTTAGTTTTCAAGATACCATATATCCTAAATGTTATAGGCATCCTAAATGCCTGAATTCTGTTTCCTTGGTTGTTGTTGCTTAAATATGGTCCCGAAGGGTTTGTTCTGAAATATTGTATATATTTATTTTCAAATGTACACATTGTTAATAAGCTAAGAAGTAAGAATTTTATTCCAGAACCACGTACATATTATGAGAGCTCTGAAGGAATTTCATGTTGAAATAGTAAAACATTTTAGTCTTCAAGTTTGAAAGTCCATTTTTTTCTTCATCTCTTTACATCAGATGAGCAGTTATATGAATCTGGATTGTCTTAGTTTTGGTTGGTTGTTTGTCTCTCCCTCCCTTGTTCCCTTTCTCTCTTCTTCCTTCTCCTCTCCCCCTACATTTTTTATTTTTTAATTTTTTGGCCTAATCTATAACACTTAAAGTTTTACACGTTATGGCCTATTCATTTATACGTTGAGAATTGTATGTATTTCAAATAAGATAGTAATTTTTTCTTACAAATACTGTTTTTTGTTTTTTTAATTTTTTGTGGTTCATATTTCTCTTAGGCTTTAAGTACATAAAGCAGGTTATAAAAATGTAGCTATCTGAATAATTGACCAAAAGATAATATGGCAGCAGCTTTTCATATTGAGCCTAAAATATTTTTACGTGTAAGCATAAATTGTCTTTCTACGATAAATTTTTTTTGTAATGAAAACTTAGTTTTCAAGAGCTTTTAAAAATAGCTCCCCTAGACCTGTTAATGTAATATATCCTTTCTGATTAAAGCAAAATAATTTTTGGTCTTGTAAGACTAGAAGTCCTACTAATCCATCTCGCTTTTTTGCCTCATGGAACTTTAGGGAAAAAGAACAAACACAAACTAGAAGAGCAACACAGTAATAATCTTCGCAAATTAATGTGTTGCAAAGTCATGTGATTTTGTTTTGGAAGATAAATAATATCTCATTCTTTTGGTGCTGAATAAATATTTAACATCAAATGACAGAAAAGATTAAGAAGGTTAAATTTAGGCAGAGTTTCAGAGAATGTCATTAATTATAATGTTTGTCACCAAATTCATATCTGTGAGTTTGCCTTGTTGGAGTGGGGTTCCCAACTTGAAAGCAAGCATATATTTAAGAGATATCCTAGAAGCATATGGAATGTGGCTTGTATAAAACATACATGCAGATTAGAAAAATGGTAAAGATGAAAAGGCCTTTGCAAATTATCATAAGAGAATAATGACTAACCTAATTGGCAGGCTTCATCCTCGCTCTTGCTTTTTCTTTGCTTCACATATTTCCATCATTTTTTGTTGCCTAGAAGTTTGTAACCAATCTGCATTCTTATTCTTTTAGTCCTATTTCTATTGGTACCAAAAAGTCCTCAAAATGGCACTGCTGAAAGTGACCACTCCAACTTTCTGAACTCTTTTAATTCTTTATTTGTAGCTTTTTAATTGACACTTAGTGGGTAGTTTTGTTATAGTTACAGAGGTTGGCAAACATTTTCTGTAAAGGGCCAAGATAGTAAGTATCTTCAGCTTTGGAAAGCATATGATCTTGGTCACAACAACTGAACTCTGCTTTATGAGTAAAACAGTCATAGACAACATGTAAACAAATGAGAAGGCCAGATTTGACCCTCAGGCCATAATCTGCTGACCCCTGTTTGAATTAACTATAGGGCAAACTGTATCATCTTAATTATCTTTATAAAATCCATAACATTTTGCATAGATAGTAATGTATATTTATATTATATGCTCTATATTTTTTGGACTAGTATGAAATTGTATAATGGCAAACACTGACAACTAGTAAGGAGGGTTGATCATGAGTAACCTTGTAGTCCATGCAAACTTGGTACGGATTATGAGGGAGATAGAGCTTTCTAGGAAGGAAGACAGGTATTGACTGAAGATGGATAGCGGCTTTGGTTTTGCAGAAAGTATTTTGGCTCTGGGTGGTGAGCCTACATCAGAAAGAAAAATGATTCATCAGTTTCAATTTCTATTGCTCACAGCAACCTCTGTGCTCCTACTATTTTCCCCAAATGCCATTGTTTTTATAATGTAGTCTGTATTTTCCTTTATTATCATTGCCATTCAGATTCTTTGGCAAGTTTTACAGTGTTTCAAGCACAACGCTTGCTTTGAGTTTGAAGAAAGTGTTTGTGAGGACACAGTGCTTTAATTAAAAATTACAAGTGTACTATAGTATTCAGAGTGAGATTTCTGAGTTAGGGAAAGAAAATGTGGATAGCAGCCACTGTGAGTGGAGCTATCAGAAAAAAGTAAAGTGTGGTTCACATCCCTAAATAAGGGGTTGATACAACCTGATTTTTGTTATTCTCCATATACTAGGGTTGTATGTTCCCCAGCTCATTTGTTTTATAGCATTTTCAGATGGGTATATATTATAATAATAATAGTCAACATTATTTATAAGGGCTTACTATTACATATCAGGATTATGCTAATTGCTTCATATGCATTATATCACTATTTTGTATAGCAGTCCTGATGGAGAATTGTCTCCCCGTTTTCCAGAACTTTAAGGCAAGTGAATCATCTGCCCAACGTAAGGCTGCAAAGTGAGAGCAGAGTTAAGGGTTTTAAGTTGAGTTACTCAGATTCCAGTGATCATGGTCTTGACCATCAAAATCTCCTGGCCTTCATTTCTCACTGAGAGGTAATGGTACTGACCTCTAGTATGCACATGTGTAGGTATGTGGTTCATTAGACTTGAGTCCCCCCAAACAAAGCCTGTTCCTTATTTTTTTTGTCATGAACAGGATTACCAAAGGTATGGGCAGTAGTCAACAAATTAAACAAATTTCTAAGAAACTGAGTCGTGTCATCATGCCACATGTTCATACTTGCCTTGAAATAGGAAATAAGTCATTCAGTAAAAACATACAGGCAAAATAAATCTTAAACATGCAACTGTTAACCTACAATCACGATGTACTTTATATTTTTGCACATAGATCTAACATTGCAATTAAAAAAAAAAACAGATTGAGACTTAGGAGGATTGGGGGGTTGGGGGGAGGCAGGTAAATTTCAAAAACAGTATGAATTTTCTATAATTAATACAGAAAATACACTGGTTTTCCCAAATGAATAATTTGATATGTTAACACTTCACCATAAAGAATGCATGCCACCTGGATGGGATCCTGGCACAGGAAGAGGACATTAGCTAAAAACTAAAGAAATCTAAATAAAGTGTGAACTAGTTCAAAACAAAACAAAACATAGAATTAGTAGCCTCAAAGTATGGCAGGGGACTTCCCTGGTGGTCCAGTGGTCCAGTGGTTAAGAATCTGCCTTCCAACGCAGGGGACGCGGGTTTGATCCCTGCTCGGAGAACTAAGATCCCACATGCTGTGGGGCAACTAAGCCTGCACGCCACAACTAGAGAGACAGCTGCAACGAACAGCCCGCGCACCCCAACAAAGACCCAGCACAGCCACACACACGCAAAAGAAGTATAAGGCAGTTACTTTGTAGAAAACCCCACAGTTTAAGTTTGTCTAATTTTCCTCAAGATTTGTTCATTTTTGGTGGGCCAAAAATGCCATGTACTTCTCAGGGCCTCTTATCAGAAAGCACATGATGTGAATTTGTCCCATTCCTGGTGGTAGTTACTTTTATTACTTGGTTAAGATGTGTTTTCCAGCTTTCTTCACTCTGAAGTTAATTTGTATTTGATACTTACAAATTAGTGAGCAATTTATAAGTGTTTTATGGGGAGATACTTTGAAACTGCAAATATCTTGTTCTTTACCACACTTGTACCCACCAGTTTTAGCATAGATTGATGATTCTTGCCTGAATCAAGTATTACTATGGTGAAAGCCAAATGGTGATTTTTTTTTTTAATTCAATTGTTCTTTCTACACTTGTTAGTTAGTAATCTACTGTTAGGTAGAGCTCTCCCTTCTCCATTATTTATTCATGTATTTATATTAGGATGGACTCTTTTATTTTATTGTACAATGCATTCCTATCATCACTTATTTTGTTGGTAAAATTGCCCCAGGACTGACCTGACTTCAATCTGGTGCATATGTCCCTGACATGACTCGGATGTTCTTGAGCCCTTTCTTCCTTTTTGGCACAAGATGATCCAGGCTCATCATAGGCTTTATGTGCCCCAGCCCTGGAGTAAGCCATTTCTCTAAAGAGTCCTAGTTCTTTTCTGGTTCGATTTTACCAGATAGCTCCCCAAATAAGGTGTCTAACTTTTCTAAAATAGAAGTTATTATAGCATCCCAGTATTGCCATTCTAAAACTCTGGAGTCTAAACGGGGGGGGGGGGGGGGGGATATAGATATAAATAAGCTCAGTAGTAGAGTAATCCATATCTGAATGAACCATAGAATTTAGCTATTTCTTCAGTTCTTCTCAGCTTTAGATCATCACCACCTTATCTTCCTTGAGACCATCAGGGCCAGTCTTATCATGTTCTTTATCTCTGTTTTGTTAGCACAAAGAAAACGAGACCTCCCTAGGTCAATGAGAATGGTCTCTCATTCCCATACAGCTTTGTACAACCCATATCTCTCAAACCTCTGGAGTTCCTTGGGCCATCATCAACAATCTATCGGTAAAATTTACCTTCCATGCTGTAAAACTAGATACTACACACATTTTTTTTTTCCTGTTCTCTCTTTTTAGAAGAAAAATGCAAGTAAAACCAAGCAAGTTAGTTTAAGGAATTCAGTAAAGTCAACAAAAAAAAAAAATCGCAGAAAGTATATCCATCCTAATGTACGCACAGATTACCAGCCATCAAAGAAAACCAATGATGTGTAGTTAACTTTAATATTGAATGGTTAGTACAATGGCTAGCTCAGTAAGTGTTTGAAAAATGAGTAAAAGAATGGTTAATTCCCAATTAACAAGAACATTAATTAGAACTTCCTTCACCAACTTTAGTTTCAATAGGCTAGTTTCTTGATCAAACATTTTATTGTCAATCTAATAAAAAGATCTGAGACACTGAAAAAAAAAAAAGGTTTAACATAAACTTAGTATACAAAACTGCAATTCCACTCCTAGGTATCTACCCAAGGTAAATTAAAACATCCACATAAAGACTTGTATACAATTGTTCCTAGCATGATTCATAGTAACTCCGAAGTGGAACAACTCAAATGTCCAACTGATGAATGGCTAAACAAAATGTGATACATTCATACAATCGGGTACTGTTCAGCACTAAGAAAGAACTACTTATACTGCAACAATATGCTAAGTGAAAGAAGCCAGACACAAAAGACCACATACTGTAAGCTTTCATTTACCAGTGAAGGTAAATCAGCAGAAAGCACATCAGAGGCTGCCAGGGGCTGGGTATGGAAATGGGAATTGATTGGAAAGGGACAGTGAGGGAACTTTATGCAATGATGGAAATGTTCCAAAACTGGAACATTTACTACATGTACTAAGTTTACAACTATATTTACTAAAAAACATAGAATTATGTTTTACGACATATAAGTTGTAGCTCAGTGATGCTGATTTTAAGATAAGCGATCCTAAGCAACTCACGGTCTAAAGCCAGGAAACACTGGCTTTCTACCTCACAGGAGCCAGGCAGACGTGGCTCACGGCAGTCCCAAGAGGCACTTTCACGGCGACTTCTGCCCAAACCACCCCTTCCAGCCCGTGTCCGCCTGGACATCACCAGGATCTCCAGCTTCACCTGCGCTGTAGTCGCTGCCCTGGCAGACACCACCTCCTCCAGCACTGCTCTCCCAAGTCGTGGGAAAGCGACACAATACACATTTCCAGGGTTTCTGGCATGGCAGATAAGGACCGACCAGCCCAGGCTGCTGCAGGGGAAGGAGAGGAGCCCAGGAAGCGGTGGAGGAGCCGAGCGGGGTGTGGGGCTACACAGGCCCACAGACTACCAGTTCCTTAAAAGTCCACCCGGCTCAGTGCAGGATACCAAGTCCATTTATGAAAAGAAGGCCAAATTGGTATTCTAGGACAATTGTAACGCTTCTTTTTTGGACCAGGTGAGAAATTTGTATGGCATTCCAAAACATATGCTAGGAATGCCCAGGGTGCTGGTCCACTTGACAGTGTTACTGCTGTAAGCAGCTACTATCAGCTGCCAGGTAGAGGTTTCGTCTTGTCTTTCCTTTGGGAAAAAAGTCACATACACATGCTGCCACAGAACCAGCAGAAGCAGAATTAGCCTTCAAATAGATGCACCTAACCAAAATTTCCTCAAGAGCATCTCTCTGAATCCAAAGGCTATTTAGAACTTGTTCTCAAACGCAAATCAAAACCACAATGAGATATCACCTCACACCTGTCAAAATTGCTATCATCAAAAAGTCTACAAATGATAAATGCTGGAGAAGGTGTGGAGAAAAGGAAACCCTCTTACACTGTGAGAATGTAAATTGGTGCAGCCACTATGGAGAACAGTATGGCGGTTCCTTAAAAAACTAAAAATAGAGCTACCATATGACTCAGCAATCCCACTCCTGGGCATATATCTGGAAAAGATGAAAACTCTAATTTGAAAAGATACATGCACTCCAATGTTCATAGCAGCACTATTTATAATAGCCAAGACATGGAAGCAATCAGTCAACAGATGAATGGATAAAGAAGCTGTGGTACATATATACAATGGAATATTACTTAGCCATCAAATTGAATGAAGTGTTGCCATTTGCAGCAACATGAATAGACCTAGAAATTATCATACTAAGTGAAGTAAGTCAGGCATAGAAAGACAAATACTATATGATATCACTTATATGTGGAATCTAAAAAATAATACAAATGGATCTATTTATAAAACAGAAACAGACTCACAGACATAGAAAACAAACTTATGGTTACCAAAGGGAAAATGGGGGTGAGGGACAAATTAGGAATATGGGATTAACAGATACACACTACTATATATAAAATAGATAAACAACAAGGCTTTACTGTATAACACAGGGAAAAATACTCAATATCTTGTAAGAAACTATAACAAAATAATCTGAAAGAAAATTATATATATATATATATATATATATATATATATATATAACTGAATCACTTTGCTGTATACCTAAAACTAACACCATGTTGTAAATCAACTATACTTCAATTAAAAAAATATATATATAAACTTGTTCTCAAACGTTATTGTGCTTCCCTGTGAGAGCACTAATATCCCAGCCCACCTCAATTAAATGACTCACTTCTGCCTACCCACCCACAGTACTGGTAGTTATACCAGAATCTCAATAGTGAGCCCCTCACACATCAGTGCCATCCCATTTAGTCTGTCACTGAACGAGAGTCCCAAAAAATGCAATTAGAGAATCATGGCCAGGTAGTCTCATGTCTTCCTACCTTCCTGGCTGCTTTCTCAGTCTCCTTTGTGGACTCTTTCTCCTCTGATCAATCTCTAAATGTTGAACTAACACAGGGCTTGTGGCTGGGACCATTTGTTATTTCTATCTTCTGTCTCATGGGTGATCTCATCCAGTCCTGTGGAGTTAAGTGCCAATTACATGTTGATACCCAGGGCCAGCTTCATGGGCATACCACTACCTGTGCAGTTGCACACGACTCCACATTCACAAGTCCCTGAGCTTAGTTTAATGGTCTGCTGATGCTGTGTTAAAAGCCTTAGTAATTTTATCTTGGTGTTTTGTTAGTAAGTCTGATGGGGTAGTGCAGCATGTGCAGGGGGCAGAGGAGATACCTGTGATATGTGGTGTACCACCATTCCTTGCCATCCGTTAGCATCTACAGTGCCCCAGGAGCACAGAATTCTGGTAGGCCCACCATACACAGGGTTCAGTGAGACTCAAAGAGAGAACAAGATGATTGTGGTATATCTATGAATTAAAGTGGGAGCACTGACTACTTCAAGAAGCCACACTTACCATTTGAACTAGAACTTACTTTGAACACAGAAAAAAGGCAATGGTGTTCTAAGAACACAAACAGCCAAGAAACTCTACACACATCCTGAAATGTCAGGGAACTCTGTGTGTGTGTGTGTGTGTGTGTGTGTGTGTGTGTGTGCACTGTGGGGGCCAGATGATAGTATGAAGGTTAAGGCCCATCCAGTGCACGGCAGGGCCCAGTATGAGAAACTTCTCTCTGCAACTATATATATATATATTTTTTTTTTAATTGAGATATAATTGACACATAACATTGTGTAAGTGTAAGGTGTACAATGTGTTGGTTTGGTACATTTATATATTGCAATATGATTACTGTAGTACCATTAGCTAACACTTTTTTCGTGTTACATATTTATCATTTTTTTATGTGCTGAGAACAGTTAAAATTTAGTCTCTTAGTAACTTTGAAATTCATAATACAGTATTGTTGACTATAATCACTATGTTGTGTATTAGTTCTCCAGAACTTATTTATCTACTGGTTATAGGTTTGTACCCTTAAAACAATTTCTCCCCAATTCCCCCACCCCCTTATAACTTCTATTCTACCCTCTGTTTTTACAAGTTCAGTGTTTTTAGATTCTACATATAAGTGATATCATACAGTATTTGTCCTTCTCTGTCTGACTTATCTCACTTAGCATAATACCTTCAGGGTCTATCCATGTTGTCACAAATAGTAGGCATTCCTTCTTTGTCATGGCTGAAAAATATTCCATTGTATATATATACCACATCTTCTTTGTCCATTCATCCAATGACAGATACTTAGGTTGTTTATCTTGGCTCTTGTGAATAATGCTTCAGTGAACATGGGTATGCAGATAACTCTTCGAGATACTGATTTTAACTCATTCAGATATATATCCGGGAGTGGGATTGCTGGATCATATGGTAGTACAATTTTTAGTTTTTTGAGAAACTGTCATACTATTTCCCATAATGGCTCCACCAATTGCATTCCCACCAATAGGTTTCTCCACATCCTTACCAGCAATTGTTATTTCTTTTTGATAAAAGCCATCCTAACAGGTGTGAGGCGATATCTCATTGTCGTTTTGATTCATCTGCAACTCTTTTAATTTCACATACTCCTGGGTTTAGTCATTTTCTTCTAGGACCAACAGCTGCACCCGAAAGTGCTCGCTGTTTCAACCATCCACCTTGTACTGATCCTAGGTCACCAGCCTGGACTTCTGATTCCCTCAAGGATATTTTACTTTGAGGTCCTGGCTCTCCTCCTTTTAGGCGGCAGCTGTTCCCATCCCATAATATTCCTTTATCTCTGAATCTCAGAAAGGAAAAACAAATGGCAACAAGTTGCCATTTTTTTAACTCAAAGTCGTTTGAGATCCTCATGCAAATTGTTGCATCTACTCTCGCAAAGTTTGCATGCAGAGATAGGGCTGGAGAAGATGTCAACTCCCTAAATCAAGCCAAAAGTCCCCTCCCATGCCTTCCTGGTGTACATCAGTGTAGCACAGTGGTTATGAACATAGGTGCCAGAGCCAGAGTGCCTGCATTCTAATTCCAGGTTACTCATATCTTGTCTGGGTGACATTTAGGAAATTGCTTATCTTCTCTGTAACCAGATTTCCTCTCTTTAAAAAAATGGGATAATAATATAATTTACCTCATAAAGTTGTTGTGAGGTTTAAATAATTGTTCCATGCAAAGGGCATGTAACAGTGCCCGGCCTATACTAAGCATTATGAAACTGTCCTCTATTATTAATCTTTAATGGGTAAAAATGAGACATTTATTCAAGTACTGATTTAATGAGCACTTATTGTGTGCTTAGCACTGGGGATACAGTGATAAAAAGAACAGACATGGTTCCTAGCTGCATGGATCTTACAACTTAATGAGAGAGACAGAAAATAACCAAGCATATAAGCAATTAAATTAATACTTACAAAGTATAATAAATATGTTAAAAAGAACAACTGTGTGCAGTGAAAGAAGATATGAGAGAGACCTAATTTAGATATACAGTCACCAAAGAAAAGTTCTCCTAGGAGATGATACTTAAGCCAAGAACAGATGGGTCAAAGGAACTATCCATGGAATAGTAGGGAGTTGAGGTGGCAGGAGGAGCATTTTAGTCAGAGGAGACAGTGTGTCTCAAACCAGGAAGAAGGTTGTCTTGTGTGAGGACCTAAAAGAAATCTGGTATGTCTAGAACCTGTGAGCAAGGGGAGACAGCAAAAGACAAGGCAGGAAAGGTAGGTGGATTCAAATCATGCAAGGGCTTATATGTCATGGGAAAGATTTGAGATTTCATTTAAGTGTAAAGGACATCAGTGAAAACTTTTAAGAGGGGGACCAAAATAATCTGCTTTAAGTTATTGAATTATCACTGTTTCTTGTGAAGAAAAAATGGATCTTTTGGGAAAAATCAGGGACACCAGTTAGTAATCTAGGAGACAATTATAATGGCTGGATTAAGGTTTTAAAAGTGGATATGGGGACAAGTGAATAAGTTTGAAGTATGGTTTGGAGGAAAGATGGGTGGGACTTGCTGAAGGATTGACTGTGGAGTGAAGAAAAGGGAGTAATGGAGACTGACTCTCAGTTTCCTGCATGAGCAATGAGGTTAATTGTGGGGACACGTATAGTAATTAAGTGTAGGTGGCAGAAGAAATGGGATGGGGCGAGTTACGTGGATGAATTTTCTGTTTCATTTGGACAGTTTGAAATAGCTGTGAGACAATTCATTGGGACTGCCAATTAAAGTCATAGCTTCAATATGAGTCACAGCTTCAGAAAATGATTTGGGTAATATAATTTGGGAGTTGTCTGTTTATGAGATGGTATTTAAAGGACAAAAATTGATGAAGTGCAAGTGATCAAAAATGCCCAGAACATTCTTGAAAAAGAACAAATTTAGAGGACACAAACTTCCTGATTTCAAAACTTACTACAAAGCTACAGTAATCAAGTTAATGTGGTATTGGCATAAAAATAGACATAGAGATCAATGGAATATAATTGAGAACTCAGGAATAAATAATTAATTTATATTCAATTGGTTTTTGAAAAGAGTGCCAAGCAAATTCAACAGGGTAAGGGGGGAGGATAGTCTTTTCAACAAATGATGATGTGACAATTGGATAGCCATGTGCAAAAGGATGAAGTTGTAACTGTAACTCACACTATACACAAAAATTAATTCAAGATAGATCATCGACCTCAATGTAAGAGTTAAACCTTGTGACACTGGATTAAGCAGTGACTTTTTAGATATGACTCCAAACCCACACACAACAAAATAAAAAAATAGGTAAACTGGACTTTATCAATATTAAAAACTTTTGTGCTTGAAAGTGCACCATTAAGAAAGTGAAAAGACAATCCACTGAAAGGGAGAAAATATTTGCAAATCATATATTTGATGATGGTCTTGTATCTAGAATATATAAAGAACACTCAAAATTTAACAATAAAAAGACAACTCAATTGAAAAATGGGCATTTTTAGTTATTATTAGTCATTGAGGAGATTACCACTTCATACCTACTAGGATAGCTATAATAAAAAAGACAATAACAATTGTTGATGAGGATGTAGGAAGATTGGAACCCTTATACTCTGCTGGTGTGATTGTAAAATGTTTCAGCCTGCTTTAGAAAACGGTTTGGCAGTTTCTCAAAATGTTAAACAAAGAGTTTACCATATGACTTAGCAATTCTACTCCTAGATATATCCAAGAGAAATGAAAACATATGTCCACACAAAAACTTGTACACAAATGTTCATAGCAGCATTATTTATGATAGCCAAAAAGTAGAAACAGCTCAAATACCCACAAACTGATGACTGAATAAACAACTGTGATATACAAAACAATGTAAATTATTCATCAATAAAAAGGAATGAAATTCTGATACATGTTACAGTGGATGAACCTTGAGAACATGCTAAGAGAAGCCAGCCACAAAAACACCACATATGATAGGTTCCATTTATTTGAAATATTCAAATCTATAGAGACAAAATGGATTAGTGGTTGGCAAGGTGTGTGGGGGTGAGTGCTTAGTGGATATGTAATTTCTTTGGGGGATGATGAAAATATACCAAAATTAGGTAGTGGCTATGGTTGTACAACTCTGTATTATGGTAAGTGAATTACATTTCAATAAAACTATTATTTAAAAAATCGATGCCATCACCTATGGAGAAAAATGTTAAAAAAGAGTATAGAGGGTGGGTACATAAGACTGATGTGTGAGAAACTAGTATATATGGAGGTCAGGTAGGGCAGAGGAGCAGGAGAAGGAAACTGAAATAGAATGGCTAGGGAAATAGGAGAAATACATGAGTGTGTGACAACACAAGCCAATTAAAGAAGGTCTCAAAAACAAAGCAGTGGTCAATATGAATGGGGGAGGAAACGTATAGGAAGTTTGAAGGGAGAGATTATTTAGTGAAATGATTGCCACAATAAGGTTAGTTAATATATCCATCATCTCACATAATTACAGTTGTGTGTGTGTGTGTGTCTGTGTATGTGTGTTGAGAACTTTTAACATCTATTCTCTTAGTAACTTTCAAATACACAATACAGTATTGTTAACTATAGTCACCATTCCCAGAATTTTTCTTCTTATAAGTGGAAGTTTGCATCCTTTGATCACTTTCACCCATTCCCCTACCTGTGGCAACCACCAATTTACTCTCTATTTCCATGAGTTCATTTTTTGTAGATTCCACATATAAGTGAGATCATACAGAATTTGGCTTTCTGTGACTTATTTCACTTAATATGATGCCCTTAAAGTCCATCCATGTTGTTGCAAAGGGCAGTCTTCCCTTCTTTTTATGGCAGAATAATACTTCATCCATCCATGAACACAGTTTGTTTCCATTTCTTGGCTATTGTAAATAATGCTGCAATGGACATGGGAGTGAATACATCTCTATGAGATAGTGATTTCATTTGCTTTGGACACATACCCAGAATTGGAATTGCTGGATCGTATGATCATTCGATTTTTAATTTTTAAAGGAAACTCCATAATTTTTCCATAGTGGCTGTACCAATTTACAGTCCTACCAACAGGGTTTAAATGTTCCCTTTTTTCCACATCCTCACTGACACTTATCTCTTGTCTCTTTGATAATAGCCATTCTAACAGATATGATGTGGTATCTCATTGTGGTTTTGATTTGTATTTCCCTGATGATTAGTGATGTTGAGCATTGTTTTTCATGTACCTGTTGGTCGTTTGAATGTCTTATGTGGAAAAATGTCTATTTAGGTTCTTTGCTCATTTTTAAATCAGATTTTTTTTTTTTTGCTATCGAATTGTATGAGTTTTTTAAAAATATATTTTGGATATTAATCTCTTATTAGATGTTACAAATATTTCCTCCCATTCCATAGGTTGCCATTTCATTTTCTTGATCATTTCTTTTGCTATGCAGAAGCTTTTTAGTTTGATGTGGTCCCACTTATTTATTTTTGCTTTTGTTGCTTACACTTTTGGTCATATCAAAACATAATTGCCAAGACCAATTTCAAGGAGCTTTTCCCCTATATTTTCCTTTAGGAGTTTTATGGTTTCAGGTCATATGTTTATGTTAATAATCCATGTCAAG
This sequence comes from Balaenoptera acutorostrata, assembly GCF_949987535.1. Lineage (NCBI taxonomy): Eukaryota > Metazoa > Chordata > Mammalia > Artiodactyla > Balaenopteridae > Balaenoptera > Balaenoptera acutorostrata. The sequence continues at coordinate 35,259,035 of NC_080076.1, read as the reverse complement.
TTAATTTTTGTGAGTGGTGTAAAATAGGGGTTCAATTTTATCCTTTTGCATGTGAATATCCAGTTTTCCCAACACCATTTATTGAAGAGACTAGTTTTTACTCATGGAGTATTCCTGGCTCCCTTGTCAAATATTAGTTGACCATATAGGCAAGGGTTTATTTCTGTGCTTTAAATTCTGTTCCATCATTCTGCATCTGTTTTTATGCTAGTACCATACTGTTTTGATTATTATAGCTTTGTAATACATTTTGAAATCAAGACATGTGATGCCTCCAGCTTTGTTCTTTCTCAAGATTACTTTAGCTATTTGGGGTCTTTTGTGGTTCCACACAAATTATAGCAGTTTTGTTTTCTGTAATGATGCCATTGGAATTTTGATAGGGATTACATTGAATCTGTAGATGGCTTTGGGTAGCATGGATATTTTACCAATATTAACTCTTTGATCTATGAGCAAGGGATGTCTTTCCATTTATTTGTGTCTTTAATTTCTTTCATCAATGTCTTGTAGTTTTCAGAGTAGAAATCTTTCACCTAGTTGGTTAAATTTATTCCTAGGGATTTTATTATTTTTGATGTTATTGTAAATGAGATTGTTTTCTTTATTTCTTTTTCAGATATTTTGTTGTTAGTGTATAGAAAGACAACTGATCTGTATGTTGATTTTGTATCCTGCAACTTTACTGAATTTGTTTATTAGTTCTAAGAGTTTTTTTGGGGGGGGGTTGATTTTGTTTTTGTGGAGTCTTTAGGATTTTCTATATATAAGATCAAGTCATATGCAAATAGAGATAATTTTACTTCTTCCTTTCTGATTTGGATGCCTTTAATTTCGTTTTCTTGCCTTATTGCTCTGGCTAGGACAATTACTCCAGTAAATAATTGTCAGTATTGATCACCCATTTCAAGATTGTGATCATGAATAAGGTGAAGATAGTTGTGCAATCTCTCTTTTTCTAACAAACTTCAGCTGCAAGCACAGAAAAGTCAGATTGTTGGGGTTGTCCAGAGCTTGAGTTTGGTCTCATGAATGCCAAGAAGGTAGGGAAGAATAAGAGAATTCAGGATTTTTAAAGGGACTGCTTGAATTGATGAGGCATATCATCTACACTCCTCAAAGAGGAACGTGAAGCTAGGATAGTGGGTAGATTGTGAAAGTGGTGGAGTCAATGCATTGGAAGTCTCCAAGAGATTTAAAATGTTGTAGTGGCAACGGGTGAGCAGGTGAGCTAAAAAGTAGGTGGTAATAGTCATGGAGTGGGATGTTTCATGCCAATATTTTAGAGACAATGGAATTTTAGGTGTTGACACTGACTATGTAGGATGGAGCAGTGTGAGTGTGTAGCTAAGAAAGAGTTGAGGGAAAAAAGCTAAAAATTATTCAATTGAGAGGCCTGGGAATTGGATAGACTATCTATGTGCATATGGAAGACAATGAGAATTATGGCCCCCTTAAGCTACTAATGGTGGAGGTGGACTGCTCTCTCAAAATCTACTTAATGGTGACACCTAATGTGGCCTGAACAAAGAGCAACTCACAGCATCTTTATCTAAAGAAAATTGGTGTCACCATTTGCACATCGGAAATATTTTCTGGTGGTCATATCTAAGTGTGTACCAAGGACGTTCGTGCAGTCTCATTTAAAATTTAGAAAATCTTGAAGATTTTCTTTGTGGAATAGTTTTAACAATCCCTGTCTGAAAAATGACACTTTATTACTCTGTGGTCCTCTCTAGTTCTATAGTTTTCCAATTCATTCATTCATTCGTTTGACAAATTTTTAGTCCTTGCATATGCTGTGTCAGGAATGTGCTAGCACTGAAAGTTCAGGTGAAAAATATATGCATAGTGGTGGCCCTCAGAGCTCCTGGTGTGATAAACTGTACAGTGGTATCCATTGTGTGATCAAGTATTATGTATCATTTGCATAATTCTCTTGTGTTGGTTAAATTTGTGGTTTGTGCATCAATAGATGCTTTATGACTCATTGTTAGGAACTGAAGGTAAGTAGAATTTTTTTGTAGTGTTGACATCACCATACCCGGCCATATTCATTATATGTATTATTTTTTCATTGTTTGCTTTGATTTGTTTGATTTCTTTGCCTTCTAGACTTTGACATTTTACTGGAAGACAGTGAACTAAGAATGTCTTGGAGTGACAACACATGATGGTCTTGTCCTAGAGTGTGTGTCACTGAAGTCTGCATAATTGAAAGATTTCCTAAACCAGGTGTCAGGAACTTGTTGCTAGAGCTGCTTTCCCTGATTTCAAATCAGGGTCATTGAGCACATTTCCAAACGCTCCTCAGGGTTGTACAATTTGCTGAGAAAGTGGAAACGCAGGTTCTTTCAGCTTGGCATATGGGGCAGTCTGAAGCTGCCTTTGATGATCAAAAATCTCTTCTTCTTTTCAGCCATTTAAAATGTTACTTCAGCCTGCCCACAGTTCAAATGTTCAACCAGAGAAACCAGCTCTTTTCAGTATTTCAGTCAATCAAATGTCAGCTCTTTTCAAGGTCCCAGTCAATCCAATTTCTTGGCACATACTACAGAATCAAGCTTAGCAATGAAAGGCAATTTGTTCTTCATTCAACTTCTTTAGGGACTTCATTTTGCAAACCCACTCCTGCCTGCTCTAATAAAAAGGAAAGAGTTGTAAATGTGTTTGCACATATATTACCCTTGTCCCTGTATCCTAGTATTCCTTTGGACTTCAAAAAAATGTTTATATTATGCTTTGTAAGGGAGATTTTGATAAAGAAAACAACTCTCTCGCCCTCCCCATTCTCACCATTTTCCTAAAATTTCCTAAAATTTCACAGATTTCCCACTTCTACATATTTCTGCTTAGTTGAGAATACTTAATGGTGATTAAAAATGAATGTGACATTGAAATTTATCATGCTATTAAAGTATGTCCACAGATCTTTATATAGAATTTATCTTCACCTTATCAGTGGGATTTAAAATTTTTCAAATCACAAGCAACTTGGACCTTGAGAATAAAGTACATACTAGGGTAAATAAGTTTGCTCATATTGCTTATAGCTATGAATCTTCAACTTCTTTACACATGAATTGAACTTTCCACCATTTTCCATAGAATGCCGGGTAGAATGTTCATTGTCAGAGAAAATATTTTTAAAGTACTATTTTCTTATGGCAAGTGATTTGAAAAAGCAAACAAATTGGGGCTTCCCTGTTGGCGCAGTGGTTGAGAATCTGCCTGCCGATGCAGGGGACACGGGTTCGAGCCCTGGTCTGGGAAGATCCCACATGCCGCGGAGCAACTAGGCCCGTGAGCCACAATTACTGAGCCTGCGCGTCTGGAGCCTGTGCTCCGCAACAAGAGAGGCCGCAATAGTGAGAGGCCCGCGCACCGCGATGAAGAGTGGCCCCCACTTGCCGCAACTAGAGAAAGCCCTCGCACAGAAACGAAGATCCAACACAGCCATAAATAAATAAATAAATTAATTAAAAAAAAACCACACTGCTAAATTAAAAAAAAAAAAAACAAATTAATCTTTATGACCCATAATTGCAATGCCTGAAATCATAAAATGATTAGAAATAATGGAGTCCAAACTCTTTATTTTCTGGAAGAAACTGAAGCCCAGTAAGGTGAATTGAGTCTCTAAGTCATAGGGGAATTTGTGCGGGGCTGAGACCAGGTGATGGTTTCCCAGTTCCCAAACTAGCTCCTCCCCACATGGTGAAGAAAGCCCTTCCCTATGCTAGTTGGTTCATTGATGATGGATGAGATACCATTTCCTTATCTATAAAATGAAGGAAGGGGTTGAGTTAAAACTCTAAGATTCTAGCCTGGCTAGAGAACAGTTGATCGTAGTCTCTGAATTTAATAAGAAATAATGTAAGTGGCAAGAGGAGAATGTGTGAAATGGGGCTGCTTGACACCATCTCAAATTTTAGTCATGTTTTTTCTCTTCCAAATAATAATACATATTTTTTTTTTTGCATTTTTGTACCATTCTGTGCAGATTTAGGGGACCTTTCAGTTACAGTGCACAGCACCCCCAGCAACAGAGATGGCTATGTGACTCACACCTGCCCTAATCATAGTACCAAACTTGTAACATGCATATGGGATTTTATGTGCAGTCACTGGGAGAGACAGTTAAGAACTTTCCTCCAGGATGATGTAAACCTGGAGCTATCTGTGGATCTGTAGTCTCAACCCTCCACGCCCAACCCCAGCCCAAAATCTCTTGACGTGAAGGAAATCTAACTGGTGGAGGAGAAATAAAGGGCAAATGAGAGAAATGGAAGGAGGAAAGGAGGGAAAGAGGGAGAGAGAGATAGAAAATATTAGAAAAAAGGGAGAGAAAGAGAGATAATCATTTGAATCCCTGGATTTATCTATGCCTGAAGTGTCTTCCTGGTCTTCCCAATTACATGAAGCAATTAATTACTCCTTTTTTGCTTAAGCTAATTTGAATTGGTTTTCTGTCACCTTTATCTGAAAGACTCCTGACAAATACAATTACCTATGGCCAATATAAGGGAATTGAAACTGGGTCAGGATAAAAGCTTAAAAAAAAAAAAACCCCAAGAATAGTGAGTAATATTGGTTGCGATCCTTAGTTATTTTTATTTACTCATTCATTTACTGGGCACTTTCCATATGCAAAGCACCCTAACTTTGGGGAGTTAAACTGAGAACAGAAAAAAAAAAAAAAAAAATGAAGCAGCAGAGCAAGTCAGAATGTGATGTGACCAACATCCCAACTTCAAGACACATAGTCTATGGAAGGCAGGAAGCAGTATCAACTGGGAAATCTGGGGAAGGCCTCCAAGAGAAGGTGAAGACCCATTGGGACACACCCAAGTGATTGGGCTGAAAGCAATTTGGTTGAAATGAAGACTGGTGAAAACAAAATAAAACTCTTTTGACTAGGATTTTCTAGTATTGGTAACTGTGGTGCACCATGGGATAGTTTGATAACTTTTAAAGTGACCTTAATCATTTTTTTTCTACTCAGAATTTATGTAGTTTTCTTCTATTATCTTGCTTTAAAATTTTTATTAATAAATGCATTCTTTTTTTTTTTTAATAAATGCATTCTTAATGGAGAAAAGTTGGTATAATATAGTTGTGTAACAACTGATGGATTCTTAAATAAATTAAAATAGGTCATAAAACATACTGGATTGCATAATCCCATTTTTGAAGAAATTAATACATGTACATACTGAAGGATCTAAAAGGAGATGCACACCAGTGTATTAGCAGCTGGTGACTCTGGGTGGGTAGGTGGGCATCTTGGCTATTCTTTTATTATTTTTTTTTAAACATTTTTATTGGAGTATAATTGCTTTACAATGGTGTGTTAGTTTCTGCTTTATAACAAAGTGAATCAGCTATACATATACATATATACCCATATCTCTTACCTCTTGTGTCTCCCTCCCCCCCACCCTCCCTATCCCATCCCTCTAGGTGGTCACAAAGCACCGAGCTGATCTCCCTGTGCTATGCGGCTGCTTCCCACTAGCTATCTGTTTTACATTTGGTAGTGTATATATGTACATGCCATTCTCTCACTTCATCCAGCTTACCCTTCCCCTTCCCTGTGTCCTCAGGTCCATTCTCTACATCTGCATCTTTATTCCTGTCCTGCCCCTAGGTTCTTCAGAACCTTTTTTTTTTTAGATTCCATATATGTGTGTTAGCATATGGTATTTGTTTTTCTCTTTCTGACTTACTTCACTCTGTATGACAGACTTTATGTCCATCCACCTCACTACAAATAACTCAATTTTGTTTCTTTTTATGGCTGAGTAATATTACATTGCATATATGTGCCACAACTTCTTTATCCATTCATCTGTCAGTGGACACTTAGACTACTATGTATAGTATAGTAATAGTAATCTATGTATTGTCTATGTATAGTATCATGTCATCTGCAAACAGTGACAGCTTTACTTCTTCTTTTTTGATTTGGATTCTTTTTATTTCTTTTTCTTCTCTGATTACCGTGGAAAAAACTTCCAAAACAATGTTGAATAATAGTGGTGAGAGTGGGCAATCTTGTCTTGTTCCTGATCTTAGTGGAAATGGTTTCAGTTTTTCACCATTGAGGACGTTGTTGGCTGTGGGTTTGTCATATATGGCCTTTATTATGTTGAGATAAGTTCCCTCTATGCCTAGTTTCTGGAGCGTTTTTTATCATAAATCAGTGTTAAATTTTGTCAAAACCTTTTTCTGCATCTATTGAGATGATAATATGGATTTTATTCTTCAGTTTGTTAGTATGGTGTATCACATTGATTGATTTGTGTATATTGAAGAATCCTTGCATTCCTGGGAGAAACCGTACTTGATCATGATGTATGATCCTTTTACTGTGCTGTTGGATTCTGTTTGCTGGTATTTTGTTGAGGATTTTTGCATCTATGTTCATCAGTGGCATTGGCCTGTAGTGTTCTCATTTTGTGACATCTTTGTCTGGTTTTGGTATCAGGGTGATGGTGGCCTCGTAGAATGAGTTTGGGAGTGTTCCTCCCTCTGCTATATTTTGGAAGAGTTTGAGAAGGATAGGTGTTAGCTCTTCTCTAAATGTTTGATAGAATTAGGTCTTGGCCATTCTTTATATTGTTTTGCCTGTCTGCATTTTCTGATATTTTTGTAATGATTATGTGTGCTCAATTTTTTAATAAGAACATGATGAGAAACACATGCATTAGAAAATATAAAAATGGAAGAAAACTGAACACAACCAACATAACAAGTAGGAAGGGCTGGGTTAATGAAGGGTAAACATGGAAGGGCAAAGGCAGAGAGATAGGACGTGGAAGTGGCAAAGGCAGAGATAGGATGTGGAAGTGGCACAGGCAGAGATCTGGGCACTGGGGCACGGGGTGGCTAGCATCTTTTGTTGGGTGTTTAGGAGGAAGGAGAAGCAATGAGCAGGACTTTTTCTGTTATACCTGTTTTGGGTCATCAGCATTTTAAATAGTAAAATTAATTTTATTTTGAAAGGAAAATTTAAATGAAGAAATATTAGTAAAAAGGCACTGCCTTGGGCTAAGAGGGGTTAGGACAGGTTGAGACTACAAGAAAGGGTCATAAACTGAGGTGGACGTTACCCCTTGAATGGAGGCCACTGCCTTTGTCACCTTGCTCTTGACTTTGAGAGAAATACAAACCCCAGTGACAATTTGAAACAAATCATTTAGAATGAGAGACTGAGAATCAGGAGCCTCAACAAAAGGGGAGGAGGTTCTGCCAAGGGTTTGTTAGGACAACAGATCAATCGCCGAGTCTCCAGAACTTAAACAACTACTTGGGTTGCTGGAAAGGAAGTGCGTCTCTTTGAATGTGACTGATGGAAGGGATCAACAGCAAGAGTCACCAGAGGTTTGTGAATCTAAATAACCTGCTGAATGTTGCTGAATACCAGAAAAAAACCCAAACCAAAAAACAACCATGAAACCTATTTTAAGCTTGCTTCTTGAAAGTTCAAATAGAGAAGAAAGGCAAATTAGGCAGGACAACTTTCTGTGGACTGAATAAGAGCATGCTAACAGTGATGGGAAGAACTGACGTCTTGGCAATAAAGTTCTATGTGAGATTAAAAAAAAAAAAACAACAGGAAAATTAAAAGCTTAAAATGTTGGAACAGCCTTTGAATGTATATCCCTTGGAACTGGTGATTATGCAAACCATGTTCTAAAATCTACAAATTATCTGTCAATAGTAGAGTTTCATAAAGTGTTTACTTTGGGGTTGCTTCTCTAATTGTGGGTTAGGAAGAGCACAGGAATGCTTAACTGAAGAGAAAATAGAATCTGAGATTCAAAAGTGTTAAGTGAAGAGTCTGTGATATCAGACTGTTAATTGAGAAGATACTATAACGTTTCTTAGCACTGCACAATTCCATAGTCAGGACAAATCCCTGCTGAGTTAACAAGGTTGGAATCTATGTAACTCTCGATGGGACCCAGAGTTCCCTTCCTCCGGCTACTGCCCCACCCTTCATTTTCTGTGACTCAGACTTAAGTCCAAGCCCTTGTACTTGTGCCTACTGTTGGGAGACAGTACTACTTCTCCACTCATTTGCCCTCTTCAGACCCTGTTATGTGAGACACTGTTTTTGTCAAGGGACACCTGTGGTCACGCCCCTCTCAGTGCAGTTCAGCCTATCAGGTTCTCAGCTGGCTGCCCAGAGACTATATTTTACTCCACAACAAAGGATCTCCACATGCGGACAAGAATGCTCTTGCTCAAATGTCCGCTGTCGTATTCTGAGTACTTGTTCAGATCAAACTGCTGTTGTTTGCTGGCTGTCAGGGGTTTTTAAGACCCAGAGAGCATGGTTTCCTGTTTCTTTTTCTCTAAAGCAGATCAGGAATTTCCCCTTTTTCCTTTCTCACACTCTCTTCTGCCCATCACATCTCAAAAGATAAAGTTCTGGAGTCACAGCTTTCACCTACTTCCTCCCTGTGGTACATGATCCAAATCTCCCATCTAGTTGGTTGCATCTGTAGCCAGTGCAGTCTGTTGCACCCTCAGGCAGAGAAACCCCATAATGACACTAAGAATTTTGCTCTTTCATGCCCATCAGAACCTTAAATCTGGTGGTTAGGTGTGGACCAATACAGCTAACATCCCTGTATAATAGTAATTAGAGAGATTCTCTAATTCAGCCAAGAGTGGTTGGAAATGACTGAATCTACACTCTGAATAGCAAATTACCTACACCTTATTGAGCATAGTTGATATTTAAGAAATTATAAAGAGCACTAGTGGAACAGGTGATAACCCTGAATAGGTGTGTCTGAGGGAGCAGTTTTTGGTATGTTTATTTTCCTTTGTAAATTCATGATGCTCTTATCATACTACTTATTGCTTTAGGGACTTGTACCTTTGCTAAAAATATAGCCCTTAAACACTGGTTCTCTCAGGTCACTTCTGGGGAGGTTTTGCTTTTTTCACCGTGCTTCTCAGAGTGCTGGCTGCAATGGTGGTGTACACGGTGTTTCTTTTTCCCCCCTCCCTAGCTCCCTCCCTCCATTCCCCCGTGGTAATTCCCTCCCTCTCTCCCTAAGACAAATGTTCTCTGCAGTTGTGTTATCTTTGCTATGATATTTACCTTCTGATAGTCTGATGTAGTCAAGAACCTGATAGCCAGGAAGAGGACAGTTGGAGGGATCCTTATCCATCTTCTCTATACACCTCTCTTATCCCCTCTTGCTAAAGTATGTTTTGAACCCTTCCAAGGTAGGTAAATGGGGAGGGAGCAGAGTCAAGAGCCCGGGAAGTCATTACTTGAATGGTCCTGCCCTGAGAGAGCTTTGTGATTGGTGGGCCCGTAGGTGTTTAAGGCTGTCTCTTTCTCAGGTGCGTGCTCAGTGGCGTTCTCAGAGGGCCCCCTTAGGGACCACAGTAACAGTGACTTCCTCCAGCTGCTGCCTTGCCCTCAGCCCTTCGTTCTTGGCAATTTATTTCAAAGGCACTCAGTCTGCTGGAACGCATTATCTTTCCTGACTATTTTCTTTCGTGGGATTTCACATGGCTCCCAGCCAGCTCTCCCTCCCGTTTGGACCACGCCTCGTCCATGAGAAACTCTTATGCAGTCTTTGCCCCAACAAAGCAGCGACTCCCTGTCCCTCTCCCTCCAAAGCTGTGAACTGGCCATATCTCATACCCTGAGCTTGGTAGACCAGAGTCAGACACTAGGCCACTGATTACTCTCCTTACTGCAGGGGACCCATTGAACTTTTAGTTGTAGTTTCTTCTCCTTAATGCTTAGATACAGGGCTGGACCACAGGAGAAGCTGAGTGAGAAATACAACTGGGCTCAGAATCTCTTCCTTTCAGTCCTGAGTAAATGTCATTGAACTAAGAGTTTCTTCTCTCCCCTTTTCCTGAGACTGTACTTCCCCTGAGCAGGCCACTACAGAGACCCTCTACACATGTAAAATGAGGATAATAATAGTTCCTACCTCATAGGGTTGTGTGAAGGTTAAATGAGTTAATGTGTTTAAAGCACTTACAGCAGATGCTGGCACATAGTAATTGCCATGTAAGTATCAGCTATTGTCACATTTACAGTGCCAGGAGGATGAACCCTCTAGCTCACACCTCTAGTTCTGTGGATCTGAGGCAGAGGGATGGAGCTGGAGGTGGGATAAGCAAGGATTAGTCTTGAATAGGAAAGAGATTTGGGACTTGGAGTGGGGGACCTAAGTACATTAGGTTTATTAGCTGTACAGGAAGTAACTAATTAAAAACATTATTACTGAAATCTCTTCAAACTAGGCTTCATGAAGAGGAAATGTTGAATAGCCAGACAAGTGAAATATTAAAATTATGCATTTGGCTAGACTGGAAGAAACAGTCGATGGAATATAGTCTTGTTAAATATATACAGTAATTAACCCTTTACTCAGTGAAGTAGGTGAACTTTTAAAATCCCAGTTTATGCCTCAACAGTATCTAAATGATTGGCTGAGATTTCAAAGGGACTCTGGAGCCCAATAGAAATTAAGATGCCAACTCATTACCTGTCAGTAGTTGAGTTATCGTCCATTTTAGACCTTGAACAGCTATCATGTTCTGAGTTTTTAGGCTTCCGAAAGGTGCAGAGTATGCAGACACAACCCAAGTACAGTAAATGCCCTACATACAAACAACTTCCATCCCGAGAGTACTTTCGTAAGTCCAATTTGTTCGTAAGTCCAACAAAGTTAGCTTAGGTACTGAACTAACACAATCGGCTATATAGCACTGTATTGTAATAAGTTTATAATACTTTTCACACAGATAATGCTTCATTAAAAAAAACAAACACAAAAAATAAAGAAAACATTTTTAATCTGACAGTACAATACCTTGAAAAGTACAGTAGTACAGTACAACAGCTGGCATACAGGGACTGGCATGAACGTTCACATCTTTGAAAGTTTGCAACTTGAAGGTTCGTATGCAGGGGACTTACTGTAATTCAATAAAAGTCCTCCCCTGTTTTAGGAGTCTTATGTTTTCCAGATTTTATAAGATTAGCACATTCTTTACAATCAGATAAAAGACCCCTCCAACCTGAACTAATAAGCACTGTGATCGTTATCCACCTGCCTTGATTGTTCTTTCTGCTTACTTGCCTGCCTGGGCTCTCTCCAGCTTCCACTGGCCTCCCTGTCTGCCAGCTTCAGGAGCCTTGCTGACCAGATCAGCCTTCACATGCTCCCAAGAGCTTCCTCTCTCCCAAGAGCTGCATGTAAAACACGGGATGTTCTGCACATTGATTCCATTGATGCCTTGTCAAATACTCTGAAGCCCACAGCCTCATCAGCCATAGAGGACAGATCAGAGATGGCCCCTCTGGTCTTTCGACCCTGATTATTCTTTCTTTTTATTCTGACTTTCTCTTGGCATTATAGAATTATGTGGCAAAGGAAAGCCTGAGGGAGGGGGAAGGAAGGAAAAGAGGAGGAGGGAGTAGGAGGTCAGTGCTCACAAAAACACAAGAACAAAAGAACTGCAAATTGGGACTTCTCTAAGCAGGCACCTTCCTTTCAGAAAGTCAGTGTGGACCGTCCATCATCTCCCAGGACTCCCAGCTCAGGGCTCGCTTGGACCAAGTGAGAGCTGCCTAGTCAGTACTCATCAGGGTCCCCTCTGTGCAGTCATCCCACCTTCCTCAGGGGTGCCTCCCACTGCCTTTGGGGGCTTCACATCCCAAATATTTATTAAGGAGACAAAAAGGAATAGTTAATGGAGCCTGTGGTTGGAGAGCAGCAGGTGGCCCAGGGCTGCAGCTGCAGAGCAGGCTCTTGCTTGGCAAATGTTTGACCAGATTTATTTTGCTGTTGTTTTTATTTTGTTTGGATATTTGTCGTTGTTGTTACTGAACACATCAAGAGATGATATGTGCCCTAATTGCACTTCCAGAGTACTTTCTGGAAACTCTGATAATCTACTGTTTTCAAAATTCAAGTCTTGGCATTGGAAGTTCCTCTAATATCTGAGTCTGGTTTGTACATGAAGGTGGGCCAAGACTGAAGAATCTATGAATAATATATGCAATTTGTAACAATCTGTGGAGTTGAAAATGAAATGGATTGTGTGCGTGTGTGTGTGTGTGTGTGTGTGTGTGTGTATGTATAAAATCTCTGTATTTGCCTCCTGTATTTGGAATTTAGAGTTTTAAGTGAAAGTTGGTGCATTTATCTGACTTGTCAACATTATAGATGATACAGTATATTTATAAAGATATTTACATATCTTTTATCAGACAGATGCTCTTAGATGATTTAGTGTTCTAGCTTATATTTGGAAAATAAATTAAAACATGAAATGAAGATGAAAAACTCAGGGGATTTGACTCACTCTTAGTCCTACGTTCCTATTGCACTTGGGTTGTGTGACCTTTTGGGGTCAATGCTGGATGTGGGCAAATTAGTGAAATATGGGCCCTCCCACCTCTTTCTCTTTTGTTACTGCCCACCTGCAGACTACAGTGTATCCTAACCCTCAAAGGTTTATTTTGGGCCCTGCAGTTCACTGGTTTTTTAAAATGCACTTCCCTTCTATTGAGTTTTAAATGGACAGTCTTGAAAACCTAAAGTATCAAAGATTAAAAAATTGGAGTTCCTTAAGAACTTCTGCAACAAAAGCAAACCTTGTTGAAAAAGAGCTTTTGCACATATTACCTCATTCTGATTTTTCTTTCACAGTTACAGAAGCCTTATTTGATAAGGACAGTTTTTATTAGGTATGTTGTACAGATTATAAAACTGATATTCAGGTAGAGAGATTAACCAAGATGGCGGAGTAGAAGGACGTGCTCTCACTCCCTCTTGCGAGAGCACCAGAATCACAACTGGCTGCTGGACAATCATTGACAGGAAGACCCTGGACTTCACCAAGGAGGACACCCCACATCCAAGGAAAGAGGAGAAGCCACAGTGAGACGGTAGGAGGGGCGCAATCAGAATAAAATCAAATCCCATAACTGCTGGGTGGGTGACTCACAGACTGGCGAACACTTATACCACAGAAGTCCACCCACTGGAGTGAAGGTTCTGAGCCCCACCTCAGGCTTCCCAACCTGGGGGTCCGGCAAAGGGAGGAGGAATTCCTAGAGAATCAGACTTTGAAGTCTAGTGGGAATTGATTGCAGGACTGTGACAGGCCTGGGGGAAACAGAGACCCCACTCTTGGAGGGCACACACAAAGTAATGTGTGCATCGGGACCCAGGGGAAGGAGCAGTGACCCTGGGGGAGACTGAACCAGACGTACCTGCTGGTGTTGGGGGGTCTCCTGCAGAGGCGAGTGGTGGCTCTGTTTCACCGTGGGGATAAGGACACTGGCAGCAGAGGTCCTGGGAAGTTCTCCTTGGCGTGAGCCCTCCCAGAGTCTGCCATTAACCCCACCAAAGAGCACGGGTAGGCTCCAGTGTTGGGTTGCCTCAGGCAAAACAACCAACAGGGAGGGAACCCAGCCCCACCCATCAACAGTCAAGTGGATTAAGGTTTTACTGGGCTCTGATCGCCACAGCAACAGGGAGGGAACCCAGCCCCACCCATCAACAGTCAAGTGGATTAAGGTTTTACTGAGCTCTGACCACCACAGCAACAGTCAGCTCTACCCACCACCAGAGCCTCCCATCAAGCCTCTTAGATAGCCTCAACCACCAGAGGGCAGACAACAGAAGCAAGAAAAACTACAATCCTGCAGCCTGTGGACCAAAAACCACAGTTACAGAAAGACAGAGAAGATGAAAAGGCAGAGGGCTATGTACCAGATGAAGGAACAAGAAAAAACCCCAGAAAAACAACTAAATGAAGTGGAGGTAGGCAACCTTCCAGAAAAAGAATTCAGAATAATGATGGTGAAGATGATCCAGGACCTCGGAATAAGAATGGAGGCAAAGATTGAGAAGATGCAAGAAATGATTAACAAAGACCTAGAAGAATTAAAGAACAAACAAACAGAGACGACCAATACAATAACTGAAATGAAAACTACACTAGAAGGAATCAATAGCAGAATAACTGAGGCAGAAGAACGGATAAGTGACCTGGAAGACAGAATGGTGGAATTCACTGCTGCGGAACAGACTAAAGAAAAAAGACTAAAAAGAAATGAAGACAGCTTAAGAGACCTCTGGGACAACATTAAACGCAACAACATTCGCATTATAGGGGTCCCAGAAGGAGAAGAGAGAGAGAAAGGACCAGAGAAAATATTTGAAGAGATTATAATCGAAAACTTCCCTAACATGGGAAAGGAAATAGCCACCCAAGTCCAGGAAGCGCAGAGAGTCCCATACAGAATAAACCCAAGGAGAAACACGCCGAGACACATAGTAATCAAAGTGGCAAAAATTAAAGACAAAGAAAAATTATTGAAAGCAGCAAGGGAAAAACAACAAATAACATACAAGGGAACCCCCATAAGGTTAACAGCTGATTTCTCAGCAGAAACTCTGCAAGCCAGAAGGGAGTGGCATGAAATACTTAAAGTGATGAAAGGGAAGAACCTACAACCAAGATTACTCTACCCAGCAAGGATCTCATTTAGATTTGATGGAGAAATCAAAAGCTTTACAGACAAGCAAAAGCTAAGAGAATTCAGCACCACCAAACCAGCTCTACAACAAATGCTAAAGGAACTTCTCTAAGTGGGAAACACAAGAGAAGAAAAGGACCTACAAAAACAAACCCAAAACAATTAAGAAAATGGTCATAGGAACATACATATCGATAATTACCTTAAACGTGAATGGATTAAATGCCCCAACCAAAAGACATAGACTGGCTGAATGGATACAAAAACAAGACTCATATATATGCTGTCTACAAGAGACCCACTTCAGACCTAGGGACACATACAGACTGAAAGTGAGGGGATGGAAAAAGATATTCCATGCAAATGGAAATCAAAAGAAAGCTGGAGTAGCTATACTCATATCAGATAAAATAGACTTTAAAATAAAGAATGTTACAAGAGACAAGGAAGGACACTACATAATGATCCAGGGATCAATCCAAGAAGAAGATATAACAATTATAAATATATATGCACCCAACATAGGAGCACCTCAATACATAAGGCAACTGCTAACAGCTATAAAAGAGGAAATCGACAGTAACACAATAATAGTGGGGGACTTTAACACCTCACTTACACCAATGGACAGATCATCCAAAATGAAAATAAATAAGGAAACAGAAGCTTTAAATGACACAATAGACCAGATAGATTTAATTGATATATATAGGACATTCCATCCAAAAACGGCAGATTACACGTTCTTCTCAAGTGCACACGGAACATTCTCCAGGATAGATCACATCTTGGGTCACAAATCAAGCCTCAGTAAATTTAAGAAAATTGAAATCATATCAAGCATCTTTTCTGACCACAACGCTATGAGATTAGAAATGAATCACAGGGAAAAAAACGTAAAAAAGACAAACACATGGAGGCTAAACAATACGTTACTAAATAACCAAGAGATCACTGAAGGAATCAAACAGGAAATAAAAAAATACCTAGAGACAAATGACAATGAAAACACGACGACCCAAAACCTATGGGATGCAGCAAAAGCGGTTCTAAGAGGGAAGTTTATAGCTATACAAGCCTACCTAAAGAAACAAGAAAAATCTCAAGTAAACAATCTAACTTTACACCTAAAGAAACTAGAGAAAGAAGAACAAACAAAACCCAAAGTTAGCAGAAGGAAAGAAATCATAAAGATCAGAGCAGAAATAAATGAAATAGAAACAAAGAAAACAATAGCAAAGATCAATAAAACTAAAAGTTGGTTCTTTGAGAAGATAAACAAAATTGATAAGCCATTAGCCAGACTCATCAAGAAAAAGAGGGAGAGGACTCAAATCAATAAAATCAGAAATGAAAAAGGAGAAGTTACAACAGACACTGCAGAAATACAAAACATCCTAAGAGACTACTACAAGCAACTTTATGCCAATAAAATGGACAACCTGGAAGAAATGGACAAATTCTTAGAAAGGTATAACCTTCCAAGACTGAATCAGGAAGAAACAGAAAATATCAACAGACCAATCACAAGTAATGAAATTGAAACTGTGGTTAAAAATCTTCCAACAAACAAAAGTCCAGGACCAGATGGCTTCACAGGTGAATTCTATCAAACATTTAGAGAAGAGCTAACACCCATCCTTCTCAAACTCTTCCAAAAAATTGCAGAGGAAGGAACTCTCCCAAACTCATTCTATGAGGCCACCATCACACTGATACCAAAACCAGACAAAGACACTACAAAAAAAGAAAATTACAGACCAATATCACTGATGAATATAGATGCAAAAATCCTCAACAAAATACTAGCAAACAGAATCCAACAACACATTAAAAGGATCATACACCACGATCAAGTGGGATTTATCCCAGGGATGCAAGGATTCTTCAATATACGCAAATCAATCAATGTGATACACCATATTAACAAATTGAAGAATAAAAACCATATGATCATCTCAATAGATGCAGAAAAAGCTTTTGACAAAATTCAACACCCATTTATGATAAAAACTCTCCAGAAAGTGGGCATAGAGGGAACCTACCTCAACATAATAAAGGCCATATATGACAAACCCACAGCAAACATCATTCTCAATGGTGAAAAACTGAAAGCATTTCCTCTAAGATCAGGAACGAGACAAGGATGTCCACTCTCACCACTATTATTCAACATAGTTCTGGAAGTCCTAGCCACGGCAATCAGAGAAGAAAAAGAAATAAAAGGAATACAAATTGGAAAAGAAGAAGTAAAACTGTCACTGTTTGCGGATGACATGATACTATACATAGAGAATCCTAAAACTGCCACCAGAAAACTGCTAGAGCTAATTAATGAATATGGTAAAGTTGCAGGTTACAAAATTAATGCACAGAAATCTCTTGCATTCCTATACACTAATGATGAAAAATCTGAAAGAGAAATTATGGAAACACTCCCATTTACCATTGCAACAAAAAGAATAAAATACCTAGGAATAAACCTACCTAGGGAGACAAAAGACCTGTATGCAGAAAACTATAAGACACTGATGAAAGAAATTAAAGATGATACCAACAGATGGAGAGATATACCATGTTCTTGGATTGGAAGAATCAACATTGTGAAAATGAGTATACTACCCAAAGCAATCTACAGATTCAATGCAATCCCTATCAAATTACCAATGGCATTTTTTACGGAGCTAGAACAAATCATCTTAAAATTTGTATGGAGACACAAAAGACCCCGAATAGCCAAAGCAGTCTTGAGGCAAAAAAATGGAGCTGGAGGAATCAGACTCCCTGACTTCAGACTATACTACAAAGCTACAGTAATCAAGACAATATGGTACTGGCACAAAAACAGAAACATAGATCAACGGAACAAGATAGAAAGCCCAGAGATTAACCCACGCACCTATGGTCAACTAATCTATGACAAAGGAGGCAAAGATATACAATGGAGAAAAGACAGTCTCTTCAATAAGTGGTGCTGGGAAAACTGGACAGCCACATGTAAAAGAATGAAATTAGAATACTCCGTAACACCATACACAAAAATAAACTCAAAATGGATTAGAGACCTAAATATAAGACTGGACACTATAAAACTCTTAGAGGAAAACATAGGAAGAACACTCTTTGACATAAATCACAGCAAGATCTTTTTCGATCCACCTCCTAGAGTAATGGAAATAAAAACAAAAATAAACAAGTGGGACCTAATGAAACTTCAAAGCTTTTGCACAGCAAAGGAAACCATAAACAAGACGAAAAGACAACCCTCAGAATGGGAGAAAATATTTGCAAATGAATCAACGGACAAAGGATTAATCTCCAAAATATATAAACAGCTCATTCAGCTCAATATCAAAGAAACAAACACCCCAATCCAAAAATGGGCAGAAGACCTAAATAGACATTTCTCCAAAGAAGACATACAGACGGCCACGAAGCACATGAAAAGATGCTCAACATCACTAATTATTAGAGAAATGCAAATCAAAACTACAATGAGGTATCACCTCACTCCTGTTAGAATGGGCATCATCAGAAAATCTACAAACAACAAATGCTGGAGAGGGTGTGGAGAAAAGGGAACCCTCTTGCACTGTTGGTGGGAATGTAAATTGATACAGCCACTATGGAGAACAATATGGAGGTTCCTTAAAAAACTAAAAATAGAATTACCATATGACCCAGCAATCCCACTACTGGGCATATACCCAGAGAAAACCGTAATTCAAAAAGACACGTGCACCCGAATGTTCATTGCAGCACTATTTACAATAGCCAGGTCATGGAAGCAACCTAAATGCCCATCAACAGACGAATGGATAAAGAAGTTGTGGTACATATATACGATGGAATATTATTCAGCCATAAAAAGGAACGAAATTGAGTCATTTGTTGAGAAGTGGATGGATCTAGAGACTGTCATACAGAGTGAAGTAAGTCAGAAAGAGAAAAACAAATATCGTATGTTAATGCATGTATGTGGAACGTAGAAAAATGGTACAGATGAGCCAGTTTGCAGGGCAGAAGTTGAGACACAGATGTAGAGAATGGACATATGGACACCAAGGGGGGAAAACTGCGATGAGGTGGGGATGGTGATGTGCTGAATTGGGCGATTGGGATTGACATGTATACACTGATGTGTATAAAACTGATGCCTAATAAGAACCTGCAGTATAAAAAAACAAACAAAACAACTAATACTAAACTTTCATTGGGTTATTTGTATGGAAATATGTTAATATAAATGTTTCAGACATTACATGAAATTTCTAAAAATCTTATATTTGTATTTGTATGGAAATATGCATGGAAATATGTTAATATAAATGTTTCAGACATTACATGAAATTTCTAAAAATCTTGTATTTGTATGGAAATATGTATGAAAATATGTTAATATAAAAGTTTCAGACATTACATGAAATTTCTAAAAATCTTATATTTGTATTTGTATGGAAATATGTATGGAAATATGTTAATATAAATGTTTCAGACATTACATGAAATTTCTAAAAATCTTATATTTGTATTTGTATGGAAATATGTATGGAAATATGTTAATATAAAAGTTTCAGACATTACATGAAATTTCTAAAAATCTTATATTTGTATTTGTATGGAAATATGTATGGAAATATGTTAATATAAATGTTTCAGACATTACATGAAATTTCTAAAAATCTTATATTTGTATTTGTATGGAAATATGCATGGAAATATGTTAATATAAATGTTTCAGACATTACATGAAATTTCTAAAAATCTTGTATTTGTATGGAAATATGTATGAAAATATGTTAATATAAAAGTTTCAGACATTACATGAAATTTCTAAAAATCTTATATTTGTATTTGTATGGAAATATGTATGGAAATATGTTAATATAAATGTTTCAGACATTACATGAAATTTCTAAAAATCTTATATTTGTATTTGTATGGAAATATGTATGGAAATATGTTAATATAAAAGTTTCAGACATTACATGAAATTTCTAAAAATCTTATATTTGTATTTGTATGGAAATATGTATGGAAATATGTTAATATAAATGTTTCAGACATTACATGAAATTTCTAAAAATCTTATATTTGTATTTGTATGGAAATATGTATGGAAATATGTTAATATAAATGTTTCAGACATTACATGAAATTTCTAAAAATCTTATATTTGTATTTGTATGGAAATATGTATGGAAATATGTTAATATAAATGTTTCAGACATTACAGGAAACGTCTAAAAATCTTATATGTTCTGGTATAATGTTATAAGTAATAATCCTAGTTATTACTTTAAAATGTATATCTCAGAAATAACTAATTTTCTTGTCAACTGCATTATTATGAACTTTCATCAAATCTTTAACCATGGTCATTTTTAAGTCTTTTGTCATTTACAGACAGTTCTGGGTGTACTCTGATGATTTTGCAAATATGTTCCTATAAAAGAGTTTCATCTTCAAGAAATTCATTGAAAAGACTCTGACAAGTACAGGTTTCTGGTAACTGACTGTACTGCTGAACTGAATGAATAAGCATTTTCAGAACTCTAATGAAAAACTGATGAACTCATAAAACTGCTAACAAAAGATCAAGATGAAAAAAAAGAAATTAATTACATGGGACTGAGTGAACTGATGAGGATGAGTATAATTTTTGTGACTTTCTGTCTGAATTAAAAAAAAAAAAATCCCACAAGGACTCAGAGGAAAAGAATATACAAATCAATTTTCACTGCAAAGTAAAGGAGCTGTTACAGTGGAGGATTACTGGACTGAATGTCAATATTATGACATAGTATAAGTGTGTTTCATGTTTGGTAATTGCAATCATTGTTGCTTTTGTTGTGGTCATCCATGTACAATGCTTGGTGTCAGTCAAAAAAAAAAAAAAAAAAAAAAACTGATATTCAGAGCTGTAAGGCATTTAAAGCCACAATAAGCCTCAGCCCCAAGATATGAGGGTTCATTTCATCTCCCTTGAAGTGCTTTCCACCCCTATGATATAGCACTGCCTCTGCTTTCTAATGATGGAATTTCAGGCAGTAAGACAGAAGAGGGAGAGAGACTTTGGGTCAGGGAAGCTTACTCATCTCCTTGAGGATGGCCCTCTGTCCTACCTCTTCTGGAAGAATAATATGGTAGAGCAAAATCTACTTAGAATCGGACAGAATTCAGTTCTTAATCCAGCTCTGCAACTTGCTAGCTGTGTGATCTTGGCAAAGTATTTAACATCTCTGAGCTCCAATTTTGCATTTTGTAAAATGGAGAAACATTGAAGAATTTGAAATGTGCATATAATATTCCTGGTTTATAGTGGAAACCAAGGTGATATTTCTGATTAATACCTCACATTTGCTTTCTCCCTTTGGGGAATAAGGAAAACTCAAATAAAAGGACAATTCAAGCTACACATACAAGTGTTTACACTCAAGTTGGCTTCAGGTTAAAAAGAGAAAACTGGTCTAATTCAGATAAGTAATGATTTTTCTATTATCAAATAGTTGATTCCATCGTGTTTGAGTTTCCCAAATGAGTTTTAAGTGGAGATAGAGTCTCATTTCATTGAGTTCTCATACTTGGCGGCCTAATATGCCCATCTGGAGGACTCATTTTGGGGGTTAGAACACAAACTCGAAGCAACCATGTCAACAAATGTGAGGGGTCTGAGATTTTTTCCCTACTTGCAAGCTAACAGGTTGGTCAACCAGTTTCATGGGCCCTGGTGGAAGACTCAAGTGTCCTGAGTCAGAGACAAAGGACCTCACTGCTCACAGCACAGCGAGCAGCAGAAGCTTCATGTTAGTGTCCATTCCCCTTGGCCTCAAGGTCTAAAGCAACACTGGCAGCCCAGGAGGTGCTGCACAGATAGCGGTAGGCATCATGGCTGAAAACTCCCAAATTTAGGAAACCACGCATTTTATAATGGGCTGCAAGTAAATCTTTTCAATTTTTACCTCAGAGGCAGTTATTATCTTTCTTATACTGGGCAGCAGACAAACCTGCCCTTAGCTCTGGAGGAAGAGATCTTCTAAGGCTACTTGTTATACAAACATTCTTAAAAAGATAATCCGGGGGGGAGGGGGACAAATTAGGAGTATGGAATTAACAGATACAAACTACTATACATAAAATAGATAAACAACAAGGATTTACTGTATAGCACAGGGAATTATACCCAATATCTTATAATAACCTATAATGGAATATTATCTGCAAAAAAGCAGAATCACTATGCTGTACACCTGAAACTAACACAATAGTGTAACTTAGCTATACCTCAATTAAAAAAAAAGATAGTCTAGAACAAAGAGAGTCAGTGCCTCTACTTACAAGATATACAGCAACAAGTAAGACCCATAGAGAGTTGTCTCCCTGAAAATGACATACACATTCATTGCCGATTACACATGTACTAATATCCACTAAGAGCACTAAGGCACTGCTTGTTTTTTGATGGGTCAGGGAATTGCTTGGAGTCGCAGGGTCCTCCACAACATCTTCCAGAGTTTCTCTCCTTTGAGAACACTGATAGTTTTCTGCATTGAGCTCTTTCTCCCTTACCAGTAAACTGGCCACACTTTATATTTTTAAAAGTTACCCCCTCCCCAAGTATTTAAAATATTTGTTACTGAGCGCTTCCTATGTGCCAGGCATTGCCAGTGCTTCTCATAAGTTACTCTGTTATCTCCATTCCGCAGATGAAGAAACTGAGGCCTAGGGGTTAAGGCGGTTTAACCAGGATCACATGGGTGATTAGTGGCAGGGGTTGGACTGAAAGATCTGCTTCTTTGCAATCTCACTAAAATGATAATAGTAATCATAATAATAATAATACAGAAAAGCAAAATGTGTCTTACGCAGTTCTCCCTTATTGAAATATACTTGGAGAAGGGGATAGAGAATTAGAAGCAGGAACAGAAAAACTGGGGGAAAAATTCTCTTCACATTTTACAGTCACCATTTAAGTCACTATATATACAGAGAATGCTTGGAGAAAGCTGTAAAGTAATGAATAGCGTATGGGAGAAATATTTATATTTCAATTGTCTACATTTAAGAAACACTTTGCATATCTGTTCAAGGCTTCCAGGCATGGTTCTGAATATGAATGAGAGAGGAGGAAACAAAGGAGGCCAAGAGGCAAGAAAACGCAATTAGAGGGCCTCAGACAGGGCACATCAAGGGAGGTAGAGGCTTTGGCCTGACCTCATCACCAAGCTAGGTGAAGTCTAAGTCGGCTTTTGGCTGTTTTCTCACTGAAAATGGGGTCTCCCTTCATGGCCTCCTCTGAGACTTACCTGTGATTACATCAGAACTTGGGCCATAATTTTCCTTCATAAATGGCTTGTGTGGCTGCATGCAATATAGAAGTTATTGGACTGTAACCAGTCACTTCATTAATTTTCAGATGCATTGATTAGGTTAATATGTGCCACAATGCTAGAAGGGGAGAAAACTAATAGGCTTCAGCCAAACTTACCTAAATTCATGGGATCTTGCGGAGTCCGCTGTTTTAGAGCAAAAATTAACTTTCATCTTTCAAGTGAAGTTCTGAACTAGTAATAAAGACCCCTGGCTTTGCATTACTTTGTATTTTTTACCCCTGTAGCTGAGAGAGTAAATAGAGCAGGCACTCTTACCCCAATTTTATACATGAGATAGGGGATGCAGAGTTAAATGACTACTGAAACCAGCTCATTGCTGGTAAAACCGAACAAAGTCTTTCCGCTAGATGGCGCTGCCCACTAAGCTAGAGGCTTGGCGTTGTGCCTGCTGTTCACGGCGCTTGTTTCTCAGTATACAATACTGCAAGAATTTCTCCCCCACCCCTTAAATAACTGAAAGAAGAAAGCCTCATTAAAAGTTCTGTGGTCTTCCTTAACTTCTTTCTGCTCAGCCATAATTTAGTGTGGTTAGTATTAAGGTGCAGATCTGAACACGGTATTCCTGGAATAGCAGCGTTTTGGAGGCCACATTTATAAAGCAAATTTCTGAAGATTAGATACTTTTGTAAACACTTTGGTTTACATGATTAAAATCGAGATGGGTATAAAGAAAGAAATCTGACATTCCAGACAAAACATGGACATAGAAACAAGGATAAACAGTTGAAAATAATACTGCTGGAAGAAAAATCATACCCTTTGGATGAGGCTTTGGCAATAGTAACTCAGAATAAGTCATAAAAAGAAATACTGTTTTGAAACTTCATTGTCTCTCATTTATGAATATCCTAGAAAAAATATAATAGTATGTGGAATTCTGGCTTCTTTTGTTCAATTAATGTGCTCTATTCCAAATATTCTTTTTTTATAAAAGCTATTGTTTATAAATACAAACAAATATTGGCCTGTACTTGGGTTTAGTCTGGGTTACTGCACAGCTATCTCTTTGCTGATAGTTTGGATGATAAATATTTCTGTCCTGGTTACTGTTGAGACTAGATCTTTTTTAAAAAAAGAATCTTGTTTTTTATATTTAATGGAAATCTTTTTAAAGCAGTTTTAGGTTTACAGAAAATTTACACAGAAAGTGTAGAGAGTTCCCATAATCTCCTCTTCCCCCTTTTCCCCTATTATTAATTAACATCTTGTATTAGTGTGGTACATTTGTTACAATTGAGGAACAATACTGATACACATTATTCTTAACTAAAGTCTATAGTTTAACTAGGGTTCCCTAGTTCTTTGAGTTATATAGTTCTATAGGGTTTCACAAATGTATAGTGCTATGTATCCACCATTATAGCATCATGAAGAATAGTTTCACCACCATAATTCCCTGTGCTCTGTTAGAAAAAACACAATTTAAGAGAGTAATTTGAAGATCTAATTGGCTTTATTAGATGATTCATGAGTCTGGCAGCATCCCGTCTAGCAACTAGAAGAGTGCTCAGAAGGGTTGTACAAAGTAGAAGGTTTTTATAGGAAGAGGGGTGGGGCAAGGAAGCTATTAGCAAAAGAAAAGATTATTTTTAGGCCAGGAGATCTTTTTGGGGGTGAAGGGAATGACACAGGCTTTATCATGCCTATTCTTCCTCTTGGGGGGTGGAGAGGGCCCATTTGACAGATTACCTTATTGGTGCTGGCCAGAAAATTCCAAACAGTCTGATTAAGATAATATTTCTGGGGAAGGTTGAAACTGCAATTAGTTAGGTATTAAATCTGCATTTGATATCCTGGACATTAGACAACTGATGCCATTTTGGGCCTGTGGTTTTCTTTTTAACAGCTCTATCTATTCATTCCTCTCTCCCTCAGCCACCAACCCTTGGTAATGACTCATTTTTTTTCCCTATCCTTTTGCCTTTTCCAGAATGTCATATAATTGGAACCATAGAGTTCCAATTAGCCTTTTTAGACTGACTTATTTTCCTTAGTAATATGAATTTTAAATTCCTCCATATCTTTTTGTGGCTGATAACTCTTTTTTTTTAACTTGCTGAATAATAATGCATGGATGTATCAGTTTATCCATTCACCTGTTGAAATAATATCATTTCTTCCAATTTTTGGCAACTATGAATAAAGCTACTATAGCCATTTGTGTGCAACTTTGTGTTTGGACATAAGTTTCCAAGTCATTTGGTAAATACCTAAGAGTGCAATTGTTGGATCACATGATAATGAACGTTTAGCTTTGTAAGAAATCGCCGAACTGTCTTCCAAAGCGTTCGTACCATTTTGCATTCCCACCAGCATTGATGCTGGTTCCTGATGCTCCACATCCTTGTAAGAAGCCCATTCTAATAGGGGTGTAGTGTTATCTTATTACTGTATCTTATTGTTGTTTTAGTTTGCAGTTGAGCATCTTTTCATTTTTATTTGCCACCTGCTATCTTCTTTGGTGAGGTGTCTGTACTGATCTTTTGCCCATTTTTTTATTTGAATTGTTTTCTTACTGTTGAGTTTTAAGAGCTCTTTGTTTTATATATACATATATCAAAAATATATATAAATTTAAAAATATATATTAAAGTTATATTTATAAAATTAAATATTAAAAATTAAAATTAAGCATATATATTAAATATATATATATATATGTTGTTGTTGTTTTTTCAGCTGCACCATGTGGCTTGCGGGGTCTCAGTTCCCTGACCAGGGATTGAACCTGGGCCATGGCAGTAAAAGCCTGGATCCTAACCACTAGGCCACCAGGGAACTCCCTTCTTTATATATTTTGGATACATGTCTTTTTGCAAATATTGTCCCCTAGTTTGTTTTATCTTTTAATTCTTTTTAAAAGACATGCTTTTTTAGGCCTATTTTAAAACTGTCTTACACTAACACAAAAACTTGATTTTTTTTTTCTCTTCCTTCTTTTAGTCTCCACATGTATAAGAAGCCTCTGGATTTCAAGGGAGGCTCTGCTTCTAAATAGAGAAAGTCAGCTTTCTCCCTAAGCATCAATTTCCTCATATGTAAATATAAAGCAATTGAATTAGATTGTTCCTAAGGTTGCGTGCAGCTTGAGATTATATGATAGAACTATGAATCTGTTTGATGACTACAGATTCTAAACAGCCATGGATTTTTCTGAAGCTCAGTTTTTTCCACATGGATATTCTTATTGGAGACTTTTATGATTCTCTACATATACTGATGTCAGAAATGGAGAACTCATTTTCCTTGGAATGGGTATTGATCCTGTCTTGAAGTGTTTATAATTCTGTAAGGTAAATAGAAGAATGACATTGGAATACAACACACAAACTCACAGAAAATTAATGACATGGAATCCAAGTTTGTAAGGTTGAAGAAAGAAGAGTATCAAGAGGGGTAACTTAGGAAACATGGAAGAAAGTCTCTTCTTTCAGATTTTTGCAGGCCTGTCGTTTTTGCTTCTTCTTCCCCTTCTCCTTTTTGGCTCTGTTAGACTGACTGGCAGTTTCAATATCCATTTTTACTTCTACTACTACTTTGCGAGTTATTCACATGATTTGCATTCTACTGGTGGTTAATCTTACATTTTAAACATGTATAATTTCCCTAAAAACGATTAAAATTAATTAGTATAGTTCCTGCTCTGAAACACTCTCCAAAGTTTAATCATCATCTTTTCTCTTTTTAATCCTCAATACATATTTATGTTTCCTAATGTGTTTAACATCTCCTTTGCTTCTTGCATTCTGCTTCTTTCTCCTGGGTTTAATCTTCTTCTTGTAGAAGTATATCTCTTATATAGTTATTTTATTAAGAATTTGTAAATAGTCAACGCTTCCAGTTTCTGTATTTCTGAAAATGTTTTTATTTTGCACTTTACTCTTGAATGATCATTTAGTTCCCTGTCAAAATTTAGTCTGATGGTAATTTCTACATACTTTGAAGATATTAGCATTTGTCTTCTGGCATCTATTATTGCTTATAAAAATATTATTAGTCTAATTATCATTCCTTTATAGAGAGACAGTCATTTCTTTCTGGTAGCAGTTGGGATTTCTCTTTTTCTGTTATAGTCTGTAGCTTCACTAGGAAATGCCTAGTATGGATTTATTTTTATTTGTCTTGCTTGGGACCCATTGTGCCTCTCAAATCTCAGAATCCATATCTTTCCACTGCAATCTTTATTACTTCCCTTCTGTTTACATTGTGTTTCATTTATTCTTCTTTTTCTAGTCTTTCAATGGAAGTTAAGGTCATTAATTTGAGACTTTTGGTTTTTTCTAACATAGGCAACTTGTGCTATAAATTTCATTTTAAATACTGCTCTAGTTATGTCTCATACAATCTGATATGTTGTTTTACACTTTCACTCAGTTCAAAATTGATAATTTCTCTCTTGATTTCTTCTTTAATTCATGGGTTGTTTAGAAGTGTATTATTTAGTTTGCAAATAATGGAGTAGTTTCTAAACATCATTCTGTTATCTATTTATAATCTAACTCTAAATGAGGTTGGGGAAATATGTTTCCCTTTATTACTACTTTTGAGAAATTTGATTATGATATACCTTGGTTTAATTTTCTTCATGTTCTTATGTTTGGAATTTGTTGTGCTTCTTGGATCTGTGAGTATATACTTTTCATCAAATTTTGAAAAGTTTCAGTCACTATTTCTTCAAATATTTTTCTGTCTCTCCCCCTAAGGACTCCAATTTTATATCTCTACTTATTTTTTTGAACATCTGGAATATAGCTAACTTTTAAAAGTGTTAGTGTTTAAGCTTGCTATTTTATTGTTTTATGTTTACTTGCTCTGTTTCTTGTTCTTCTTTATACCCTACCTTTTCTTCTTGCAAGTTACTTGGACTTATTTTTTTAATTCCATTTTCATTTATTTCTAGTGTTTTTTAAATACAACTGTTTTTTAGTGGTTGCCTCTAGGTATTAAAACATATATATGTAATATATCACAGTCTATTTGTATCAACATTTTATCATTTTGAATGAAATGTAAAAACTTTATTTTCATTTTGGTTCCTTTATATTTCCCACTTTTAGAACATAAATGTCTCTAGTATCTCCTCTGCACACAATGAGTATTACATCAGATGATGTTATAATTTTTGCTTCATCCATCAAATATAATTTTTAAAAACTCACAAGGGAAAGAATAGTGTATTATAATTACCTCTATCTTTACCCATTCCATTGTTCTTTCTTCCTTTCTTAAGTTCAAGTCTCTTTCTGTTCTCTTATCACTTCCTTTCTGTTTAGAAAAGTTCCTTTAGTCACTATTTAAGAACAGGTTTGTTGGCCAAAAAATTCTCTTAGTTTTATTTATTCTGAAAATGACTTTGTTTCCCCTTCATTGCTGAAAAATATTTTCAGTAGATAGAGTTCATTGTTGACAGGTCTTTGATTTTAGCACCAAAAAAGTTGTGCCCTTTTTTGGTCACTTCTTTATGGTTTCCATGGTTTCAGTGAGAAATCTGCTGTCAGTCGAATAGTTTTTATGCACTATAGGTAAGACTAGCTTCTCTCAAGAGTTTTCCTTGGTCTTAGTTTTTAAGAAGTTTGATTATGGTATGTTTTGGTGTGAATTTCTTTGGCTTTATTCTGTGTACAGTTCACTAATCTTAAATTAGTACGTCTGTGCCTTTCAGTAAATTTGAGATATTTTTAGCCATTATATCTTTTTTTTTTAACATCTTTATTGAAGTATAATTGCTTTACAATGGTGTGTTAGTTTCTGCTTTATAACAAAGTGAATCAGTTATACATATACAATATGTTCCCATTTCTCTTCCCTCTTGCATCTCCCTCCCTCCCAACCTCCCTATCCCACCCCTCTAGGTGGTCACGAAGCACCGAGCTGATCTCCCTGTGCTATGCAGCTGCTTCCCACTAGCTATCTATTTTACATTCGGTAGTGTATATATGTCCATGACACTCTCTCACCCTGTCACATCTCACCCCTCCCCCTCCCCATATCCTCAAGTCCATTCTTTAGTAGGTCTGTGTCTTTATTCCCATCTTGCCACTAGGTTCTTCATGACCTTTTTTTTTTTTTTTTCCCTTAGATTCCATATATATGTGTTAGCATACTGTATTTGTTTTTCTCTTTCTGACTTACTTCACTCTGTATGACAGACTCTAACTCCATCCACCTCATTACAAATACCTCCATTTCATTTCTTTTTATGGCTGAGTAATATTCCATTGTATATATGTGCCACATCTTCTTTTTTTTTTTTTAATTTTATTTATTTATTTATTTATTTATGGCTATGTTGGGTCTTCGTTTCTGTGCGAGGGCTTTCTCTAGTTGTGGCAATCGGGGGCCACTCTTCATCGCGGTGCGCGGGCCTCTCACTGTCGAGGCCTCTCTTGTTGCGGAGCACAGGCTCCAGATGCGCAGGCTCAGTAATTGTGGCTCACGGGCCCAGTTGCTCCGCGGCATGTGGGATCTTCCCAGACCAGGGCTCGAACCCGTGTCCCCTGCATTAGCAGGCAGATTCTCAACCACTGTGCCACCAGGGAAGCCCATGCCACATCTTCTTTATCCATTCATCTGATGATGGACAGTTTGGTTGCTTCCATGTCCTGGCTATTGTAAATAGAGCTGCAATGAACATTTTGGTACATGACTCTTTTTGAATTATGGTTTTCTCAGGGTATATGCCCAGTAGTGGGATAGCTGGGTCGTATGGTAGTTCTATTTTTAGTTTTTTAAGGAACCTCCATACTGTTCTCCATAGTGGCTGTATCAATTTACATTCCCACCAACAGTGCAAGAGTGTTCCCTTTCCTCCACACCCTCTCCAGCATTTATTGTTTCTAGATTTTTTGATGATGGCCATTCTGACTGGTGTGAGATGATACCTCATTGTAGTTTCGATTTGCATTTCTCTAATGATTAAGGATGTTGAGCATTCTTTCATGTGTCTGTTGGCCATCTGTATATCTTCTTTGGAGAAATGTCTACTTAGGTCTTCTGCCCATTTTTGGATTGGGTTGTTTGTCTTTTTGTTATTGAGCTGCATGAGCTGCTTATAAATCTTGGAGATTAATCCTTTGTCAGTTGCTTCATTTGCAAATATTTTCTCCCATTCTGAGGGTTGTCTTTTGGTGTTGTTTATGGTTTCCTTTGTTGTGCAAAAGCTTTTAAGTTTCATTAG
Source organism: Balaenoptera acutorostrata (assembly GCF_949987535.1). Lineage (NCBI taxonomy): Eukaryota > Metazoa > Chordata > Mammalia > Artiodactyla > Balaenopteridae > Balaenoptera > Balaenoptera acutorostrata. The sequence continues at coordinate 35,228,920 of NC_080076.1, read as the reverse complement.
GTCCCATTTGTTTATTTTTGTTTTTATTTCCATTTTTCTAGGAGCTGGGTCAAAAAGGATCTTGCTTTGATTTATGTCATAGAGTGTTCTGCCTATGTTTACCTCTAAGAGTTTGATAGTGTCTGGCTTTACACTTAGGTCTTTAATCCATTTTGAGTTTATCTTTGTGTATGGTGTCAGGGAGTGTTCTAATTTCATACTTTTACATGTACCTGTCCAATTTTCCCAGCACCACTTATTGAAGAGGCTGTCTTTTCTCCACTGTATATGCTTGCCTCCTTTATCAAAGATAAGGTGACCATATGTGGGTGGGTTTATCTCTGGGCTTTCTATCCTGTTCCATTGATCTATATTTCTGTTTTTGTGCCAGTACCAAACTGTCTTGATTACTGTAGCTTTGTAATATAGTCTGAAGTCAGGGAGCCTGATTCCTCCAGCTCCATTTTTCGTTCTCAAGATTGCTTTGGCTATTCGGGGTCTTTTGTGTCTCCATACAAATTGTGAAATTTTTTGTTCTAGTTCTGTGAAAAATGCCTGTGGTAGTTTGATAGGGATTGCATTGAATCTGTAGATTGCTTTGGGTAGTAGAGTCATTTTCACAAAGTTGATTCTTCCAATCCAAGAACATGGTATATCTCTCCAACTATTTGTATCATCTTTAATTTCTTTCATGAGTGTCTTATAATTTTCTGCATACAGGTCTTTTGTCTCCTTAGGTAGGTTTATTCCTAGATATTTTATTCTTTTTGTTGCAATGGTAAACAGGAGTGTTTTCTTAATTTCACTTTCAGATTTTTCATCTTTAGTATATAGGAATGCAAGCAATTTCTGTGCATTAATTTTGTATCCTGCTACTTTACGAAATTCATTGATTAGCTCTAGTAGTTTTCTGGTGGCAGTTTTAGGATTCTCTATGTATAGTATCATGTCATCTGCAAACAGTGACAGCTTTACTTCTTCTTTTCCGATTTGGATTCCTTTTATTTCTTTTTCTTCTCTGATTGCTGTGGCTAACACTTCCAAAACTATGTTGAATAATAGTGGTGAGAGTGGGCAACCTTGTCTTGTTCCTGATCTTAGTGGAAATGGTTTCAGTTTTTCACCATTGAGGACAATGTTGGCTGTGGGTTTGTCATATATGGCCTTTATTAAGTTGAGGAAAGTTCCCTCTATGCCTACTTTCTGCAGGGCTTTTATCATAAATGGGTGTCGAATTTTGTCGAAAGCTTTCTCTGCATCTATGATGATCATATAGTTTTTCTCCTTCAATTTGTTAATATGATGTATCACGTTGATTGATTTGCGTATATTGAAGAATCCTTGCATTCCTGGAATAAACCCCACTTGATCATGGTGTATGATCCTTTTAATGTGCTGTTGGATTCTGTTTGCTAGTATTTTGTTGAGGATTTTTGCATCTATGTTCATCAGTGATATTGGCCTGTAGTTTTCTTTGTTTGTGACATCTTTGTCTGGTTTTGGTATCAGGGTGATGGTGGCCTCGCAGAATGAGTTGGGGAGTGTTCCTCCCTCTGCAATAGTTTGGAGGAGTTTGAGAAGGATAGGTGTTAGCTCTTCTCTAAATGTTTGGTAGAATTCGCCTGTGAAGCCATCTGGTCCTGGGCTTTTGTTTGTTGGAAGATTTTTAATCACAGTTTCAATTTCAGTGCTTCTGATTGGTCTGTTCATATTTTCTATTTCTTCCTGGTTCAGTCTCGGAAGGTTGTGCATTTCTAAGAATCTGTCCATTTCTTCCAAGTTGTCCATTTTATTGGCATAGAGTTGCTTGTAGTAATCTCTCATGATGGTTTGTATTTCTGCAGTGTCAGTGGTTACTTCTCCCTTTTCATTTCTAATTCTATTGATTTGAGTCTTCTCCCTTTTTCTCTTTTTTTTTTTCAAACATCTTTATTGAAGTATAATTGCCTTACAATAGTGTGTTAGCATCTGCTTTATAACAAAGTGAATCAGTTATACATATACAATATGTTCCCATTTCTCTTCCCTCTTGCATCTCCCTCCCTCCCACCCTCCCCATCCCACCCCTCTAGGTGGTCACAAAGCACCGAGCTGATCTCCCTGTGCTGTGCGGCTGCTTCCCACTAGCTATCTATTTTACATTTGGTAGTGTATATATGTCCATGACACTCTCTTACCCTGTCACATCTCACCCCACCCCCTCCCCATATCCTCAAGTCCATTCTCTAGTAGGTCTGTGTCTTTATTCCCGTCTTGCCACTAGGTTCTTCATGGCCTTTTTTTTTTTCCCTTAGATTCCATATATATGTGTTAGCATACTGTCTTTGTTTTTCTCTTTCTGACTTACTTCACTCTGTATGACAGATTCTAACTCCATCCACCTCATTACAAATACCTCCATTTCATTTCTTTTTATGGCTGAGTAATATTCCATTGTATATATGTGCCACATCTTCTTTATCCATTCATCTGTCGATGGACATTTAGGTTGCTTCCATGTCCTGGCTATTGTAAATAGAGCTGCAATGAACATTTTGGTACATGACTCTTTTTGACCTATGGTTTTCTCAGGGTATATGCCCAGTAGTGGGATTGCTGGGTCGTATGGTAGTTCTATTTGTAGTTTTTTAAGGAACCTCCATACTGTTCTCCATAGTGGCTGTATCAATTTACATTCCCACCAACAGTGCAAGAGTGTTCCCTTTCCTCCACACCCTCTCCAGCATTTATTGTTTCTAGATTTTTAGATGATGGCCATTCTGACCGGTGTGAGATGATATCTCATTGTAGTTTTGATTTGCATTTCTCTAATGATTAATGATGTTGAGCATTCTTTCATGTGTCTGTAGGCCATCTGTATATCTTCTTTGGAGAAATGTCTATTTAGATCTTCTGCCCATTTTTGGATTGGGTTGTTCGTTTTTTTGTTATTGAGCTGCATGAGCTGCTTGTAAATCTTGGAGATTAATCCTTTGTCAGTTGTTTCATTTGCAAATATTTTCTCCCATTCTGAGGGTTGTCTTTTGGTCTTGTTTATGGTTTCCTTTGCTGTGCAAAGGCTTCTCAGGTTCATTAGGTCCCATTTGTTTATTTGTGTTCTTATTTCCATTTCTCTGGGAGCTGGGTCAAAAAGAATCTTGCTGTGATGTATGTCATAGAGTGTTCTGCCTATGTTTTCCTCTAAGAGTTTGATAGTGTCTGCCCTTACACTTAGGTCTTTAATCCATTTTGAGTTTATTTTTGTGCATGGTGTCAGGGAGTGTTCTAATTTCATACTTTTACATGTTTCTGTCCAATTTTCCCAGCACCACTTATTGAAGAGGCTGTCTTTTCTCCACTGTATATGCTTGCCTCCTTTATCAAAGATAAGTTGACCATATGTGTGTGGGTTTATCTCTGGGCTTTCTATCCTGTTCCATTGATCTAAATTTCTGTTTTTGTGCCAATACCAAACTGTCTTGATTACTGAAGCTTTGTAATATAGTCTGAAGTCAGGGAGCCTGATTCCCCCAGCTCCATTTTTCGTTCTCAAGATTGCTTTGGCTCTTCGGGGTCTTTTGTGTTTCCATACAAATTGTGAAATTTTTTGTTCTAGTTCTGTGAAAAATGCCAGTGGTAGTTTGATAGGGATTGCATTGAATCTGTAGATTGCTTTGGGTAGTAGAGACATTTTCACAATGTTGATTCTTCCAATCCAGGAACATGGTATATCTCTCCATCTATTTGTATCATCTTTAATTTCTTTCATCAGTGTCTTATAATTTTCTGCATACAGGTCTTTTGTCTCCTTAGGTAGGTTTATTCCTAGATATTTTATTCTTTTTGTTGCAATGGTAAATGGGAGTGTTTTCTTAATTTCACTTTCAGATTTTTCGTCATTAGTGTATAGAAATGCAAGAGATTTCTGTGCATTAATTTTGTATCCTGCTACTTTACCAAATTCATTGATTAGCTCTAGGAGTTTTCTGGTAGCATCTTTAGGATTCTCTATGTATAGTATCATGTCATGTGCAAATAGTGACAGCTTTACTTCTTCTTTTCCGATTTGAATTCCTTTTATTTCTTTTTCTTCTCTGATTGCTGTGGCTAACACTTCCAAAACTATGTTGAATAATAGTGGTGAGAGTGGGCAACCTTGTCTTGTTCCTGATCTTAGTGGAAATGGTTTCAGTTTTTCACCATTGAGGACAATGTTGGCTGTGGGTTTGTCATATATGGCCTTTATTATGTTGAGGAAAGTTCCCTCTATGCCTACTTTCTGCAGGGCTTTTAACATAAATGGGTGTTGAATTTTGTCAAAAGCTTTCTCTGCATCTATTGAGATGATCATATGGTTTTTCTCCTTCAATTTGTTAATATGGTGTATCACATTGATTGATTTGCGTATATTGAAGAATCCTTGCATTCTTGGGATAAACCCCACTTGATCATGGTGTATGATCCTTTTAATGTGCTGTTGGATTCTGTTTGCTAGTATTTTGTTGAGGATTTTTGCATCTATGTTCATCAGTGATATTGGCCTGTAGTTTTCTTTCTTTGTGACATCTTTGTCTGTTTTTGGTATCAGGGTGATGGTGGCCTCGTAGAATGAGTTTGGGAGTCTTCCTCCCTCTGCAATATTTTGGAAGAGTTTGAGAAGGATAGGTGTTAGCTCTTCTCTAAATGTTTGATAGAATTCGCCTGTGAAGCCATCTGGTCCTGGGCTTTTGTTTGTTGGAAGGTTTTTAATCACAGTTTCAATTTCAGTGCTTGTGATTGGTCTGTTCATATTTTCTATTTCTTCCTGGTTCAGTCTCGGCAGTTTGTGCATTTCTAAGAATCTGTCCATTTCTTCCAGGTTGTCCATTTTATTGGCATATAGTTGCTTGTAGTAATCTCTCATGATCTTTTGTATTTCTGCAGTGTCAGTGGTTACTTCTCCTTTTTCATTTCTAATTCTATTGATCTGAGTCTTCTCCCTTTTTCTCTTGATGAGTCTGGCTAATGGTTTATCAATTTTGTTTATCTTCTCAAAGAACCAGCTTTTAGTTTCACTGATTTTTGCTATTGTTTCCTTCATTTCTTTTTCATTTATTTCTGACCTGATCTTTATAATTTCTTTCCTTCTGCTGGCTTTGGGGTTTTTTTGTTCTTCTTTCTCTAATTGCTTTAGGTGCAAGGTTAGGTTGTTTATTCGAGATGTTTCCTGTTTCTTGAGGTAGGCTTGTATTGCTATAAACTTCCCTCTTAGCACTGCTTTTGCTGTGTCCCATAGGTTTTGGGTCGTCGTGTCTCCATTGTCATTTGTTTCTAGGTATTTTTTGATTTCCCCTTTGATTTCTTCAGTAATCACTTCGTTATTAAGTAATGTATTGTGTAGCCTCCATGTGTTTGTATTTTTTACAGATCTTTTCCTGTAATTGATATCTAGTCTCATAGCGTTGTGGTCGGGAAAGATACTTGATACGATTTTAATTTTCTTAAATTTACCAAGGCTTGATTTGTGACCCAAGATATGATCTATCGTGGAGAATGTTCCATGAGCACTTGAGAAAAATGTGTATTCTGTTGTTTTTGGATGGAATGTCCTATAAATATCAATTAAGTCCATCTTGTTTAATGTATCATTTAAAGCTTGTGTTTCCTTATTTATTTTCATTTTGGATGATCTGTCCATTGGTGAAAGTGGGGTGTTAAAGTCCCCTACTATGATTGTGTTGCTGTCAATTTCCCCTTTTATGGCTGTTAGTATTTGCCTTATGTATTGAGGTGCTCCTATGTTGGGTGCATAAATATTTACAATTGTTATACCTTCCTCTTGGATCGATCCCTTGATCATTATATAGTGTCCTTCTTTGTCTCTTGTAATAGTCTTTATTTTAAAGTCTATTTTGTCTGATATGAGAATTGCTACTCCAGCTTTCTTTTGATTTCCATTTGCATGGAATATCTTTTTCCATCCCCTCACTTTCAGTCTGTATGTGTCCGTAGGTCTGAAGTGGTTCTCTTGTAGACAGTATATGTATGGGTCTTGTTTTTGTATCCATTCAGCCAGCCTGTGTCTCTTGGTGGGAGCATTTAATCCATTTACATTCAAGGTAATTATCGATATGTATGTTCCTATTCCCATTTTCTTAAATGTATTGGGTTTGTTATTGTAGGTGTTTTCCTTCTCTTGTGTTTCATGCCTAGAGAATTTCCTTTAGCATTTGTTGTAAAGCTGGTTTGGTGGTGCTGAACTCTCTCAGCTTTTGCTTGTCTGTAAAGGTTTTAATTTCTCCATCGAATCTGAATGAGATCCTGGCTGGGTAGAGTAATCTTGGTTGTAGGTTTTTCTCCTTCATGACTTTAAGTATATCCTGCCACTCCCTTCTGGCTTGCAGAGTTTCTGCTGAGAGATCAGATGTTAACCTTATGGGGATTCCCTTGTGTGTTATTTGTTTTTTTTCCCTTGCTGCCTTTAATATGTTTTCCTTATATTTAATTTTTGACACTTTGATTAATATGTGTCTTGGCGTGTTCCTCCTTGGGTTTATCCTGTATGGGACTCTCTGTGCTTCCAGGACTTGATTAACTATTTCCTTTCCCATATTAGGGAAGTTTTCAACTATAATCTCTTCAAAAATTTTCTCAGTCCCTTTCTTTTTCTCTTCTTCTTCTGGTACCCCTATAATTCGAATGTTGGCACGTTTAATGTTGTCCCAGAGGTCCCTGAGACTGTCCTCAGTTCTTTTCATTCTTTTTTCTTTGTCCTGCTCTGTAGTAGTTATTTCCACCATTTTATCTTCCAGGTCACTTATCCTTTCTTCTGCCTCAGTTATTCTACTATTGATCCCATCTAGAGTATTTTTAATTTCATTTATTGTGTTTTTCATCATTGCTTGGTTCCTCTTTAGTTCTTCTACATCCTTGTTAAATGTTTCTTGCATTTTGTCTATTCTATTTCCAAGATTTTGGATCATCCTTACTATCATTATTCTGAATTCTTTTTCAGGTAGACTACCTATTTCCTCTTCATTTGTTAAGTCCAGTGTGTTTTGAGCCTGCTCCTTCATCTGCTGTGTGTTTTTCTGTCGTCTCATTTTGCCTATCTTACTGTGTTTGGGGTCTCCTTTTCACAGGCTGCAGGTTCGTAGTTCCCGTTGTTTTTGGTATCTGTCCCCAGTGGCTAAGGTTGGTTCAGTGGGTTGTGTAGGCTTCCTGGTGGAGGGAACTAGTGCCTGAGTTCTGGTGGATGAGGCTAGATCTTGTCTTTCTGGTGGGCACGTCCACGTCTGGTGGTGTATTTTGGGGTGTCTGTGGCCTTATTTTGATTTTAGGCAGCCTCTCTGCTAATGGATGGGGTTTTGTTCCTGTCTAGCTAGTTGTTTGGCATAGGGTGCCCAGCACTGTAGCTTGCTGGTCGTTGAGTGAAGCTGGGTCTTGATGTTGAGATGGAGATCTCTGGGAGATTTTTGCCGTTTGGTATTACGTGGAGCTGGGAGGTCTCTTGTGGACCAGTGTTCTGAAGTTGGCTCTCCCACCTCAGAAGCACGGCCCTGATGCCTGGCTGGAGCACCAAGAGCCTTTCGTCCACACGGCTCAGAGTAAAAGGGAGAAAAAATAGAAAGAAAGAAAGAAAGAGGCTATAATATAGTGAAGTAAAATAAAGCTATTGTAAAGCAAAGCTATACAGACAAAATCTCACCCAGAAGCATATACATATACACTCACAAAAAAAAGGAAAAGGGGAAAAATTAATATATCCTGCTCCCAGAGTCCACCTCCTGAATTTGGGCTGATTCGTTGTCTATTCAGGTGTTCAACAGATGCAGGCACATCAAGTTGTTTGTGGAGTTTTAATCCGCTGCTTCTGAGGCTGCTGGGAGAGATTTCCCCTTCTCTTCCCTGTTCGCACAGCTCCTGGGGTTCAGCTTTGGATTTGGACCCGCCTCTGCGTGTAGATCGCCTGAGGGCGTCTGTTCCCCGCCCAGACAGGACGGGGTTAAAGGAGCAGCTGCTTCGGGGGCTCTGGCTCACCCAGGCCGCGAGGAGGGAGGGGTACAGAGGAGGCGGGGCGAGCCTGCGGCGGCCGAGGCCGGCGTGACGTTGCACCAGCTCGAGGCATGCAGTGCGTTCTCCCGGGGATGTTGTCCCCGGATCCCGGGACCCTGGCAGTGGCGGGCTGCACAGCCTCCCGGGAGGGGAGGTGTGGAGAGTGACCTGTGCTCACACACAGGCTTTTTGGAGGCGGCAGCAGCAGCCCCAGCATCTCACGCCCGTCTCTGGGGTCCGCGCTGATCGCCGTGGCTTGCGCCCTTCTCTGGAGTTCGTTTAGGCGGCGCTCTGAATCCCCTCTCCTTGCACGCAGCGAAACAAAGAGGCAAGAAAAAGTCTCTTGCCTCTTCGGCAGCTGCAGACCTTTTCCCGGTCTCCCTCCCGGCTAGCTGTGGTGCGCCAACCCCTTCAGGCTGTGTTCACGCTGCCAGCCCCAGTCCTCTCCCTGCGATCCGACCGCAGCCCGAGCCTCAGCTCCCAGCCCTGCCCGCCCCGGCGGGGGAGCAGACAAGCCTCTCGGGCTGGTGAGCACCGCTCGGCGCCGAGCCTCTGTGCGGGAGTCTCTCCGATTTTCCCTCTGCGCCCCTGTTGCTGTGGGATCCGCGCTGATAGCCGCGGCTCGTGCCCTTCTCTGGAGTTTGTTTAGGCGGCGCTCTGAATCCCCTCTCCTTGCCCGCCGCGAAACAAAGAGGCAAGAAAAAGTCTCTTGCCTCTTCGGCAGCTGCAGACTTTTTCCCGGACTCCCTCCGGGCTAGCTGTGGTGCGCTAACCCCTTCAGGCTGTGTTCAGGCCGCCAGCCCCAGTCCTCTCCCTGCGATCCGACCGAAGCCCGAGCCTCAGCTCCCAGCCCCGCCCGCCCCGGCGGCTAAGCAGACAAGCCTCTCGGGCTGGTGAGTGCTGCTCGGCGCCGAGCCTCTGTGCGGGAACCTCTCCGCTTTGCCCTCCGCACCTCTGTGGCTGCGCTCTCCTCCGTGGCTCTGAAGCTTCCCCCCTCCGCCCCCCGCAGTCTCCGCCCGCGAAGGGGCTCCTAGTGCGTGGAAACCTTTCCTCCTTCACGGCTCCCTCCCACTGGTGCAGGTGCCGTCCCTATTCTTTTGTCTCTGTTATTTCTTTTTTCTTTTGCCCTACCCAAGTACGGGGGGAGTTTCTTGCCTTTTTGGAGGTCGGACGTTTTCTGCCAGCGTTCAGTGGGTGTTCTGTAGGAGCAGTTCCACGTGTAGATGTATTTCTACTGTATCTGTGGGAAGGAATGTGATCTCCGCGTCTTACTCTTCCGCCATCTTCTCCAATCCCTTCTGCATTTCTTTCATTTCTGGAAAAGAACTTCATTTTGATTCTGTGCTCCCATCCTCCTGGGCTGGTAGAAGATTTATTGTCAGAATTTTGAGGGGCTTACTCCCTACAGCCTTTGCCTGGGGCGGTGCTGCAATTCCTCCCTTTTTCTCTTGATCAGTCTGGCTAATGGTTTATCAATTTTGTTTATCTTCTCGAAGAACCAGCTTTTAGTTTCATTGATTTTTGCTATTGTTTCCTTCATTTCTTTTTCATTTATTTCTGATCTGATCTTTATGATTTCTTTCCTTCTGCTAGCTTTGGGGTTTTTTGCTCTTCTTTCTCTAATTGCTTTAGGTGCAAGGTTAGGTTGTTTATTCGAGATGTTTCCTGTTTCTTGATGTAGGCTTGTATTGCTATAAACTTCCCTCTTAGAACTGCTTTTGCTGCATCCCATAGGTTTTGGGTCGTCGTGTCTCCATTGTCATTTGTTTCTAGGTATTTTTTGATTTCCCCTTTGATTTCTTCAGTGATCACTTCGTTATTAAGTAGTGTATTGTGTAGCCTCCATGTGTTTGTATTTTTTACACATCTTTTCCTGTAATTGATATCTACTCTCATAGCATTGTGGTTGGAAAAGATACTTGATACGATTTCAATTTTCTTAAATTTACCAACAGCCATTATATCTTTGAATATTGTTTCAGCCCCCCACTTTTCCTCTCCTGTAATTCCAATGATACAACTATTAGATATTTTGATATTGTCCTAGAGGTCCCTGAAGCTCACTTTAGTTTTTTTTTTTGCTTGTTTGTTTGTTTTAATCTCTTTTCTCTCTGCTGTTCATTTTGGGTAATTTCTATTGATCTTTGAGTTCACTGACATTTTTCCTCTCTTGTCTCCAGTTTACTTTCAAGCCTGGCCAGTGAGAGTTGTTTTACTTAGGTTATTGTATGTTTAATTTCTACATTTTTTCTTTGGTTATTTTTTATATCTTCTATTTCTTTGCTGAGATTTTCTATTTTTCATTTGTTTCAAGAGTGTTCACAGTTGCTGAAGGAAGATTTTTATAATGGCTGCTTCAAAATCCTTGTCAGATAATTCCAACATCTGTGTCATCTTAGTCTTGCTATCTGTTGATTCTTTTCTCATTCAATTTGTGATTGTCCTTGTTCTTGGTATGAAGAGTAGTTTTCAATTGTAACCTGGAAATTTTTGGTAACATGTTGTAAGACCCTGGATCTTATTCTTCTTTTTTTAGCAGGCAGTCACCCTGTGTTTACTTCCCTACTAGGCCCTGGTGACAACACCCTGACAAAAGAGAAGTGCTTCCTCACATAGCCTCACTGCACACGAGTGGGGTGCACAGTAAGCTCTGGTTGTCTCTGCTGACATCTCCCTCAAGGAAATGAAGCACCAACTTGTACCTTCTTGCTGCTGCTGCATAGGCATGTAAGCCCAACCCCCTGCTTAGTCCTGCTATCACCACCCTAGTGGGGAATTGGAATGCCACCTCCTTTTTCCACTGGGTGGGGGTTGGGTAATCAAATGTCTGCTTGGTTCCACTGAAACTGCAGAAAGGAGGAAATGCAAGTGGTTTTTCCTTTGGTGTTTATTTTCTATTTTGCTAGGGTTATATTTTCCCAGTCCACTGACCAGAGAGAACAGCTTTTCTTGGAACTTTGTACCTCTTTGGAGTTCTGGAGTTCCAGCTTCTCTAGCATCTTCTCTGGGATATATGGGAGACAGAAAGAAAACCCAGAGAACTCACTGTCATGTTGTTCCTCAAGTCCTTGCATCCTTTCTACCGGTCAGAGTCTTCTTATGGCTGCTTTTTGTGCTACGTCAGGGTTTTCTAGTCATTATAATAACTATTTTAATGTTCTTGTTTGCTAATTGTAACATTTGTATTAGTTATGGGTTAGTTTCCACTGGGTGATTTTTCTCCTCATTAGGGGTTGTATTTTCGGGTTTCTATGATTGGATGCCAGACATTGTGAGTTTTATTTTTTGGGGGGGTGGGTTAGATATTTTTGTATTCTTACAAATTTTTTAAACTCTGTTTTAGTACACAGTTGAATTTCTCAGAAATAGTTGGATCCTTTCAGGTATGACTTTTAAAATTTGTTAGGTGTGATAAGAATAACATTTTGTCTAGGTATAATTATTCCCCACTAATGAAGCAAGACCATTCCAAATATTCTACAAATTGTGTCCTGAATTATGAGGATTTTCCAATCTGGCATATGGAAACAGGTACTATTCCAGCCCCCTATAACTGCTGGGCTCTGTTCTCTCTAATCTTCTCAGATTGTTCTTTCCTTGATGTTCAATCTCTTTAAAATTGTTTATACACTACCTTTCTAAAAATTGTTTCAGAAGGGGGAAAAATCTGGTTCCTGTTACTCCATCTTGAGCAGAAGCAGAAGTCCCATGGGCATCCTTAAAAGGGGGAAAAATCACACACACAAAAATAAGAAAATGCTGTTTGGGGTGGAGGTGTGAGGAAATGAGAAAACACTAGTTTCAAATGAAGTTACAGGTGTTCATGATAATCTTCGATAAATACTTATAACCAAAAAATCTATACATACACACACACACACACACACACACACACACACACACATATATATGTATATTTCTTCTATACCTACTTTCATTCTAGAATTACTACTTAATGCCAGTAATGCTAAAAGATGCAGCTAGAACAACTGCCCAATGTCTGTTCTTAGCTTTCTCCAAGAGTCAATGGAAATAAATCAGGTCTTCTCTCATTTCCACTAAATCTTACTGCTTTTCCAAAGATAAATTCAATAGCTACTGGAATATTTTTAAAGCTAAACTTCCTTTCTCCTTCATACAATAATACCATGCATCCGATACTCATAATGCTTAATTTTACTTTCACAGGTGCAGAGAATGTTATTATTAGAAGGATGTTTAGAGATCAAAAATCTCTCATTTTACATATGGAGAAAGGAAACTGAGGTGCAGATGAAAGTATTAATACAATGCAGTCAAATAACCAAGGAAGATATTATTCTTCATGTGTCATAGTTCAGGAAAGTCAGGCTCAAAGGGCTTATATGACTTATTCAGTGTTATATGAAGAGCTGGGGTCATTTACAGATAAAGAGTGTTGTGTTTTCATATTTCTTGTCCTTTTTTGAAAATGGGGCTCTTGTTTCCAGATCCTCAAACCAGGACTCCTTTTGCAGCAGCCCAGGAGTAAACTATAAGTAGTCGAAGAACTATCTGACTCATATAATTCTGAGAAATATTGATATAGTGATATTATGATGTAGAAGCCAGGATGTAGACATAGCCATCTTATCTCTGTTATATAACTTATGAACAAGGCTTATATAAGGAAGAGAAAAACCTTTTCTCCATTGCAACATTTCACAATTCCTTTCCAATATCAGCAACCACTTGTACTATGTGATCTTAATTCAGAAATAGTTGCACTGGGTGGTTCCTCATTAACATAGTGGGGGAGTGAAGTTTTTCTAGACTTTCTGGTACAACTATAAGCATTTAGGGCCTCCCTCTCTTGTGTAACATCTGTAGACTTGGCAGATATTGAAATGCATTGATGCCTTATAATTTATATCAATTGTGTTGGGGGTGGGGGCAAGATGAAAGAAAACATTCCAGAAGAAAATAATTACAGGTTATGATTAGGTGTCTCTGTTTAATAGATTAAGAAAAATATTGGCAGGGCATGAGAAAAACTACCAATTAAATTGGCTTTGATTCCAGATCCCTGATATTTGAGCAGGGACTTCAGAACTCTCTTAATTCCCACAGTAGCCACCACACTCAACATTTTAGCCTGGTCAAGCACAATGCTCTCAGAGAAAATGGTTTGAAAAAAACAGAAAACAGCAAAGAAAAAATTTGAATAATGAAATGATCTTTTAGTATCAATTTATGGTTCCTTTGGTTCAAGGATTCAAAGTTTCAATATATATATTTTTTCTTTCCAGCTATTCTTTTTTTAAAATTTATTTGATTGAAGTATAGTTGATTTACAATGTTGTGCTAATTTCTTCTATACAGCAATGTTATTCAGTTATAAATATAATATACATTCTTCTTCATATTCTTTTCCATTATGGTTTATCACAGGATATTGAATATAGTTCCTTGTGCTATACAGTAGGACTTTGTTGTTTATTCATTCTATATATACCAATTTGCATCTGTTAATCCCCTTGGCAACCACAAGTCTGTTCTCTATGTCTGTGAGTCTGTTTCTGTTTTGTAAATATGTTCATTTGTGTCATATTTTAGATTCCACATATAAGTTATATCATATGGTATTTGTTTTTCTCTGTCTAGTTTACTTCACTTAGTGTGATAATCTCTAGGTCTATCTATGTTGCTGCAAATTGTATTATTTCATTCTCAAAGTTTCAATATTTTTTTTTGGTAATACCTCAAAGAACAACATCTCTAAGATAGCTTTTTGGAGTTCTTATACCTAGACTTATATTGGCCATGGGATTTAATCATTGACTCCCTCTGTGCCTGATTCAGTGGTATTCACATAATAGGGGCTCAGGCTGTGTTCGTGGTTGATACACATGTCACGGAATGGAGGGTTCTTACTGTCATATATGAAGACTGATCCAAACAACTGATGCTGACTTTTTAGGTCTGTGGTTTGAGCTGTGATGCCTATTCAGAGTGCTCAATGAGATACAGAGCTCAGATGGCTCTGACATAATCCAACTATATGTCTCTGGAACCCCTGGGACTTTATGTACCCATTTAGAGAGGAATATCAGCTTCTTTATTTTTTAAAACAGTTTTTAAAATTTCATCAAAGTTACATATGTAACTATTTTGAGAAATAAGATTCAAAATCTTGTCCCAATTTTCCTCATCAGAAGCAAATGCTTAAGACTCTTAGTTTTCCTTCTAGCTTTAACATTTTCAAAATAATATGTGTGACGAATTATGTTTTTCAAGATGGCCTCAGTAAGATCTCCAACCCATGCACTCTTTTTGCAATGTAACCTTGGTACTTCTCCCATTGAGAGGTGGTGTCTATGTTTTCTTTCCTTGAATCAGAGTATTCCTGTGACTATGTTGGAAGTGACACTATGTGACTTCCATGACTAGGTCATAAAAAATGATCTTGGCTTACACATGACCCTCTTAGGACACTTGAAGCCTTGAGCTACCACATAAAAAGTCTGAGGCCACCACATTATAAAGAAATTCATGGCATATAAAGAGGCTATGTGTGGGTGTTCCAGCCAACAGCCTCAGCTGAGGTCACAACCAACTGGCAGAATCAACTCCATATATGTGAGAAATAATAAAATGACGGTTGTTGTTTTAAACTGCAAAGTTTTGGGGTAATATTTTTTACATCAATAAATAACTGAAACATTTATATACATTGCTATATTTTGATCCATCAACTGTAGACATTATCTGTTGTCTTTCTTTTAAGGTATTTACAATTTACCTCTCTTGCACCACCAACTCCTTGGTTTCCTCTCCCTATCCTTCTGATACAATCTTATATTATAATTTTTGGTTAAATTAATAATTGTATTTACATTCTTATGCCTACAATATACTCTGATTGTTTCCTTTCTTACTTTTTATCTTTTAAGTGACTCAGTAAGTAATTACCTTGATTTTTAATCTGCTTAGTTTTCTTTATAATAAATGGTTTCCATCTCATCTCAATAGCTTCCAGTACAATTTTCCATAAGGGCTTAATAATGACAGCCCTGAATGAGACTATCTGGAATCCAGGTTGGAATATGTATGTGACAATTTGGGGGACTTTGCATAACTGATAATATCTTTTTTAGAAGTTGACATTAAAAAAAAAATCAAGGTTTGTTCACAGCAACTTTGCCTAAGTTTGAATGGAAATTTTCAGCTTTGGGGTAATTCTGTGAGATGCCATAAGTAGGCACATTGATACTAAGTGCATTTCTAGGAACAAACTTAACTTGGACAAGAGAAGTAGAAGAAGGAGTGACCAGCCCCTAGTGGGGAGCCTTGCAAGGATTACTGCTTTCCAGATTAGGGCTGGGAAAGTACATAAACATATTAGGGAGAATAGTGTGTGCAATAAAATTGGAGAAATTGGAACCCTTGTACATGGCTGGTTGTGATGCAAGATCATTCAGCTGCTGTGGAATACAGCTTGTTGTTTTCTCAAAAAGTTAAACATAGGAGGTAGAGACAAGATGGTGGAGGAGAAGGATGTGAGCTCACTGCTTTTTATGAAAACACCAAAATCACAACTAACTGCTGAACAACCATTGACCAAAAAATGCTGGAACCTACCAAAAAAAGATATCCTACATTGAAAGACAAAGAAGAAGCCACAATGAGACCGCAGGAGGGGTGCAATCATGATAAAAACAAATCCCATACTCACCGGGGGGGTGACCCACAGACTGGAAAATAATTATGCCACAGAAGTTCTCCCATGGGAGTGAAAGTTCTGAGCCCCACATCAGGCTACCCAGCCTGAGGGTCTGGAAATGGGAGGAGGAACCCCCAGAGTATCTGGCTTTGAAGGCCAGAGGGGTTTGATTGCAGGAATTCCAAAGGACTGGGGGAAACAGAAATTCCACCCTTGGAGGGCACACACAAAGTCCCCTGTGCACCAGGACCCAGGGAAAAAAGCAGGGACCACATAAGAGACTGGGCCAGACATACCTGTTAGTATTGGAGGGTTTCCTGCAGAGGTGGGGGCAGCTGTGGCTCACCTAGGGGCCAAAGACACTGGCAGTGGTAGTTCTGGTGAGTACTCATTGGCATGAGTACTCCTGGAGGCTGCCATTTTCTTAAGACCTGGCCCCACCCAACAGCCTGTGAGCTGCAGTGCTGGGGTGCCTCAGGCCAATCAAACAACAGGGTGGGAACACAGCCTCACCCATCAGCAGTCAGGCTCCTTAAAGTCTTACTGAGCTCACAGCCTTCTAGACATGCCCCTTGACATGGCTCTACCCTTCAAAGGAACACGACCCAGCTCCACCCACCAGTGGGTGGGAACTAGTCCCTCCAACCAGAAAGCCTGCACAAGCCTCTTAGACAGCCTCATCCATCAGGGGGCAGACAGCAGAAAAAAGAAAAACTACAACACTGCAGTCTGCAGAATGGAAACCACAATCACAGAAAGTTAGACAAACTGAGATGGCAGAGGAATATGTCCCAGATGAAGGAAGAAGATAAAACCCCAGAAGAACAACTAACTGAAGTGGAGATAGGCAATTTACCTAAAAAAAAAAAAAAAAAATTCAGAGTAATGATAGTAAAGGTGATCCAAGATCTAGGAAAAAGAATGGAGGCACAGATCAAGAAGATACAAGAAATATTTAACAAAGACCTGAAAGAATTAAAGAACAAACAAACGAGATGAACAGTACAATAACTGAAATGAAAAATACACTAGAAGAAATCAATAGCAGAATAACTGAGGCAGAAGAATAGATAAATGAACTAGAAGACAGAGTAGTGGAAATTACTGCCATGGAACAGAATGAAGAAAAAAGAATGAAAAGAATTGAGAACAGTCTAAGAGACCTCTGGGACAATGTCAAACACAAAAACATTTGCATTATAGGGGTTCCAGGAGGAGAAGAGAGAGAGAAAAGACCTGAGAAAATATTGGAAGAGATAATAGCTGAAAACTTCGCTAACGTGAGAAAGGAAACAGTTACCAAGTCCAGGAAGTGCAGAGAGTCCCAGACAGGATAAACCCAAGGAGGAATATGCTGAGACACACAGTACTCAAACTGACAAAAATTAAAGCCAAAAAGAAATTAAAAGCAACAAGGGAAAAGCAACAAATAACATACAAGGGAATCCCCATAAGGTTATCAGCTGATTTCTCAGCAGAAACTCTGCAGGCCAGAAGGGAGTGGCACAATGTATTTAAAGTGATGAAAGGGAAGAACCTACAACCAAGAACACTCTACTCAGCAAGGCTCTCATTCGGATTCAACAGAGAAACCAAAGCTTTACAGACAAGCAAAAGCTAAGAGAATTCAGTATCACCAGACCAGCTTTGTATGCTAACGGAACATCTCTAGGTGAAAAAGAAAAGCCCAAAATCAGAAATGAGGAAAGTCCTAATGGGAAAGCTCTTCAGTAAAGGCAAACACACAGTAAAGGTAGGAAATCATCTTCACACAGATATATCAAAACCAGCAATTGTGAGAAGAGGAGACCACAAGTGCAGAATATTGGAAATGCATTTGAAATTAAAAGATCAGCATTTTAAAACAATCTTGTTTATATATAGAATGCTATATCAAATCCACATGGTAACCACAAACCAAAAATCTACAATAGATACACACACAAAAAAGAAAAAGGAATCCAAACACAACACTAAAGTTAGTCATCAAATCACAAGAGAAGAGAACAAAAGAGGAAGAGAAGAAAAAAGACCTTCAAACAAATCCACAGCAATTAACAAAATGGCAGTAAGAACATACATATCAATAATTACCTTAAAGGTAAATGGATTAAATGCTCCAACCAAAAGACATAGACTGGCTGAATGGATACAAAAACAAGACCCACATATATGTTGTCTACAGGAGAGCCACTTCAGATCTAGGGACACATACAGACTGAAAGTAAAGCGACTGAGAAAGGTATTCCATACAAATGGAAATCAAAAGAAAGTAATACTCATATCAGACAACATAGACTTTAAAATAAAGACAGTTACAAGAGACAAAGAAGAACACTACATAATGATCAAGGGATCAATCCAAGAAGAATATATAACAATTGTAAATATATATGCACCCAACATAGGAGCACCTCAATATATAAGGCAAATGCTATCAGCCATAAAAGGAGAAATGGAACAGTAACACAATAATAGTGGGGGATTTTAATACCCCAATTTCATCAATGTAGAGATCATCCAGACAGAAAATCAGTATGGAAAACACAGGCCTTAAATGATACATTAGACTAGATGGACTTAACTGATATTTATAGAGCATTCCATCCCAAAGCAGCAGAATACAGATTCTTCTCAAGTGCACATGCAACATTCCCCAGGATTGATCACATGCTGGTCCACAAAGTGAGGCTCAGTAAATTCAAGAAAATTGAAATCATATCAAGCACCTTTTCTGACCACAGTGTTATGAGATTAGAAATCAATGACAAGAAAAAAACTGTAAAAAACACAAACACGTGGAGGCTAAACAATATGCCACAAAACAACCAATGGATCACTGAAGAAATCAAAGAGGAAATCAAAAAATACCTAGAGACAAATGAAAATGAAAGCACAATGATCCAAAACCTATGGGATGCAGCAAAAGCAGTTCTAAGAGGGAAGTTTATAGCAATACAGTCTTACCTCAGGAAACAAGAAAAATCACAAACAATCTAACCTTGCTCCTAAATTCACCAGAGAAAGAAGAACAAACAAAACCCAAAGTTAGTAGAAGGAAATAAATCATAAAGATCAGAGCAGAAATAAATGATATAGAGACAAAGAAAACAATAGAAAAGATCAATGAAACAAAAAGCTGGTTCTTTGAAAAGATAAACAAAGTTGATAAATCTTTAGCCAGACTCATCAAGAAAAAAAGGGAGAGGGCTCAAATCAGTAAAATTAGAAAGAAGAAAGGAGAAGTTACAACAGACACCGAAAGAAATACAAAAGATCATAAGAGACTACAAAACTATATGCCAATAAAATGGACAACCTAGAAGAAATGGGCAAATTCCTAGAAAGGAAAAATCTCTGAAGACTGAACCAGATGAAATAGAAAATTTGTGCAGACCAATCACAAGTACTAATATTGAAATTGTGATTAAAAAACTCCCAACAAACAAAACTGCAGAACCAGATGGCTTCACAGGTGAATTCTATCAAAGTTAACACCTATCCTTCTGAAGCTATTCCAAAAAATTGCAGAGGTAAGACCACTTCCAAGCTCATTCTATGAGGCCACCATTGCCCTGATACCAAAACCAGACAAAGATACCATGAAAAAGATAATTACAGACCAATAACACTGATGAACATAGGTGCAAATATCCTCAACAAAATACTAGGAATCCAAATCCAACAATACACTAAAAGGATCATACACCATGATCAAGTGGGATTTATCCCAGCGATGCAAGGATATTTCAATATCTGCAAATCAATCAGTGTGATACACCACATCAACAAACTGAAGAATAAAAACCATATGATCATCTCAATAGATGCAGAAAAAGCTTTTGACAAAATTCAACATGCATTTATGATAAAAATTCTACAGAGAATGGGCATAGAGGAAACATACCTCAACATAATGAAGGCCATACATGACAAACCCAGAGCTAACATCATACTCAATGGTGAAAAGCTGAAAGCGTTTCCTCTAAGATCAGGAAGAAGACAAGGATATCCATTCTCGCCACTTCTATTTGATATAATTTTGCAAGTCTTAGCCAAGGCAGTCAGAGAAGAAAAAGAAGTAAAAGGAATCCAAATTGGAAAGGAAATAAAATTGTCACTGTTTGCAGATGAAATGATACTACACATAGGAAATTCCAAAGATGCTACCAGAAAACTACTAGAGCTCATCAATGAATTCAATAAAGTTTCAGTATACAAAATGAACACACAGAAATCTCTTGCATTTCTATACAGTAACAACTAAGAAATTAAAGAAACAATCCCATTTACCATCACATCAAAAAGAATAAAATACCTAGAGAAATAAACTTATCTAAGGAGCCAAAAACCTGTACAGTGAAAAATATAAGATGCTGATTAAAGAAATTGAAGGTGACACATGGAAAGATATACCATGTTCTTAGATTGGATGAATCAGTATTGTCAAAATGACTATACTACCCAAGGCAATCTACAGATTCAATGCAATCTCTATTAAATTACCAATGGCATTTTTAACAGAACTAGAACAAAAAATTTTAAAATGTGTATGGAGACACAAAAGACCCTGAAAAAGCCAAAGCAATCTTGGGAATCAGGCTCCCTGACTTCACATTATACTACAAAGCTACAGTCATGAAAACAGTATGTTACTAGCACAAAAATAGAAATATAGATCAATAGAACAGGATAGAAAACCCAGAAATAAACCCACACACCTATGGTCAATTAATCTATGACAAATGAGGCAAGACTATACAATGGAAAAAAGACAGTCTTTTCAATAAATGGTGCTGGGAAAACTGGATAGCTACATGTAAAAAAATGAAATTAGAACATTCTTTAACACCATACACAAAAATAAACTCAAAATGGATTAAAGACCTAAATGTAAGTCTGGATACTATAAAACTCTTAGAAGAAAACATAGGAAGAACATTCTTTGTGACATAAATCACATCAAAATATTTTTTGATCCATCTCCTAGAGTAATGGAAATAAAAACAAAAATAAACAAATGGGACCTAATTAAACTCAAAAGCTGTTGCACAGCAAAGGAAACCATAGACAAAATGAAAAGACAACCCACAGAATGGGAGGAAATATTTGCAAACGATGCAACCAACAAGGGATTTATCTCTAAAATTTACAAACAGCTCATGCAGCTCAATATCAATAGAACAAACAACCCAATCAAAAAATGGGCATAAGACTTGAAAAGAAATTTCTCCAAAGAAGACATAGAGATGGCCAAGAGGTACATGAAAAGATGCTCAACATCACTAAGTATTAGAGAAATGTAAATCAAAGCTACAATGAGATATCACTTAACAACAATCAGAATGACCATCATCAACATGTCTACAAACAACAAATGCTGGAGAGGTTGTGGAGAAAAGGGAACCCTCCTACACTGTTGTTGGGAATGTAAATTGGTATAGCCACTATGGGAATAGTATGGAGGTTCCTTAAAAAAATAAAAATAGAGTTATTATATGATCCAGCCATCCCACTCCTGGGCATATATCCAGAGAAAAACATGGTTCGAAAGGACAGATGCACCGCAATGTTCATTGCAGCACTGTTTACAATAACCAGGACATGGAAGCAACCTAAATGTCCATCGACAGATCAATGGATAAAGAAGATGTGGTACATATATACAATAACATATTACTCAGCCGTTAGAAAGAATGAAATAATGCCATTTGCAGCAACATGGATGGATCTGGAGATTATCATCCTAAGTGAAGTAAATCAGACAGAGAAAGACAAATATAATATATGATATAGCTTATACGCAGAATCTAAAAAAGTGATACAAATGAACTTATCTACAAAACAGAAACACTCACAGGCTTAGAGAACAAACTTATGATTACCAGGGGAAAGGGTGGGGGGGAGGGATTTATTGGGAGTTTTGGATTGACATGTACACACTACTATATTTAAAATATATAACCAAAAAGGACCTACTGCATAGCACAGAGAACTCTGCTCAATATTCTGTAATAACCTAAATGGAAAAAGAATTTGAAAAAGAATAATTACTTGTAAATGTATAACTGAATCACTTCACTGTACACCTGAAACTAACACAACATTGTAAATCAACTATATTCCAATATAAAATGAAAATTAAAAAAAATAACAAGCTCTGTAGAAAAAAAATGTTAAACATAAAATTATCATATGATCCATGAGTTCCACTTCTAGGTATTTACCCCAAAGAATTGAAAACGGGTGTTCAAATAAATACTTGTACACAAATGTTCATAGTAGCACTATTCACAGTAGTCAAAAAATTGAAAACAACCCATGTCCATCAATGGATTAAAAGAAATTGGTATATCCACACAATGAAATATTATTCAGCCATAAAAAGGAATGAAGTACTGATACACACTACAATGTGGATGAACCTCATAAACACTGATCTAAGTAAAAGGAGCCAGACACAAAAGGTCACATGTTATGACTCCATTTACCTGACATATATAAAATCGGTAAATCCATAGAGACAGAACGCAGACTGGTGGTTGCCAGTGGCTGGAGTAGGGAGTAATGAGGAGTAATTGTGTAATGGTATGGGGTTTTATTTTGGGATGATGAAAATGTTTGGGAACTAGATAGCAGTGGTGGTTGCACAACATTGTTAATATGCTAAATGCTACTGAATCGTTCATTTTAAAATGGCTAATTTTGTGTTATGTGACTTTCACAAGCTCAATTTGGACAAAGGAAGTAGGATGAGGAGTGCCTTATCTCAAAAAATTAAACTGTAGGGAGGATTATTATTTTCTAGATTGGAGACTTAGCACATAAATATATTTGTGAGAATTGTGTGTAAAATAAAGTGTGTGTGTATATATGTATATGTATGTATATATGACATCTATTTTGACTGTCTAGAAAGCTGTTTTGCTTCTTAATGCTTTTATATAATATAATGTTTTGGATACAACAATATTATAGAAAGACAAGTTCTGGCTAGGTAAGTTGTAACTGAGCCATGTAAGTATATTATGTAATAATATACGAATCTAAATAATCTAAAAATTATTAATAATAATTAATAATCTAAAAATTAATAATCTAAAAATAATCTAATAATAATAATCTGAATGGTAATAATCTAAAAATTCATGGTAATAATAATAATCTAAAAATAATCTAAAATAATCTAAAAATAATAATCTAATATTCTAAATAATAATAATAATAATAATAATCTAAAATAATAATCTAAAAATTCATGGTAATAGTCTAAAAATAATAATGGTAATAATCTAAAAATTCATGGTAATAATAATAAAATAATAATCTAAATTCATGTAATAATCTAAAAATTCATGATCAAGTGAGAAGGAATATGTGGGAAAAAAAATGACACTTAAAAATGTTAGGTCCAAAATAATATACAGGGATTTCTACACTTAAGATAATATTTGCCAAATGATTTTAAAAGATTCTTATAATTAAAATGAAAGGAGGTGGGAAAAGCAATAAGGTGAAGAAGAACCTCATCTTAGAGGGCCTCCCTCTGGCCAGCTGGAGGACTCTGGCCTCTGAGTGCATTTATGTGCAGGAGTGAGTGTTGCTCTTCTAGAAACACAGAATGAGAGAGTGCTTGCCAAGAAGCCCAGCCCAGCCAGCAGCAGAGCTGTTATTAAGCTGTAGCCCTACAGCCTCCCAGTTTTATTTTATTGTTTCTGGGTTGAGAGTGCATGTTGTTCTTAGGCAACTTTCTTTCCAAGCAATTAAGTTCCCCATCTCCCCATCCCAGAAGTCACAAAAGGGAAGTAAATAAGAAGGGGGAGGCAGAGCCTTGGTGGGGGCTTCCAGGTTATTTATTACTTTAATAAATCCGGGGTCCTCCCAGCCTGCCTCGGACTCCTGTTTCTGTCAAGCTTGTGAGGACAAACGATCGCTTAATTGTAGGGTTTGTGGGCCGAGGTGGGCACCAAGCACAGTTTACTGTCAGGGAAAGGCTGTTAAGTAAGACGATGTGATAGTGTTCTGGCCAATAAGTCATTAAACAGAAATTAAAAGCAGAAAACTTGCAAGGCGTCGCTCCCTAACTTGCATTTATTAACCTCTTCGGTTGTTTGGAGCCCGGGGGAAAGTGGGAGAAGGTTTAGTCAGAGGGGCAGGAGAGCAGAAGGGGCTTTGGAATGAGAGTCATTGGAGTGTCCTGCTGCTTTGAGGACATAGCCCTAACCCGCTCCGTCACTGCCTGGGGACCAGAGGCTGCCCAACACCTGGCAACACGTTCTCTTCTGTCATTTTACTCGATCTTATTCTCTCCTTGCAATATACGGGCACATTACTATTGCCACAGGAGAAGGTGGCCAGGGGCTTGGGACTTGCTCAGGTCACATCATTGGGTGAAGGCCTGGCCGGGTCTGCCACGTGGCCACCCCTTCTCAGCTGCTATGTTTCCCTGGGAGCAGAAACCTCTTACCTTAGGGAATCAGTCTGGGACTCCAGCTAGAGTTCATTCAGGCAGCATGGCATTCCCTTATGGATTAGATAATTTCTCCCCTCTGGGTTAATAGAGTAACTGAAGAACTTTGAATGATGGTCAGTAACTGACCACCGCTTCTAACAACGAGACAAAGAAATCCACAGAGCAAATAAATCATCAAGGAATGGAGATTTCAACTTGCTTTTAATTCTCAACTGCCATGTCTTTGCCTATACCTTCCCACTTTGCTCCTTTAACCTCATCTCCTTTTAAATCTCTTCTGTATGTTGCTTCTCCTTGTTTGGGACTTTTCCTGATTCCCACTGTCTCAACTGTTCCCTTCCAATGTTCCTCCTAACCTTTGGTTTTGTTTCTTCGGTTCCTGTCTGGTAGTTTACTCATGTTTCTTCTTTCTACTCTCTTTTACATTTCTCTGTCTTTTCCTACCTTTCTGTCCCTTTCTTTCATTGCAACCTGCGTAAACATGAAATTGAAGGGTCAAATATGTTTTCAGCACATGTTGGTTGTATTAAACATATTAGCTAGCTCTTTATTAAAAATAGCAAATATTGAGCATTTTATATTTCTCTAAGGGAAACAGCACCAAATAAATCAAATTCCTTTTTGTATGTAGCTCTTGATTTATTTTTTTCCATGGAATCATTAATTCTCAAAAGTGATTTCCTACCACATTATTAATCTGTTTGTAACCTACCCACAAGGCTTTTGAGCAAATAGAAAAAAAATTAATTCTCAACATATTTCTAATCCTGTAAAAATTATCTGCTCAATCCTATATTTCTTTTTTTTTTAATTAGTCATCAATTTTATACACATCATTGTATACATGTCAATCCCAATCTCCCAATTCAGCACACCACCATCCCCACCCCACCGTGGTTTTCCCCCCTTGGTGTCCATATGTTTGTTCTCTACATCTGTGTCTCAACTTCTGCCCTGCAAACCGGTTCATCTGTACCATTTTTCTAGGTTCCACATACATGCGTTAATATACAATATTTGTTTTTCTCTTTCTGACTTCCTTCACTCTGTATGACAGTCTCTAGATCCATCCACGTCTCAACAAATGACCCAATTTCGTTCCTTTTTATGGCTGAGTAATATTCCATTGTATATATGTACCACAACTTCTTTATCCATTCGTCTGTTGATGGGCATTTAGGTTGCTTCCATGACCTGGCTATTGTAAATAGTGCTGCAATGAACATTGGGGTGCATATGTCTTTTTGAATTACAGTTTTCTCTGGGTATATGCCCAGTAGTGGGATTGCTGGATCATATGGTAATTTTATTTTTAGTTTTTTAAGGAACCTCCATATTGTTCTCCGTAGTGGCTGTATCAGTTTACATTCCCACCAACAGTGCAAGAGGGTTCCCTTTTCTCCACACCCTCTCCAGCATTTGTTGTTTGTAGATTTTCTGATGATGCCCATTCTAACTAGTGTGAGGTGATACCTCATTGTAGTTTTGATTTGCATTTCTCTAATAATTAGTGATGTTGAGCAGCTTTTCATGGGCTTCTTGGCCATCTGTATGTCTTCTTTGGAGAAATGTCTATTTAGGTCTTCTGCCCATTTTTGGATTGGATTGTTTGTTTCTTTAATATTGAGCTGCATGAGCTGTTTATATATTTTGGAGATTAATCCTTTGTCCGTTGATTTGTTTGCAAATATTCTCTCCCATTCTGAGGGCTGTCTTTTCGTCTTGTTTATGGTTTCCTTTGCTATGCAAAAGCTTTTACGTTTCATTAGGTCCATTTGTTTATTTGTGTTTTTATTTCCATTACTCTAGGAGGTGGATCAAAAAAGATCTTGCTGTGATTTATGTCAAAGAGTATTCTTCCTATGTTTTCCTCTAAGAGTTTTATAGTGTCCGGTCTTACATTTAGGTCTTGAATCCATTTTGAGTTTATTTTTGTGTATGGTGTTAGGGAGTATTCTAATTTCATTCTTTTACATGTAGCTGTCCAGTTTTCCCAGCACCACTTATTGAAGAGACTGTCTTTTCTCCATTGTATATCTTTGTCTCCTTTGTCATAGATTAGTTGACCATAGGTGGGTGGGTTTATCTCTGGGCTTTCTATCTTGTTCCGTTGATCTATGTTTCTGTTTTTGTGCCAGTACCATATTGTCTTGATTACTGTAGCTTTGTAGTATAGTCTGAAGTCAGGGAGTCTGATTCCTCCAGCTCCATTTTTTTCCCTCAAAACTGCTTTGGCTATTCGGGGTCTTTTGTGTCTCCATACAAATTTTAAGATGATTTGTTCTAGTTCCATAAAAAATGCCATTGGTACTTTGATAGGGATTGCATTGAATCTGTAGATTGCTTTGGGTAGTATAGTCATTTTCACAATATTGATTCTTCCAATCCAAGAACATGGTATATCTCTCCATCTGTTGGTATCATCTTTAATCCTATATTCCTTAGATTGCAAATGAACCCTATCTTC
Organism: Balaenoptera acutorostrata; assembly: GCF_949987535.1. Classification (NCBI taxonomy): domain Eukaryota; kingdom Metazoa; phylum Chordata; class Mammalia; order Artiodactyla; family Balaenopteridae; genus Balaenoptera; species Balaenoptera acutorostrata. The sequence continues at coordinate 35,202,307 of NC_080076.1, read as the reverse complement.
TCTTATTCAGTCCATAGCTGAGAGTGTTGTTTTTCTCCTAATAGTACACTTGAGTGGATGACAGTGTCATCCTAACTCTTCCTTCAGTTTTAATGATGTTTGTTTCCACTGTTGCTCTCTACTTATATTCTGCCTTTGTTAAGGAGAATTATCCAAAACTTGAAATAAGGCAGAAAGAATCCTGCATGCCCTTTCAATGTCAAACTGGAGCATTTTATAACAAATCCACCCACGGGTCATCTCATACTCTGGAGAAAGATAACTTTGTTTGGCTTACTATTTATTATTTTTTTAGGGCTCAGATCTCTGAAGTTGGATGCTAAATGATGGAAGATTTATATGTTAAAAGTGATTTATATTGGATAGAAAAGATATCTCCAAGGGCTATGGTTTTATTGTCCTGTAGGATATTAACCAGATTTCAATCTAAGTTTGCACTTTTATTCTTTTTTTTCCCATACATATATCAGTTTTTGTTTTGTTTTTGTTTTTTGTTTTTTTTGGTGAAAACTAAGAACAGTTTTATTTCTGTTTTCATCTTAAACACGTATGAAATGGTTAAGCATCCGAGGAGGTGACTATATTATATATTCAATTTCATTTAGCCTTTAGGGAACTAGTTTATTTTAAATTTTTTATTTATTTTTATTTTTTTTACTTGAATAGAATTTTATTTTTTATTTTATTTTGTTTGAGTATAGTTGATTTACAATGTTGTGTTAATTTCAGGTGTACAGTACAGTGATTCAGTTATACATGTACATATATTCATTCTTTTTTAGATTCTTTTCTCATATAGGTTATCACAGAATATTGAGTAGAGTTCCCTGTGCTATACAGCAGGTACTTGTTGGTTATATATTTTAAATATAGTAGTGTGTGTGTTCATCCCAGGCTTCTGATTTATCCCTCCCCATCTCATTTTCTTAACTCCTCTTTCAAATCAGCTTTGCCATCCTGCTGGTTCTTCATTAAAGTGTTAAATACATCTTTGACATCTCTCTGAACTCCTATGACAGTGAATTTATTGAAAAAATGTTCTGATATCTTCAAATTCAGCTCTAGTGACACCTTATGCAGAGAACTTCCCTTATTACTTCTGCAACATCTATCTCACCTTTCACAGAGTTTTTGTGATTGATTTAAGTTAGTTAATATCTCTTTATTTACAAAAAAATGTACTAGTTTAGAGACAGAATCTGTGTTGAATACTCTTCTATACCCAATTCTTATCTATCAATGAAAACTGAGACAGCCTCCTTAAATGTTTGTTGGATTGAATAGAATTGGACTGAATCTGTTTCAACTGTCTTCAGCTTTTAGCTGCTAACAATAGCTGCCTGGAAAGAAAGCTTTAACTCTCACAGAATATTAGTTTTTGGAGATCCCCATTATTGTTTCTTGGGAATATTTACACTGGCTACTGTTTGTTCTTGTAGCTGTCCATCTCTGGTCCAGTTTTCGAGCCCTTCCTGGAGTCTCTTGGTAAGCTGCAGAGCATATTTGAGTCATCTTGCTTACTGCCAGTAAAATGTCACTGGGGTTCCACCTCGGGGTGCTGGGCTTAAACTAACTGCATCATTCCTTCCTCATCTAGGAATTTTATCCACACTGGGCTGGTTGCTGCCTGGAAATTAGAGAAAATGTAACAATTATGCCCTTCTTTTTTTGTTCTCATATGTTGAAATTAATGTGTCATTGTGAAGATTCTAAACAGATGGGGAAAGGTCAAGGTTTCTTTGTTGCTAAGTGTGTTTCCATGGCTACGGTAATATGTGTGCAGTTTCAGAAAGCATCATTTGTTTGGCTGTGGCAGCTCATTAGAGGAGGGAGGAGTCCCACATTTATGGTTCTGGGTGGTTTATTTCTGTTTTACTTTTCATCTTTCTCTGAGAACCATAGTGATTGATAGGTTGGAACACGAATAAACCTGGTAGCCGTAGGTGGAGAATACCCACAACAGCTCAATACTTTCATATAAATAACCCAAACAATTTAACTGAGACAGCTGAGCTCAGATTAAATAAACTCCAGGTAAAATGAAGCAGTGTCCAAACAACAACTTATCTGGGTTTTGCTTGTCTCAGGGCTCAGCACTTTGCACAGCACCTGCCCTTTCTGTTCTTCTACTTCCTGGTACTTTATTGCCAGTACCCGGGGGAGCCCCATTTTATTCTGGGTTTCCTGGGAAATGCTGTCTTCCATACCTGTTGCTTTTGTCCTTTCTCAGGTGGTTTTGCTGGAAGGCATTTCTGGATTGCTGCATGGAGCACGTGAAGAGGAGTATCTTGGATCAGACTGCGTTAGGACTAAGGGACCAAGTTAACCCCTAAGGAATCCTCCTGGAGTGAAATGCTTGGATACGAATGTATGGCAAATTGAGATTTAATTCAAGCGGAATCCAAGATTCTGATATAGGTGAAACATAACAATGAGGGTCGCTGAGCCTAAGGAAGGCTGGAAGTCAGACCCATGGTGAGCTGTCTGTCTGGTTGCAAGCAGCATCCCAGTCAGTGGCTAAAGATTTCAGGGACATGGTCTGGCTGCCAGGGAGAGAAGTTGACAAGGCAGGCTTTGAGGGATCTCAGCCAAGGGAGACTGAGGTTCAAATCAATGCTTCAACTTCAGGGAACACATGGAGTTGGCACTGGTGCCATGAATAGCACTCCAGACTTAAAAAGAGCCAAAGTAATTCCAGACTCCACTAGCCAGTGGGTCCATGCTGACCACCTTAGCAAAGTGCTTCCCACCTTGATAAATACTCATTTTAGACCTGTCACAGTCCTGGGATTTATTTGTCTCTGCATTCCCAGCATCTAGCAGCAGAACTCTTTCTCAGCAGGGTTCAGTGAGCATTTGTCAGTGAATGTGTGATGTGGGAGAGCTAAGCCTGAGTGGTGAAGGATTTGTACCTCTCACTTTGAGCAACCAGGAGAGCCAAGAACTTAGAGCTGCCACCATCCCTGTCAGGAGCACACCCTCACTCTGTATCTTGGTCTCTCTGGGTGATAATGGATGGTGGTTTCTAGGGTGAAATGTGACAAGAAGTGCACTAGAGTCACAGGAATGGGGCTGTTCTCCCTTATCTGCTACCAAGACTGGCTGATTCAGGACAGTCTTCGCTATTTTCTTGCCTCAGTCTCCTCATCGATCCAATTCAGGGCTGGCTTAAAGGCTCTGTTGTCGATCTTTTTAATGTATGCCAAAATCAACAGCAGAAAATTGCCTGGTATCAGTTTTAAAATGAAATAAATCCATCTTAGTTAGTACCTCCAACTGATACTATGAAAGTAACTCCATCTACATCTGATAGATGAGAAAAATATGTCTGATCCTTTCCCCTGCCACTCTTTTAGTCTGGCCCATCACCATTTCAGGCCTGGTTTATTAATCAGTCTTCTCTGCCTCTGGTTCTTCTTCACCTTGGTATGTCCAGCTCACTGCTGCCAGAGTTATAATAGCAGACTATTACTTCTGTGCTCAGAAGAGTATCCTGTGCCCCACCGTGCATAGAATAAAGAATAAACTCATTAGCTGTCTATTGAAAGCCATGTGCAAACCATCACCACTAGCATAAAATAGATAGCCTGGGGCTCTTTGCTCTCCCCCAAACTGGCCATTTTTTCCCCCCTGCCTGCTACATGCTTTCACATGCCGTCCTGTACACATACAAGCTGGTTTCCTGGTCTGAGGTGATCAACACCTCCCAGGACACCTGGCTAACTTCTTTATGCATTGATTGGCTCCCCACCAGCACTCTGGGCATGCCTCTCTCATGGAATGTACCATATTACATTGACTTTATCTAGAGGGACAAAACTTATGTCACATTCATCTTGGGTCCCCAGTTCAAGGCATATACATTTGATCAAACTGAAACAACTACACGTCTGTGCTCATATTATTTCTCCTTTGGGATCTTATTTTCTCTCAGGTCTGTCCCCTAGCTGTGCCTTTCTCAACCCTGCTACATTCTGTGACTGCTGAGCTACTTTTTATCTTATACTTGCTGCTTATACATCACCTCTTTTGTGAACCCTCACCTAGGTCTCTCACACCATTTAACTTCACTGCAAGCAGTTGGAGGGAAGCAGCCAGGCTACTCAGGATCATGTTCCTAGACCCCAGCCCAGGCTCTCGATACACATTTGTGGAATGAATATTATTAGTTTTTGTTTCTAAGTTAATTTACATTTCATAAAATTATTTTACCTTAATCATCTCTTTTTATAAAACAAGGAGATTATATAGGTATGGTAAGCAATGTTAACCTTTTAATACATAAAGAGATTGAGATTCATACAAAATGGAACCCAGCCAAGATCAGAGTTCGAAAGCCAACGTGGGATTCAAATTATTATATTTTATGTAAACTGAGTTTTTTGCAGTTGTTGTTTGTTTTCTTTTTTTACCATTTCTATAATGAGATAGTCACCAGAGTCCTCTTCTCATGGACTCTGGAAATCCTACCCTCCCACTTGGGATCACCTCAAGCCTTCAACATGATGCTTTCGCACACCCCCAGGCTGTGTGACCTCCTACTTCTCTGTTAGTTGACAGGTCACCTGTGTGACATGTATGGCAAGAGGGGCCTGACATTTGTGGAGTTCCTATGTGGTAGAAATTTCATATTTACTATGCAGTTCTTACATAAACCCTTTGCTCTACCTAACTATGATCTTTTATTATTTCACGTTGTTATTATGTAAATTCCTCTGTGGGGAGTGTACGTTTTTGGTTATCATTTGTATCAACCTGCATATAAGAGAAGCCAGACTGAAATTCTTATCTTCTGACTCTGATTCCATGGTATTTTCATCAGACCACACACTGTCTAATTAAGGAAAGGTGAGAGTTACAACCTCTTAGACCTGAGCAGGTCACATTCTTAATAACACACATTTTAAAAATTCCTTGCATTCTCTACCTTTAGAAATTTCCTTCTCCTCTTGGAAAACTGACAAGTAACCAACCAAACACAGAAATGAAGCATCATCTTTGGCCCAATTTGCTCTTCATAAAACCAGAAAAAATATGATTTCTTTATCAGAAAGTGCATTTTTTTTTTTCATTCCAGTGAACAGCTCTATTTCAAAAGTAACTTTCCTTTGCCGGAAGAATGCCTTTGGTGCAAACACTGTGTTCTTAGATAAAGCCAGCCTACCGGGGCAAAATGACAAGGGAGGAATGGCATCCTCTTGGAAATACCTGGCGGGTATGTTGTTCTTGAATATACCTTCTGTTATGGGCAGTGGTCTGTTCTGTGAAGTTGAGGTATTAGGGAAAGTGGAATTTGTCTAATGACAAAAAGAGCATAAAGTTTGGGGAAAAGGGCAAGGACATTTCAAAGCTATTCAGCATCAGGAATTTCATGGAAGTTAGTAGACAGGATGTATTAGAAGTAATGCGTGCTATGGCCAAAATTACTCTGTATGTGGATTTTTCTAGATTTAGAAGGCCACTTTGACTGTTCACATGATTACAAAGGACCCAACATTAAACATAGATTAAGTAATGATCACTTTCTTGGAAAAGCTTGAGAACTGAATGAAATCCTAGAGTGATGGAATCATTGAATTAAAAGGCTGCAAAGAAATCTTAGAGTATATCCTCTAGAATTATGTTTTTTAAACGATTGGTCATAACCCCTTAGTTAGGCATGACATCAATTTAACAGCATTAAAAAAATTAAAATGTAACTGAACCAAAATAGAATAGGGCACTTCATATAACAAGGTTAGATACTGTTTCATGAAAAAAATTTTTACTCACATAAACACACACACACACACACACACAGAGTGTTTGATTTAAAATATATTTATACTTGTCTTACAGTGGGTCATGTCAAAATGTTTAAAAATCACTACCCTAGACCTAAGTTCCAGGAGAACAGGGAAGAATCTGTTTTGTTTTGTTTTGTTTTTCCCCATCACTGAATGTCCTATGTCTAGCACAGTGCCTGACCCAAACAAGGTAAATATATGTCGACTGGTCTAGACCACCCCTGTTATCATATTACTGTGGTCCAGAAAGGTGAAATGTCTTGCCTAAAGTCACAAAACCGGTTAGTGAAAGAATCAGGAGTTCTTGGTACTGAGTCATGTTTTACAATGCTTTCTACTCCATCCTTCAAAAAAAAAAAAAAAATTCTTCATAGAATTGCCATTGTATTGGCAACTTAAACTATTTTTCCTTATAACATGAATCCCTTTTCTAGGAATTTGACCTTTTTCCTGGATTCTCCCAGTCCTTCCTGGTTCTGCCCATTACACCTGTTCCCCTTTGTCTTGTAATAATTGGCCCTGAGCTTAGCATCTGTCCTCAGACCATTGTCCATCATCTCATCACTCATTTAGCCTAGACTTTTGGTCACAGTCTCCTTCATCTTGGTCCCTGCCATGTTGTCTTAGATCTCAAGCCCCATAACCTGAACATGGTCATCATTAACTCATACTTTTTTCTATTAATTTTACTTAGTTGCAATGATACTAGTTGCACTCTGCTTTCTTCTACTAATATTTTAAATGATAAAGTGTTTAATGAGGATAAGGGTCCTTTTCTTTTTTTTGGCCACACTGTGTGGCTTGTGGGATCCCCGATCAGGGATAGAACCCCGGCTCCCTACAGTGGAAGCACAGAGTCCTAACCACTGGACCACCAGGGGATTCCCTGTAAGGGCCTTTCAGACTCTGATATATTATGATAATTGCAGGGAAAACATGCAGGTATTAGGCAAATCACTATTTTAATTGTACCAGAAGTACAACTCAAACTAGAATAAGGAAAAATAAGAGGAGGATATTTAATGGCTCCAGGCTTCAGGGCTCCACAGTTTGAATTTTGTTTCCTCCTGTGGTTTGATCTTATATTCTCCTTGATGAAGTTTGGCTTCCTATATGTGCCAAGGGAAGTTGGCAGGTCTGGATTCACCTGCTTGAGATTCCCCAGTGGAAAAGAGAGCTGCCTCCTTCTAATGTCTGTATATCAACTCCAGAGATGAGCTCTAACTGGTCTTGCTTGGATCATTCTGTCCCTTTCTTGGTGTGTTGGGTTATATGATTGACAGTCCTACTATATCTCTCTTCTCTAGAACTTGCTATTGGGAACAGAGGCTGATTGACTGCCTCTAGTTACATCTCTGAATCACACCAGGTCACATTTTCACTGGGTTGCTCCCAGCCAATGACCAATTGTGCACAGTGGGAATACTCAAACCAGACCATTTCTGTCTCCTGAGGGATTCCTCTAATGGGCTTTACTGAGTTCAGAGACCCCCTCTCCCCACTCCACACTGGCCTGGCTGAGACTCTCTCAGAACTGCACTGTAGTCTGATGTCCTTCTACCCAGTTCTTCCTTCCCTTTCTCCTTTTATAGATGTCAAACCTGCATCATGGTCTACACGAAGTTTCTCCCTTCCTATTTCTACTGTCTCCTTCTTCGTCTTTCACAAGTGTTTCCTCCAATAAACCTCTTGCTTTCTAATCCCGACTTGCTGTCTACTTCTGGGAGGATGTGAACTGATTCAGATTCGAATCACATAGAATGGGGATGAGATGATTCACCTAAGGAAGAGATGTCAGGTGTACAAAAGAAAACACATGCCCACTACAGGCTGCATCTTTGGGTGTCTGTCAAGCATGGATCATGATGTAGAGAAGATATAGAGTAAGTGCCAAGGTCAGAGCAATTAGGCCAGTTTCAAGCCCTCAGGTGTATTCTAGAGGAGATGATATTCCTAAGGGACAGTGAAGTCGCTAAGGATCAGGATAAAGACATCACATCTTGGTTTTTTTTTTTTATCGTTTTTTTTTTTTTTTTTTTTTTTTACATCTTGGTTTTTGAATTTGTTAAAAGGGATTACTCTAGATGCTCATTCAGACTTGTTACATGTGTTACTCTGAGCCCTCAACAGACATCAGCCATACAGCCACTTGTGTTACTAACATTACACTACCCACCTGATGTTTCCAGAGCCTGTTTTGCTTATTTTTTTAATTAAAAAAACAATAACAGAGAAGTAAAACCTCCATCTACTCATCATTTGGAATTGACAAAAGCTAATGTTTTGTTACATGTGCTTCATATTTGTTTTTTGGTTGTTGTGCAATGATTCTACTTTTTAAGGGGAACTTTATCAGGAACAAGAAATGCAGGGTTTTTGGTGGTGAGTAAACAGAATTCTTCCACTACTTAGCCTCAAGATATCCACTCTGTAATGCCATTGATTTTCTTGGTGATAATCCATTGGGCATTGATTATTTCTTTCTTTTGGGAAAATTATTTAAGAGCCTATTATTAACATGCTAGTATTCTTGAGAGGAGTTATTTTTAACTTTGGTCATTTTTTATAAGCTCTTCCATGTGAGCCACTGATTGGCTCTGATTTCCAACTGACCACTTGCTGAGAGCAAGACAAGAAAGGGGCAGTTCACTTTCAGTAAATTTGGAGGTTAAGAGCAGAGATGTTTGTACCACAGTGTGCTGTCTCCACAGACTGCCTTTGAGGGCCACAAGGTCATGGGTGTGAACTATGGGGGCCACTGGAGGGACACCATGAGGTGAAGGAATGGGGAGATTGAAGAAGAAATGAGGGAAGCAGAGGTTTTTTGCTTTGCAGTTTTGACAAGGACCTGGCTTGGACTCTGTTTGCCTTTGCAGGAAAATCTGCAAGAAGTAGTGACATCCGGAGCAGGACAGGTGGTCACAACTTCCCCTGCTTCTCTCTAGCCAGAAGGAGGCTAATGTCCAGCCCCTGGTGAGGCCTACTTGATTCACCAGTCAGAGCATGATGATCTGAGGATCTGTGCCAACTCTTCTGCCGGGTCAAGCTGTGAGACCAACTGTTCCTTATTTTCTAAGCATTGAGCTGCTTATGAACTTTGCTCCTTTGTTTAGAAATTGTATCCAATCCCTCTCCTCCGGATTTGCTGGATCTCCAAGCCTGAAGTCAAGCCAGCATTGGCTATCATCTATTCCCCGAATCATACATTTAGTAACCATAATAACCACACCACAGTTAGAACTTCCCTTCTTGTTTTCAAGGGGTTTCTACATATTCTACCTAATTTGATACTAGAGGGCAGATGTTGTCACCTGTTTGACAGGTGTAGGCCTGAGGTCCAGAGAAGTTAATATAAAGCCAGTGTCAGAGCCAGTAACCCACCTTCAACATCTTTATCTATAGTTCAGGGATACCAATGCGTTGCCTCTTTGGAAGAAAATGCACATTCCTACTTCCTATTGGACAAAATTTAAACTCTTATAGGACTTTTATTTTTAGTTCTTTGTTCTCAAGGAGCCAAATAAAGGAAAAGCAGTGTTGGGGAGGCAGGTATTTCTTCCTCTACTCCTCTTGAGGTCTTGTGGCTAGACTAATAATAAAATTGACATAAGACAGATTAACAGGAGAAAAAGAAAAAAAAAATTATTTTGTGCACACAGAGGTCTCATAGAAATGGGACCCAAGAAGTGGCCAAAGCTGGCAGCTTTAATACTTTTTGGACAAAGAAATAATAAATTTGTGAGGAATTCACAAGACAAAGAAACTTAGGTTTGAGGTGTTTGATTAATGAAGCATCTAAACCAAGTTTGGGCTTGAGGTAGTAAATTTAAAAAGTAACATGTTTTGTTCATATAGACTTCTCGGCCTGAATTCCCTATTCTAGTGATGAGGGTGTCTGTTTACCTCCAGATGCGGGGAATTCACCTTTCACAGGGGAGATTTATTTCCTGCTTTCAGGGAGACAGAGAGGAGGGTCAGAGTGTCCCTCTTGTGTTGGCTGTTTCTTAAGTAACTTTAATTCAAAATAATCAATACGCCTTTGAGGCATATTATGGGGTGGGCGGCCTGCCCTCATCCCCAAGAGGGGTATTGGCATCGTGGGGCCCAAGGCTATCCACTTGACAAGGCAAAAGTAGGAACTTGTAGGAGTAGATGGTGTGTCTGTGATTTAACAGGAGGAATATAAGAGCAGAAATGAGAAAACTTGAATGTTAATCCTGACTTTTCAGTGAATTAGCTCTGTGACATTTGTTAAACTCAACCTCTGTGAGCTTTGCTCCTGTCATAAGCAAGGGTTTATATCCCATAGAGTTGATATCAGATGAAACATAAAATAAAACTGTATTTTAAATTGTAAAGCAAATTCAAATATAGACATATTTTCAGCATTGTTTTAAATTATTTTTGCATAGAAGGACTAAATAAATATCTCTTGGAAGAACGAATGAAGAAATGAATGAATGACTTGGCTCTTTTGAATACTCTACATCTTCATGAGCTCTTGCAGTCTGTTAGCTTCTCCAATCCCTCCTTCTTCCCAGTGCCCCATTGACTGAGGGTAGATTGTCTTTTCCCCTTTTCCTTTAACTGGATTTCAGTCTGCAAGGCACCTTGACCCCAAAAGTGTGTGTATAGTCACCAACCAGTGTTCATGATATCAGTGACAGCCCCTCCCATGCCCTAAAATACAGGGAGAATACTTTCTGAACCAACTGGCCTCACCTCCCACTCCTGTTCTTCCCTTTACCGAGCAGTGTCTAAGAAGTTGTCACCAAGTTTAGCTAATGATAAAACTCTTAGACACTACAGGGGAATAGACTTATTGATTCAAAAAACTTTAGAGCTAAAAGGGTCCTGAGAGACCATCTTAACCATTCTCTTTATTTTACAGTTGCAACTGCTGAGGTTCACACAGATGAAAGGGCTGCATTGGGCCCACTCAACTAGTTAACACAAGAACCACTAAATCCAAGACTCTGTACTTCCCAGTGCAGTGGTCTTTCCACTTTATAATTCTGAAAGGAGGCTGCAGAAAGAGAAAGCCAAATCTGCACTTGAGGCTTTCTTTAGATAGAAGAGTGAATTTCAAAGGTATGTCTCTGTTGCTCTCACCTCCCAGTTTTGAAGACCTCTCTTTAAAAACTTCTTCAGCCTATGCAGTGCCCTTCAGTGCTGTATCCTGCTGAAGCTAACTGTTCTAGGCAGTATTATTTTTCTGATTTATACTTTAGAGGACTCAAGACTTAGTGCTCACCATCTTGTTGTTTGTATACTTTTTAAGTTTTCTTTCATTAGAGAGTGAATTCAGTTGATGACAACCTGGAGAGCTTATTGGGGAAAATCCTAAGGGGTTGATCCCAACTTTGTTGAGTCATTTGGAAACTAAGGGGATTTCCAACCTGGAGTAGGCTGGAAAAAAATCTCAGTGGACATTTTATTTTTTTTTTTGGGAGGGTGTCTTTTTTTTTTTTTTAATTGAGGTATAATTGACATACAACATTATATTAGTTTCAGGTGTACAACATAATGATTCAACATTTGTATACATTGCAAAATGATCACCACAACAAATCTAGCCTACATCCATCGCCATATACAGCCACAGAATTTTTTTTTCTTGTGATGAGAACTTTTAAAATCTACTCTTCTTAACAACTTTCAAAGATGTAATACAGTATTATTAACTAACTACACTCACCATGCTGTACATCAGCAGTCCCCAACATTTTTGGCACCAGAGACCGGTTTTGTGGAAGACAATTTTTCCACGGATGGTGGGGGGCGGGGGATGGTTCAGGCAGTAAAGCGAGTGATGCGAGCGGCAGATGAAGCTTCGCTCGCTTGATGGTCACTGACCTCCTGCTGTGCAGCCCAATTCCTAACAGGCTGCAGACTGGTAGGCGTCAACGGCCCTGGGATTGGGGACGGCTGCTGTACATGATATCCCCATGACTTATTTATTTTATAATTGGAAGTTTGTACCTTTTGACTCCCTTCACCCATTTGGCCCACCCTCTATCCCCTGTTGCTGGCAACTACCAATCTCTTCCCTGTATCTATGAGCTTGGTTTCTTTGTTCGTTTGTTTTAGATTCCACATATAAGTGAGATCACATGGACAAATGTCTTTCTCTGTCTGACTTATTTCACTTAGCATATGCCCTCAAGGTCCATTCATGTTGTCACAAATGGCAGGATTTCCTCATTTTTATGGCTTAATAATATTCCATTGTATATATATATCACATTTTCTTTATACATTAATCTGCCAATAGACACTTAAGTTGTTTCTATATCTTGGCTATTGTAAATAACACTGCAATGAACATGAGGGTGTATATATCTTTTTGAGTTAGTGTATTTGCTTTCTTTAAATAAATACTCAGAAGTGGAATTGTTGGATCATATAGTAGTTCTATTTTTAATTTTTTGAGGAACCTCCATAATGTTTTCCATAATGGCTGCATTCTCATCAACAGGGCACAAGAGTTCCTCTTTTTCCACATCATTGTCAACACTTGTTATTTCTTTCCTTTTTGGTAATAACCATTCTAATAGGTATGAAGTGATGTTTTACTGTGGTTTTGGTTTGCATTTCCCTGATGATTTATGATGTTGAACATCTTCTCTGTACCAGTTGGTCAGCTGTATGTCTTCTTTGGAAGAAATATCTGTTCAGATCCTCTGCTTATTTTTTAATTAGATTTTTTTTACTATTGAGTTGTATGATTTCTTTATATATTTTGGATATTAACCCCTTATCAGATATATGATTTGCAAATATTTTGTCCCATTCTGTTGGTTGCCTTTTCATTTTATTGATAGTTTCCTTTTCGTCCAGAATTATACCATGTACTCATAGCATGAGACAATGAAATAGATAAAAAGATCAAACCTTGGATTTGAATATTGTAGAGTACCATGCAGCTAGTTGCTAAATTTTTCACTTTTTAACTCTCTGTGTCCATTTTGATTATTTCACTTCCCATGCCATATTGGTTGGTATTTGTGTATCACCTGGTTATGACTCCACCACCAGGCTATACTGTCTTTGTTGTTGTTGTTTTTTAATTTTAAAAAACATTTTCATTGTGGTAAAATACAGATAACATTACCGTATTAACTATTTTAAAGTGTTCCATTCAATAGCATTAAGTATATTCACATTGTTGTGCAACCCATCTCCAGAACTTTTTTCATCTTGCAAAACTGAGACTCTATACAGATTAAACAACAATTCCCCATTCCTCCTTCCCCCTCCAGCTCCTGGCAACCACCCTTCTACTTTCTGTTCCTATGAATTTACTATGAGTTACTCTATATAGCTCTTGTAAGTGGAATCATGTAGTGTTTGTTTGTCTTTTTGTGACTGGCTTGATTCACTTAGCATAACGTCCTCACGATTTATTCATGTTGTAACATGTATCAGAATTTCTTTTCTTTTAAAGTGAATTCCCTGGTGGTCTAGTGATTAGGACTCCACGCTTCTACTGCAGGAGCCACAGGTTCGATCCCTGGTGGGGGTAAGTTCCCGCATGCTGCGTGGCCAAAAATAATAATAATAATAAACATTTCTTTTAAAGGTTGGATAATATTCAATTGTATGTATATACCACATTTTGTTTATCCATTCACCCATCGATGGGCACTTGGGGTTGTTTCTACCATTTGGCTATTGTGAATAAAAGTGAAACATGCATGAAGTTAAAAAGTCAATGCATTTCTAAAGGGCTTATAATGGCCTCATCCTTATCTCTTTGCCCTATAATCACGCTCCCCAAAGGCAGCCTTTTTCAACTCTTTTAGTTGTTCTTCTGGGCCTTGAATGCATAATCCTAAATAATATGCTAATGCTGTTATTTCTTGATTTATCTGTTTCAGTCATTATTATTTTGTAACTATAGCAAAGGTTTAGCATTCTTCAACCACTCTCTTCTTTTGTTCCTCCCATTCTCCCAATATAGTTACATAAATATGTTTAGTTTATTCAATACAACTAAGTGTCATTTACTTCTGATCTATATATTGTAAATAAGTTATGTTTCTTTCTTCTTTTTCCAGATTTAATAATTGCCTCATTTTAAAGTTTGGTGTATTTTCTATAGATTTTCTATATGTCTATTACAAATTCTTCATATAATCCAATGGCTTCTTAGTACAAGCTTTATTAGAGTCAGATATATCAGACAGCTCATGATTTCCCTGTTTTCCTGGACATGCTCCTCCTGGAGCCCTCCGTTCTCACACTCTTCCAATCTAGATGCATTGTTTTCTAACAGGCTCCACTGTCTTTGAACTGAACTAGCTGCTTAGCTTTGGGAACAGTGTTGGCCAGAAATTCGGTTCCTCGCTGGCCCAGGTCTGGTTTATTCATCTTTTGAACTTCTTTTTCAAGTGTACTCTGGGACCCAACCCTCTAGCTAGGCCTGGAGGTGTTGGGTCAGATAGGTGGCATGGAGAGAACACTGCACAGACCTCAGTTTCCTCATCTCTAAAATTAGAATTATAAAGTTTATTTCACAGAAACCTTCTGAAAATCAATTGATATAAGGTTTATGGAATCACTTAATAAATGGGAGAAGTAAAAGGTGACATTACTTTTTTGCAGGAAAGAATAGAACAGTTAATGCATGTGACATCCTACAGTACATGTTGGCAGGTACACTGATCTATAAGCTTCTCTTGTGTGGGAGCTTGGTGGGTGCTAGTCAACGTTACATTTTTGGTTCCCTGCATTGTGTCTGACACATGATATATGGCTGAAGAAAATAAATTAGTTTAGTAAGAAAATAAGAAGTCAATGCCAAAAGACATGTACAGAAAATAAGTCCTATGGAAGTTCACAGAAGTGACAAAATTCAGTTATGTGGAGATATGTTACAGCAATTTTTGTGTAGGCTTAATTTAAGAAAGAACTTTCTAAAAATAAAACTATTAACTATGAAATGAATTGTCATAAGATTATCACAAATGGAGGTACGTTTCTTACCCTGGAAGTATTCTAGAGAATGCTAGAAAAATGACCTATCAGAAACCTTCTGTACTACATGTAATAAAAATATAATAATCTAGTACTTGTGTATGATACCTACACAATTTAAAAGTAATTTTACATCAATCTTTTCATTTGATTCTTACTATGATTACAATACTGTGAAAATGATAATACATCCTAAGCACTGTTCTACATATATTATTAATATATTAATTATCATATTATATTAATTGTGTATTAATATAATATATGTAAATTCACTTAATCCTCAGAAAACCTTATGAGGCAGGTCACTATTTTTATCTTTATTAGACAGACAATGAAACTAAGGCAGGAAGAAGTTAAATAACTTCCCTAAGGTCACATAGCTTATAAATGGCAGAGCTGAGATTTGAATACATGCCATAAAAGCCAGTATCTGTGTGCTCTTAACTATTGCACCTTGTGGCCAAGAAGCAAACTCTGATGTCTATCTGGCCCTGGCCTGATACAGACATGAGTAGCGTAGAAACACCAGAGAGTGATAGCCCCCCCTCAAAGACTGCAGCCGACCCTCAAGGCCAGGTAGTTTTTGTCATGCTGGAATGCATATCCAATGTTGCTAGATTTTTTGAATTTTATAAAGCATCATTTAGTTTTTAAATGTGGTAATTAAGTAAATATGTGCTTTCATATGTGTGTGTGTATGTGTACATATGTACCCATATGCCTGTGTATAAATGTATGTATATGTATATCATGTATATTAACAGTGTTCACATTGAACAAACCTGTGGGCTGGGTTTGGCTTCCCTGCTCCACAAGCATGTGACCCCTGACTTCACTGAAACCTAGGGAAACCCCATCTTTCCTGACATGCAAGGAGAGGTTAATTGAATTGTTCAAGGTGTTAGCGGTTAGTTGACTCTGGACATAAGGAAAACCTGGCTTTTATCTCATTATCATGTTCATTCTGTACCATAATTACATAAAGAGGAGGTGAAGGAAGGAGTAGCTGAAGGGGGGGGTGGTGTCCCTCCTTCATGTGGAATATATCTCAACATTTCTGTAGTAGATTAAATTGGCTTTGTTATTCTTGTCATTGAGAGATGGAGTCTAATTCTGCTCCCCTAGTCATTTGCTTTGTTTGACCCAAAGAATGTGGCAGAAATGATGTTCTGGGACTTCCGAGATTAGTCATAAGAAACCTTACAGCATCTGCCTGGACCTTTTGGTACACTCGTTGTTGGGAATGATTTCTCTGGAACCTGGCCACCTGCTGCGAGAAGCCCGAACCACACGGAGAGACAAAGTGTCAGCTCTCTGGCCAACAGCCACAGCTGGGCTCCCAACAATCCTCCAGAACCAACTGCCAAGCACCCTGCCCAGGCCTCAGAGCTGTAAGCCAAGATACCATATTGGATGTGAACTCTTCTTCCTCAGCTGCCCCATTTGATGCTATATCGTTCAGAGCTCAACTCCCCAGTCCAGCCTCTCCTAAATTCTTGACCCACAAAGCATGAGCCAAATAAAATAGTCATTTCAAGCTACTACATTTTGGGGTAGTGTGCTGCACAGCAGTGGATAACCTGAACAATACCTTTAATTAGTCTACTCAGGAAAATACTCCAAAGCTACCTCCTTCTCTCTGCCCACCTTAACTTCAAGTTCTACTGTAGAAATTTCATTTACTGCTGGGACGTCACACAAGCCTGGTTGTTCAGAGAAGTCATTTTTGTAAAAGATGACTTGGGAGTTTCCATTTTCATATTGAAAACATTTGTCACTTGGACACAGCTAACAGGTGGACCCCTCAGATAAAGGGGGTGTATGACATATTAGTGTGTGTTCCTGGCCATAGCATTTATCATCCCATCTCTTGTGGGCCTTTGGAAGACAAGTAGAGTTGGGAGTATGAAATGACTCCAGGCCCTCTTAGGGTCCCACCTGGATTCACAGTGTTGATTAGAAGCGACTGTTGTGGGAAGAGAGAACAAAATGTGGTCCCAGGGTTGCTGTGTCTGACAGTCTGACACTTGTGGATGTGCCAGGCAGAATATGTTTGTATCTACCCAGGTGGCCCTTCATTTCATCTCACCATAAACAGTGTGCCAGTGGCTGAAGGTATAAAAATAAACAAATAAGCCTCTTGCCTCAAAAAGCTACAGACTAAAAAGGTATGTATGTATACATACATATATACATACATCTCCTTTATACATACACACACATACATATACACACATGCACACCTTTTTTTACATATATACATACAAAATAATATACATTTATTACTTGGGCTGAACTTTGTAGAGTATAAACAGGGAATGGCTTTGTTATTATCATTTCCTTCAGCATGCTTTGTCTCATTTCCCTTCTTTGCCTCTTGATGACATCTTGGGCAGATTCCATAGCTGTCCAATTCCTTTTACTTCTTTTTGACAGTGTAAAGTCCCTTTCAAGCATTCAAAAGCCTAATTCTGTCCCTTTTAAAACTCCAAGGTCTCTTTTAATTTAAAGCTTTTCTTATTCACTTAGAGCATGTTAACTTGTGTCTTGGTGACCACGGGTGGGTGTGGGGGGTGGAAGTCTGATCTATTCTTTCTCCATCACCTTTCCCTGTTCTGCTTCATCTTCCTCCAGGGTTGGGGGTGGAGGCCAGGAGAGGTAAGATCAGGTTTAGACATTGCAAGGATAAGGGAGGCAACAACCACATGGTTGATGGTTTGTAAGGCCGGCATCTATGCCCTCGGCTGTAGCAGATGTCCCGATGCTGCGGGAGGCACAGTGTAGGTTGTTCACAGGACCTGCTGCCCAGTGCCACCACCCCACCTCCAACATGGGGATTTCTGCCGTGTGGTTTCCTAATACAGGGGCCACACTCTCTGGATGACCCTTGGCAACTCCTTTCTAACACCAATCCCTCTGAGGTCAATCTATAGGCATGCAGCCCTCTTGGGCAGGATCTCATCCAGTTGCCTCCCACTTGGCCATCCTCTCAGCCTTGCACTTGGTTCTCAGGAAACTCTCATACACTTGTCATGCCCAACACTTTTCTGATGTGCCTGCTGCCCTCTCACTGTCATCCTGGGCTGCTCTAGGTATCCCCGATGCCAGAGTCCTCCAGGGTGGGAAGCAGGTTTCAGTCTCTGTGTCCACAGATGTCCCCAACTCAATCTCTCCCAAGAAAGCTTACTCTGTGTTTCACTTGGATCCCTGGCTGCTGTGATGCCTGTGATTCTGTGGCAAGGTAAGCATCCTCCTGGGGAATAGGGTTCCAGTCTCCCCTTCTTGCAACTACACCCAAGATCTATAAATAATGCTCTTCGAGCACTTCCTTCAGCCCCTTGGTTGAGAAAAGCCAACTACTTTCTATTCATTTACTGAAACTCTTTCATATTTCTAGAGTTCTTTTACAGCCAGGATGGCTTAGTGGTCTTCAGCTTCTCTTTAGAATGTGTGAGTACTTCTCTGTTGTCCTCAGTTTTAGCCTAGATTCTGGGACAACAGGACATACCCCATTAAATACAAAATATTCTGAACCACATTGATAACTGTTAATGGAGCCAGACAATAAACCAGTTCAAGGGGAGGAATGGCAGGAGGGCCTCAGGCAGCCAGGCAGCCAGGAGGAGTGAGCTCTGGAAGGACAGTGAGGAGGAAACTCTAGGCAGGGGGGTGAGAAAAAGCCTGATGAGAGAGTTTGGTGAACTCAAAGCACAGCAAGTTGGCAAGTCAGGTCTGTGGGGGAGGGAAGGGGCGTCAGGGCTGCAAATCTACCTGGAGCCAGAGCGTAGGGACATGGGGCCACTGAAGAGCCATAGGAAGGGGGGTGATGTGATATCCTTGCTAGTCAGAAGGTGCCTAGGATGGAGAGCAGGAAGAACAGTTAAGAGACTTGTGCCAGGCCAGATGAGCAATAACAAAGGCCTGCTCTAGGCAGGATAGACTTGGAGAGGAGGGCTGGTTAGAGAAAGATCTTCAGTTAGAGTCTGGAAATTGGCTGTGTGGAACTCAGGGCTGTGAGTGGAGGTAAAACCTTGTCCAGGCCCCTCAGGTCATCCCATTTACCTTCAAAATTTTACTCTCTTATATCTTGCTTAGTTATCCCGTTGTCTTGTGTTCTTGAATCTCTTCACCGTCTATGTTCCCCTCTAGAGGGGTAACAGACAGTGGTAAATAGTTGGCAGACTATTTATTTGGTGGTGGTGGTGGAGCAGGTTCACATCCTATAGTAAGAGTGAAGCAGGTATCTGAAAATGCTCTATAAAGCTCTAACCTGAGGAAATGCAGGGAGCTCTTATTTTTAAACAGATATTGTTTGTAACTCATTTGGTAATAATCATGAACTATCTCTGACATTTCTTCTCTTGTTATCTAGAATTGTTATTTAAGTCTATGAATCCACTTGTCCCATCCCTTGGGGCTCTGCTCTTTGGTTTCCAAGGTGACAGCTAGCTAGCTAGCTAGCAGGTAGATTAACTCATACTAAGCCATTAGTTACTACCATAGCAGACAACTCTGAGTAATGCCATGCATTCTGAAACCTAGTAATATTCAGGTTTCTTTTAGAAGGAGAAAAAAATTCAGACCCAAAGTATTGACCTAGATAATTTTAAATTATAACATTAATTAAATAAGTATGTAGACTATTTGAGTGTGACAGATATGTTCCTTTACTTTATGTACTTTAGTTCAGATTGAATATGACCCTCATCCTGCCAAGCCAGCAGGAAATTGAAACTCAGTCTTATTAGGGCTCCTTGTAGCTCAGCTGACACATCTACTAAAGGCTGTGAAAAAGTCTTGGGAGCGTCTTAGGCAGTGACAAAGCATGTAAGCCATTGGCCTTATTAGAAATCAATGAGATGGCCTCATCCAAGTTCTCAAGGCAACTTAAAGTCTACTGCTCTGCTCCCTCTGGGCCATATTTGGGGCCCAGAAATTGGACCCCAGATTCCTAGTATCCAATTCTCCAAGGTACACCAAGCCTTGTCCTGAGAAGGAGTAGGACATGTATCCCACTACTTGAGGGACCCTCAGAGACTTATCTCCTCCCAAACTTGGGTAAATCTGCCATCATTTTCTCTACATCTTCCTCTATCCCTGGTGAGAACTTTTGCCTCCTTCCTTACCCTGCTGGTGTACTCAGCATATCTCCTAAATAAGTGAGGTCTTTACAAAAATCCCTGTATGATGTGGTCTTCTAGTAGCTCCACTTATATTCCCACAAATGTTCCTGATGTGAGAGAACACAGCGCACCTGATTAACCTCTGGAACAAAAGTGGTGAGCAATGTAGATGGCAAACAACTTAACATCTCGATAAATTCTCCTACCTCTTGTAGATAAAAGTAGATATGTTTTTTAATGTCTCTAGTTTTTAGCACAATAATAAACATAATAAAGTTATTAATTAAATAGAAACAAGTACACAACCTAATAAAACTTACATTAACAATATTACTCATATGTGATGATATTTGAATAAAGGTTTTTCTGGGCGTCACTATGGCTCTGACTGCTATGGCACACCCCTTTTGAAGTCAGCATGAGTGTACTATTATGTGTTGTGTGATGATGACTCAATTTGCCCACAGTTCTTCTGTTTCAGCTATTGTGACCTTTTTTCATACAAATAGCTGTGATGCTATTTGGAATTCACATAGTGCCAAAATTATTATTTACATAATAAATATGCTGTACTCTTTTTCCATTATTCTGGGACAATTAAAAATTAAAGAAGTACCAATTGGTACGAACTCCATCACCAACACAACACAAACTTGAACACAGAAATCATGGGGTAATATTTGGTTATTTGATGGTCATTAAGATAAGCCTATGTATATTCATCATTTTAAAAACAACTGAAATGTAAATAGACAATTAAGAATTTTTTGGATTGAATGCTTTGAATTCTGGGCATCTGTCTGTGAATCCCAGTTCTGTGGAAGTCAGTTTGAAAATACTGCTATAGTTGTATGAGTACGAGCTCTGAAGTCAGAGCTGAATTTGAATTCTGCTTCAGTTTCTACATCTGCAACATATGAATGGTGATATCTGTCTCTGTATTTGCTAGTGCTTCATAACAAAATACTACAAACTGGGCAGCTTAGAACAATAGAAAGGTATTATCTCACAGTTCTGGAGCCTGGAAGTTTGAAATCCACATATTTGTAGCCAGTGCTGCCTCTGAAGACACTAGACAAAGCTCTGCTCCCTGACTCTCTCTGAGCTTGCAGTGTCCTCAGGCATTCCTTGGCTTGCAGGTGCATCACTGCAATCCTCCATCTTCACATGGTATTTTCCCTGCATCTTCACATCATTTTCCCACTGTGTGTGTCTGTCTCTGTGTCCAAATTTCCCCTTTTTATAAGGACACCAGTCATGTTGGATTAGGGCTTGCCCCTAAAGACCTCATGTTAACATGATTACTCTGTAAAGACACTACTTCCGAATAAGGTCACATTCTGAGGTACTGGGGATAGGACTTCAACACATGTTTTGGGGGACACAATTCAAAACATAGCACCTTCCTTTGCTGGTCTGAGGATTTGAAGTAATGGATCGGAACTGTCAGGCTCACGTAGATGTTCAATAAGGAGCAGTGGTATGTTCCTAACAGGATGGTTCACTGCTCCTCCCACAGACACACTTCACGGCATATTTACATTCAGCACACTGGCTGTAGTTTGGAATTTCTGACACTGCAGTGTGTCAGTGAGAGAAAGGCCTTTGGCAACAGATCAAATTCCACCAAAATGTTTATGTCTACTCAAGACTCAGGCTGACAGATTTCGTTATCTACTGTGTTAGTTTTCAAAAATCACTTTGGACCAGATTGTGAGTCTTTTGATTGCATTCACTACCCTGTCTCCACAGTCCAACAGCTGCTTAGCGAATAACAGCCCCTCTGCACTTCCAAGTTTAAGCTGTGAGTTTCTTTTGCGTCAGAGAAGAAGGCTGCTATATATTTATTTTCTTTACTTTTTTTTTTAGTTGGATTTTGGGACTGAGTCTGATTCTCCCATAAATGAAGGAAAGTAATGTCAAGTTAGAGGCAGTGAAATGAGGGACTCAGAAGACTTTGAAAGGAAGGGAATATGTGTGGTTTGTTGTCATTTCTGTGTTCACCTGTGTCCAAGATTTTGAAAGTCTCTGCATTTTAATACTGGGTTTTCATATTCTGTGCAGATTAGATTCTCAAAGAGAACTCTGAACAGTGGCCTTTGCTTCATGGACATAAAAATTGTCTTTGTGGAGTCTCATGCACATTAAAACAAGGAATGGAGCCTGACTCATCAGGCTGGCTGAGGGTTTTTATGCGGTGGAGGAAGAGTGGGGGCACCAGCATTATAGAGTGCCCTTTCAGGTAGATACACATTTGACACAAGAATGCTGAGTTATCAAGTTTCCTCCAAGGGCAATCATATATCTTGAGAATCCAGAGGCAAATTATATTTGACATTTCATTTAAAACCTGAGACATCTTGATGCTAAACCGGAGTCTAAGAGTGCTAAAGCATGAAGCCATTCAACTTGACAGAGAGGATGTTTCTATTCCTATCTTACCTGCATGGATAATAGACAAGTGCTGATAGCTCTTCCTTATTTCATCCAGATAAAATCATGGAGTAAGCTCTCTGCTGAAATGACAGTAGCTCAAAGTTATTTCCTCTCTGGCAGCATGAAGGGTGCCCATCTGGAGCCATTTAGAAGCTGTGTTCTGGCTGGTATTATTTATGCAGTGGGTAACAAAGCTATATTTACTTGGCTCACATTCCAGATTGAAGAGGTATGAGTGTGTGTGAGTGGGAGACATGTGAGCAGGCCCATCCGATGACATTTCCTCCACATGTAGTGTCAGAGGGGGAGGAGGCTGGGAAAATTGCCTTTAACTCAGGGTGGTGATGATTCCTATATCTTCTTCATTTTTATGAGAATTTTATACTTGTCTATGTGGATTTGGGAAGGAGGGCAGAAGGGAGAAAAGGTGCAAAAGGAATGATAGTTTAGACTAGTATTTTCCAGAAGCATGGAAATAAAATAATTTATCAAGTAAAAATAAGAAAAAATGCAGATGTATTATGTTGCATGGTGGTATGTAACATATATACAATTCATAGATAAAGAAATATGTGTGTGTTGAGACATGATGCTCAAATATATATATATACAGATAGATAGATATCTATATCTACATATATCTACATAGATATAGATATATATATCTCCTTTTTTTGTACTGAGGGGAGTACATGGTCAAAAAGCCAATGTCCTACACTGGTCGGTATGTAATAAACCTTAGGAAGCTATAATTACACAGTCAGTTCATCTTGTAGTCAATAATTATTTTATGAATACCTAGTCCCATAATAGAGAAGAGGAAGAGGAATAAGCTGGATCCCAAGTGAGTTGCTGAGGGCAGGGCACACGCCTCCATCTTTCCAAGCCCAGTGTCTGTGTCAAGGCTGCCAAGGAGCTGGGGATCAAGAAGAGTGGCAGAGTGAAGAAGTGAGTGACCAAGTGAACAAATAAATTACAAAGTGCTCTGTCAGACTGGAGCTAAGGGAGAACTCACAATGGACTGGGCTGCAGTGGTGTCAGAGAACTAGAAAGAAGGGCAAATTTACGAGATGGGAATTCTTATTTTATTTGTGAACATCTACAGATGCAGCCAGTTTCCACTTCAGAGGCCTCAGTCAGGACCTATGCCCAAAACGGGCTCCTTGAAGGATGAGAACCGACACATCAGTCCCTCCAACACTATCCATCATGATACCTCCCTGCTCCAAGCTGTTCTTTTTGCCTCATTTATCATCTCTGTTTTTAAAATATTTCTGTGACATTACAGCCCAATGTTAGAGCACAAGTAGAGTTGTATTGCTAAATTTTAGAGAAATAAACCCCAAACCAGCACATTTTCATCACTCAGCAGTGAGCGTTGTTCACACCTTGTTGCATATCCATCTATGCCTATCTACGACGTTTCACACCAAAGTGAGATCATACTGCATATGTTGTTCTGCAACCTGCTTCTTTTTTCAGAAATGATGTCCACTTTTTTATTTTATTAGATGGTAAACTCATCAAACATTCTCCCAAATGACGTTCAAGTAACTTTTACAGTTGGTTTCTCCAGGATTAATCTAGGACCACATGGAACCAGGCAATGTCCTCTAAGCAGTGGCATGCCATAGCTGGCTCCGACTGTGTGCCAAAGATTTTGTGAGCTCTTTGATGTCACACAAGTACCCTGAAATTACCTTGGTGGGGCTGTTTACAACATGGAAATCAGCAAACACTGCAAATCCCTATCACTCTGGACTGGGTGTGAAACATTTACCAGCACACCTTTGCCTCTGGTATCTTTTAATCCAGCATAACACCCCTGTCGCTTTTTTTGTATGACACTGACTTGTTAAAAAGAACAAGTCAGTTGCCCTGTAGGATGTACTACCTTCTGCCTTTGTCTGGCTGTGATGTAATATAGCCCACATATTTCCGTTATACTGGAGGTTATGTCAAAAGGCTTAATGGATTCAAGTTAAACATTTCTGGCTTTCAGTTGATTTTAGGTATATAATATTGTAGTTTTCCAGAAGACACATAATATTTGGTTGACCCATCATTAGTGATACTAATATTGGCCTCTAGATTAAATTTAATAAGGGCAATTCAGTCCCTCCATTGTAAATTATGTTTTTCTCTTGGGACTAGAAAGTAATCTGTGTAGTATTACTTTGCACTATATGAATGTATTACTGTACAAAACATTCACCTACTGGTTTTGACACCAATTGATAAACCTTGCCTGAAGCAGTTAATTTAATTAGAGTTTCTAAAATGTTTTTACAATTCCACCACTCCTTCATTTGTTAGCTGACATTCCTATGTAAAGAAGAGCTTTCGCTCACCAAGTGGGTTATTTTATTACCCTGAAACCCAATTCCTGCCAGAAAGGCAAGATAAATGATCAATTCTTTTCCTTTATTTCCCAATCTTCAGAGAGGAGTTGTGTTATTACCTACCTCAAATAGTGACAAATGAGTTTTCTATGACTTTCTTTTTTATAGTATCATTATGCACTCATTGATTCTTCATTGATTCAATCTGTTTCAATCCACTAAACTCATTATTCTCTTTTGAGGTCTAAATTGTCTCAACTTTGACCAGTGGTACCTTCTCCATATTGGCTCCCAGATGTCTGACATAACCCCATGAATCTTTGCAGGCACATTTGCTTTCTGGCAAAAGAGGTCCCAGATTTACCTGTTCCCTTTCCCTCTTAGACTGGAATCAACCATTTCTCCAAGGAGCCTTGGTTTCTTTCCATGGAGAACGGTAATAGAAGCCACAGCCTGGGCACAAGGGCTGTTAATTGCTGTTGAGATTACATCACTTCTAGAAGTTTTCAAAGTGTTTAAATATATATTTAAAAAGTCATGAGTTATTTATAATTTAAATTAAAATATTTACGTCAGAGTGTTTTCGCTTTTTCTTATTTTATATTTGTGTTATTTGTTTTACGCTGAAATTTTGATTAATAAAACATAATTAACATAATAATTTGTTTTGATATGCAATATATTTTTAAAAGTTTGAAAATAGCGATGCCAGTTTTAAAAACCAACAAAGTGGATTTTTTTTTTTCTTGGTTTTTTTTTTCGGTATGGTTCTTTTTTCCTAAGAATATCTCATAATGTATTATAATATTATAATATCATATGTATTCACAGTCAAAATACTGTGTTTTCAGGAATTCCCTGGTGGTCCAGTGGTTAAAACTCAGCACTTTCACTGCCATGGCCTGGGTTCAATCCCTGGTTGGGGAACTAAGACCCTGCAAGCTGCATGGCCAAAAAAAAAAAAAAAAAAATACTGTGTTTCAAGTCCTTTCAATGATTTCACTGTTACCAATTTGATATATAGATAGCTTCATTTGTTTCAATTTGAGGTGTTTTTCTAATTTAGTTTTCTTTAAAAGTTAATATGTCTATATAATTAAAAAGTCAAAACAATATATAGTGTATATACAAAAAAGTCTTGCTTTCATTTCCCCCTCACCAATTTCATGTAATCATTTAAAAGCTTCTGGTTTATCATTTCAGTGTTTCTTTTTTATATATATTTTCCCCATAGTCCATATACAACATTCTGTGTCTTGCTTTTTGTTATTATGCAGTATTTATTGGCAATCTTTCCATATCAGTTGGTTCATGAATATTGTCCTCATTCTTTTATTCCTCTGCAGAGCATTCCTTCTTGAGGGTCTCTCACAGGTGGGGAAGGGAGAATAAAAGCAGAGGGGAGTTAAGAAAGCAAAAGCCACACCCCATTGCTTGTGGGCATCACAACAAAGCCAGAATGAGGCAGAGTGGGAAAGGACAGGGTTATGCCAGGGGGGAAGAGAGGTGTGCTTTGGACTGGATAAAGTTTTCTCAGTCTCCACAAGACATCTGCCTTCCTTCTCAGAGGCTAAAAGTTTCTCCAACTGATTCCTCCTTTCCCAGTACAATAAGGTTCAAGGCTGTCTGTGCTGTAGTGAGCCTGAAAATGAGAAGAGCCAACATTTTTTAGCAGGTATCAGGGCCTCCTCCAAAGGGATCTGGTGACAGATGAGAGGGTGGTGAGGTCAGGCTGCGTCTCCTGTATGGAAGGAGCCTGAAAACTGACCTCACTGAACTTGTTACTTATGATCAGGTTTTATGTTTAATCGATAAAAATGGGCTGATACAGAGTACGGGAAAACAAAGGTCATAGCTATGTGCACTTATTACTTCATTCATTCTTTTATTCAACATACATTTATTAACTGTCTACTACTTTCTTTTCCTTTTTTTTTTTTTTTTAGTGTTTCGAAGAGAATTCATTATCCCATCTGTAGTATTAAAATATTAGCAAGGAAGTATGTTTCCATTGAATTACTCAACAATGTACTCCTGTAGTAGAGCCAAAATAGATGCACACACATCAATGGTTATCATCAAAATGTAAATATGAACACAGCTGCATACATCCCTCCCTTTATACTTCCTTCTGCCCCTCTGCTGCCAACATAATGAACAAGTCCTGACTCAGAGATGGTTTAACAATTCCATGTCCTAGATGCTGCTTTTCTATCAATTATTTTTACAAAGATATTTATAAATTGGTTAATTCACTAGCTCTACTTTTTATCATACATTGTCACCTCAGGATGTTTAAAAAGCTTAGATGTTGCAAAATAAAGAATGAACTTTGTTCATAATAAACACAGGCACTTTACAAAAATGCACATGTAGACCTATGGTTGTAACCTAAACATGTCTTCTCGATATGGAGATACTAGCCAAGAGCCCTTCCCTTCATCCTTCTTTTCCTTCCTCTATCATTTCAATGGACAGTCTGCTGTTTTCTAACAACTTAGCTGGGCAAAGTAAGACATAATCCAGTTTTAAAGATCTGCTAGTATAGAGCAATGGCTGCCAGCTTTTTAAATCTCACATCCCAGCACTAAACACTTTTTGACATGCATTCCAATTATCCTTACTTATTCATAACACAACATACTTTGCTATTCTAATATGAACATTATAAAATGTAGAAAGAAATTATAGAAATATAAATAGAAATTTTAATATTTTCTCCCTTAGAATGGTTTTATAAAAATTATTGACTACAATACCAATGTGCTATGGGCTATTGAAAGTGGTTGGCCATCCAGGTAGAAATTAGGCCAATTAAAACAATTTGTCAAGGCTCTTCTTACCTGGGTATCCACATACCTGGATCTTGCCTCTAATGTTAACATGGAGTTGATTAGTTCAACTAAATCAAAGGGATCTCTTATTTTGTTAAACTAAGACTTAAAAAGACAATAAAAAATTTTTTTGCTGGGGGAAAAACATGACTATTTGCAATGTATATCACCTGGTTAAAAGCAAAAGGTCCTGAAATTGGTCCCCAGTTCATCTGTCAGAGGAACTGGTAATGATCCTAACTGGTGTGGTTAAGGGGCCAGTTCGAGTCCAGGCTTTATTTTTTTCTGGATGCACCATAGTATTCTGGGTAAATGCTAGTGCATCTTGCTCTTGATTTAAAGGCACTATTACTAAGGCATAGACTATGCTTATACACTTGCTCAAAATAAAGCCTGTAAATACTGAACCTCTATTAGTTGAGTTTGGTGAAGGATTTTTTTCCTCTCCAGTGGTCTCTGAGAATTTCTGCCTTCAGCTCTGTGATGATGCAATTTTACATCCACATACATATACTTATAGAGTGCCTGCTTTTCAAGGAGGAAAGACATTAAGCCAAATTTTTTTATTTCCTCAACCATATTATGAACAAAACAATTGTTTTCCTTGCCTCTGAGGTGGAAAGCCTTGGTTGTCTCCAAGTTACCCAAATATGTGGGGGATAAAAGTGACTGAAATTATGGCATTATATTAAACTGAAGATCAAATCGCAGAACCTTGATACCCTTGGGATTAATGAAAACAAATTTGGAAAGTGAAGTTTTCTTAGGGAGCATTCGGTTGTCCATATGGCTTAAACAGCAGAGAGATGGTGCCTTCATTGGGATGACCATCATGACTCATTATTTGCAGCAGCATCCCAGCATACTTATTGGCTCTTAATTGAGTACTGTGTGATGTATATACATATCCTAAGCACTGTGCACCAGAACCTTGTTTGTAGCCTTTTCATAATTCAGTTGTTTTTCTGTGTGATTATTTTATTAATGTTGGTATTCCCTCAGACCATCTGCCTCATGAATGCAGAGACCATTTCTGATTTATAGTCAGTTTCTGCACAGGAACTAGTATCCAGTAGTGCTAAATACATACTGGTGGAAGGAAGGAAGGAAGGAATGAGGGGAGGAAAAGACAGGGGGAAGAAGGAAGGAGGGAAGGATCGAATACAAAAAATACAACACAGCTGTAGTCCTTGAATTCTTGGTTGGGGAATCTTCAAATGTTTTGGAGAGGTCAGTGATTTTTAGTTACTCAGAACCTTCAGATTATGGGACATGAGTAGGGTGACCATAGCTCTGTTTGCCTGACTCAGTCCTCATTTGCTCCTGTTGACCTGGTATAATTATTAATAAAGTCCCTTTTCAGTCTCAAAAGTGTCCTGACTAGCAGAAAATTTATATGGTAACCCTAGGCAGGAGGATGTAAAAAAATGGGATCTTTTAGAATTTAGCTACCCACTGGCCACTCTTAGCTGACCCAGTACTTTTCTGATTTCATAAAATATGAACCCAGGCTGCATCCCACAAAGCTTTGTAGGGGAGGAAAAATAATTTCCCCCCACCCTCTGAGTTCTTGACTGAGACTCCTGTACTAAAACATATTAACAAGAGAAAAACAAATAGAAGTTTATTAGTATGTGAATCATGGGAAGTACCCAAGAAAAAATGAATAGCTCAAAGAAGTAGCTTTAGAATTCAGGATCAAATACCATCTTAGAGAGAAAGGAGGGAGGACGTGTAGGCCTCTTAGGGGAGAGTAAATGATTTTGGAAAGATGAATGGGCTCTTAGAATAGATTGAGGGGTATGACATTTTGTGACAAAGTGTGTATTGGTGTGGTGTCGACTTCTAGTCTCCTCTCCCATGATAAAAGGCAATCTTCTCTGGTGGATGAAACTCCTGGGAAGGGGATTTATGACAATTGAGTTCCTTTTGGAAGATCTGTCTTTAGGCAGATAAGGGGAGTTCAGAGAAACCATCACCCTGCAGTTGTTTTTCAAGCGCTTATAGCTCAAAATAATTAAATTCCTAAATGACATATTTTGGGCTGGCATATTCTGCTACCCTTCAACTTGTACCTCCTTGAACTGGCCCCATGTGCAGTGATCTAAAAAGACCTTTGAATCAAAATACTTACATCATTTAACCATTTTTTGATTCTTCCAAGGTACAGGATCTGGCTCCAGTTTGTTGGATACCAAACAGAAATGAAACACCTGGAAGAAGTGATATGTTCCAAGTTCCTTAGTTAATGTCTTGGTTCTCACTAGTTTGTGACTTTTTGCAGCAACCAGAGTGTTTATTTTCACTCCTTGATAAGAGCAATAGAGAGTGAAATGGGAGCCAGCAGTGTAATTTGGGTTGATTTGGTCTGTACAATACCAAAACATTAGGGCAAAAAAGAAACCCTTCAGTGAATTATCTGAATGTATTGTTTATGTGACATCCATCATATAGATGTGGGATTAGAAAACAGCCAAAATATTCTGATTTTCTACTGTTTATCCATTTTTTGTTTTTTTTGTTTTTTCACCATCCCTAGCTATTTCCCACTTGGTTTCATGCTTCCTTTGGAGGGACAGCAGGGTCAGATCTGCCAAGTGTTCAGCTGCAGCTCATAGTGAAGAGAATTAACTCTCGAGTAAAAATGAAACTATAAGCAGGCTGTTCAGATCCCTGTAGACTCTGAATTTAGATCTAAGAGGAGGTTGTGTGTTTATCACACCCTCATTTTGGTGATGAGGAAACTGAGGCTCTGGGAGGTTAGATGACTTGGCAAATGTCACATAGCTGGTGGCAGAACCTCTATTTCATTCTGCTGCATATGTAGAGTTCAGAAAAAGCACTTTCCACACTCTGATTTCTGTTGCACTCAGTGCTGAGCGGAAGTCAGAGTTCTTGCTTCAAAAGGAGTGTGCTGCAGCAGAATAATCCAGGAACGGCACAGCAGGCTCTGAGAGCGATTTGCAGCCAGCATGTGAAATTTGGGTGTCTGGCTGAAACTGACCTCAGTCAATCACTGGCTCTTTCTCTGGCTTTTGGGAAGGAGGTAGCATAATTTTTTTGGTTGTTGCTTTAGTTGTAGTTATGGGTTGATATTTTGAACAAATACACTTTTTTTTTCTTTCAACTCTTTGTTTCTGGTAAGGTTAATTAAACTGGGCACTTGATTTGTCATATCTAGCATCAAGGAAAGATAGAGGCTCCTCCCTTCAAATCTACATGTGGTTCTCAGCCCCTGCTATTTCATATATCCCAGGCCATGTGGTTCATGCATCTTAATCCTGTAATTATTTGAAAGGATTCCAGTAATGTCTACTTATCAAAGATCCCTGGGATTCATACCATACCCCTCTAATTAAGGGTGGTTAGTGAGGATTAGAGAAATACCTGATATCAAACTCTTTTCACATTTTCTTCTATATTGATTGTCCAAAAGGTGATTATTGTGGCTGCTTGGCTGGCTGTTCTCATTAGGAATCCATTGATTGTTGGCTGGTTATGGTTCCACAGGCCAGGCTAGATGTGCTGCATTTGATTCATAGTGTGAGGAGACAGATAAGAAAAAGGAAAATTAAGGCCAGCATTTTATCATCCAAGCTCTGGTAAAACTATTCTACCTTCTGACTACTTCCCCAGCTCCCTCCCCAAAGAAACAACATTAATTAGTGTTTTCAGCTATGCAGCCTTTGGAAGCAATACCCTGGATCTATTGAAGGCTGCATTATTAAAATTATCTGCTGTGTCTGTCCTTAATAAGGTCAAAGAAGGAATCTATGAAAGCTGATTCATCACAAAGGCCCTGGGGATGCACACTTCTGAGAAAAGCAACTTTATTTCCTGTTGCAAGATAGAACTGGGTTGCAACTCCCCTTGCTTATCAGAAAGGCAAAGCCTAAAGAATCCACGATTAATTTGGAGAAAGGCTTAATCACTTCATCTGGCCTTCTTCATGAAAGTTTCCTCATGACCAGGCAACATATAGGGGATGCAGTGGTGAGGGAAGGTTTTAACTCTTTAAGCAAATGATAATTCCTCTCAGGAGATTCTTGTCAGAATAGATTTCCCTCTGAGTTCTCAGCTTATATTTTTTTAATAGTTATTCATGCCACTGTATTGGCAATGCCCCCTTCCCACCATGATAAAATCTCTCCGAAGAAGATTGCTACCGCATACATTCAGCAGGATTTAGGAAGGCAAGATGCTGGGAAGAAGAATTGATTTTTCCTCTTTCAATAGAGGACAATGATGGAGACATTGGCCTGTCTTATAGCACAATATCTTCAAATTATTTCAAAATTGCACAGGATAGTCTCCATAATATCCTCAAAATGTAAAAGCTCCGAATTTGGTATTTAATTTGTGCTTTCTGAAAAATAGTTGTTTCTTATTTCTACTGAAAAAATTGTAGTTCTGGAATTTTGGGGACTACCAGTGTAGGAAAACTGTTGGTGTTTGGCCCCATACACAGACACATAGTATCAGTGAATATTTGCCAACTTGTGGATAGTTGCCAAGATAAAAAGTTAAAATTCCCCAAGAGTCATTTCAATACAGCATCCATTTACAGCAAGTAACTTCAGCTTGATCTTTAACATATTTCTTAAATAAGTGTGCCTATATAACTGTGGAATCTGAGCACTGGAGTTTCTGCAAACTCCCCCTTCACATCAAATGCAGGCATCAGCTGAGAAGTCATCATCCAGCTTCCAGCTGTGGGCTTGTGTTAATTTTTTTCCATTTCCAGACTTGCAATGATATTTCTTAGAATATGTGCAAAGTTTTGGCCTCACCCCTAACCAAGTAACAAGAGTATTAATAAAAGGAGTGGTGAGGTAGGTTCTTTTTCAAAGCCTTGAAAATTGTATTCCATCCCTCTTGGCTGAAAATGTTGTGGAAAATTTTGATTACTAGGTCATGTCATGAAGCTTTTTATTCATCATACTAAAAATATTTATCTAGCAGTTTCTAGTGAGTTCTGGGCCCTTTGCTTGGGCTTAGAAGTATAAAGATAACTAAACTGTGGCCTCTAGTCAGCCAGTCTGATTAGATTAGTAAAATGTTATGGGACATAGAGGAGAAAAAAAGATTTCCCAGTTGGATGTGCCACAGAATCCAAAAGATCATAGTCTACTCTGGAAAATTTGGTCTGCTTGTAAGTGAGTGGCTGGAAGAGAGTTTGAGAACTAAAGATGGGCCAGGCCATTCAGGACTTGATACATCAAACTGGAGAGATTGGATAATTTGCTGTATGGCCAGCAGAAAAATGTAACCTGGGATGAAAAGATCACCCTTGCCCCTTAGAACGTTTGTGGCTGTCCATAAATCCAAAGAAAAAAACCAGATATTCAGTTTATATTATGCCCCATATCTAAAATATCTTGAGATCTACCCCTGGCTCTTGCATTATTCTACTGAGGGCTTTTTATATTTTTTTCAACAATTTCAATAACAGGCTTGGAGGACACATCCCTGTTGAGAGATCACTAATTTTTATTTATCACTGCCAACATCACAGAGAAAAATATAATTTGTTTGGCTCTAAGAAGACTAACTGATCTTCAGGTGGGATAAATAGCTTGCATGTACTCTTCACTTGATTTCTGATTTACATAGTAACTCTCTTTTCAGCAAGGGACACCCTACATGGCTTCCTGATGCTGACCTGGATTTTACTTACAGCTGCCCTAAATTGTGTTATCTTGGTATACCAGTTGTTCAGTATTCAATGTTCCCCCTCTGTAACTTAATATTATGATTTATTTCTGACTTGGATTTTCTTTATCAAATACTGACTTTCCCTAAGAGGTTCATGTGGAAATGTGCTGTATGTAGAAAAGAGCAGTTTGCCCTCAGGGCAAAAACATGAATACTGACCCAGGGACACAAATACAGGGCAGAAGAGATAGTGCCATGAGTACTTAAGCAGCCAGCAAAATTAACTCATTCCTTGGTCTCTTGTATGCTCCTAAATGTTGTGGAGTGACTTCAAATTTTAGCATATAAAATAAAGTTAGGAAGTAATTGTTGTCTGCTAACAATCTGTTCTTTCAACCTCATAGTTCAAAAATTCACTTAAAAACTGCAATTTCATTTTATCTTGGCCAATGCACCAAATTTTAAGGTATGTGGTGATTCTGATACTACCTAAAAAGCAAATATTTCTTGCAGTCTATTTCTGAATGATTTGAATGAGCTCAAGTAAATGACTCAGAGATGGATTAAATGTCCCTTGAAATACACCCAAAAATAATAATTAGGAGAAGAGTGCTTGAATAAACACATTTAGAGTGTTATCGAGCATATACAAGCTTAGATGGTCCATATTTTGAAAAGGCAGTGAATCTATAGCATGTTCTGGGGAGCTGAGCTGATTACACCATAAATAAAAATGGCAGTGGAGGCATTTGTTTTATCATTCAGTTAAACAGGAGGAATTTTTTTCCTTCCTAGAGGGACTTACGTAAGACTAATGATCAGACAACCCTAACAATAAGAACAACAGAAAATAAGAAAACATTACCTTTCAAGAGTATGAAATCACTCCTCTTAGAGTCTTTTAGGATTTAATACTTTTTTATTGGTAATGTCAAATTAAAACTTTCTCTAAAGCAGTGGATAAGTAGATGAGTCTTCCCATGCCACCTAAGGCTTATGGTCTCCCATAATTCAACTAACATCCTTGTGTATGTTTCCAAATCCTTCTTTCAATGTCTCCAGTGTTCAAAAACCTGCTGGACAGAGTGAGGTGTGGAGGAGGAGAGTGTTCAAATCCTAGCTCTGTCACTGGCTTGCTCTCTTCATTTTGAACAAGGTACTTAGTATCTCTGAGCCTCAGTTTTCACATCTGTAAATGAGGAGTGAAACACCAGCCTCATGGGGTTGCTTTGTGGGCTGAATGAGGTTCACAGGGGAAGGTGCATAGCTGGCTTTGCAACAATCTCCTTATCCAACAGTGAATCCTCTTGGCATGTGGACTCATACATGACCTTCCAGTGTCATCCCTTGACTCTTTCTAACACATCTCATGCAGTCTCTGGCTGGCTGTTGTGTTTTCCAGTCCACAAATACCCCTGGCATTGTACCACATCTGTACTCCTTCCACATTATTCCCCCATACATGCAACCTCTAATGACAGTGCAATCTTTTTAGAGAACCTCTGAAGTAGAAATATTACTAGTCCACAGTGAATATAAAAATAGATTAATAGCAAAAGGAAAGATTGAATATGATTGAAGATGAAATTATGCATTTCCTTGGGACATATATAAATAGAAAGTACTCATTTTTTACTTAAAGAAGGGGAAAGTTCTGAGATCTTTCTGTCATTATTCTGGCTATCCTAACTGTACAGAAAGTCTTGGTTCCCCACTGAGGCTGCTTATTATTGTGATTTTTCCCAGGGGCCCCTCTGGAACAGACAGAAGCCCTCCCTCCCCACAAGCTATGAGTCAGACATGGCATCTACATGACTCGTTACCAAATGGTTCTTCACCAGAATTCCCCTTGCTTACTTTCCCCCAGTCCAGCCAGTCCCTGTGACCGGCCACCTGCCCTGACTTGTCCTAGATGCAGCTCTTCTGCATGTTTTTGATGCTTCTCCTCAGAGTCATTTCAAAGAGCCTGGCTTGTGCACCGCGACCCCACTCTAATCAGTTTCCAAGGGCTGTCTTAAAAGCCAGGTGGTCTACAATGTAATTTGTGTTTAGAGAACCCTCAAGGCCAAAATGTCTTTTAGAAACTCAGTCCCTTGGGTATGTCAGTCTTCCCCCTGTTCAAATGCATATGCTCTGGGAAGAACACACAGCAAATCACCTCTCCATTGATAATAGTGAATCTCACACAGGGCTGGAGCGAGTTTGTGATAGGAAGCATAAAAGGGAGGAAAAAGTTACAAGGGTTGAGGTGGTTAATATGGGAGATGTCCATGAAAAGACTAGGGAGAGGATTTGGGACAGGTCTGCACACATGGAGGAGGACAGAGAAGAACCAAACCAAACCCCTTATACTGCACAATTGTGCCAGAGCTGGCCCTGCTCTCCACAACACTTTAGGAGTAGTAGTCACCTGTACCTCTCATTGCGAGCAAAATCCCTTATTGTTTATAGTATATTCCACTTTTTAGAAGATAAAAGTCCCCTGATAGAACTAGCCTGCTCAGAATGGTATTCAAGTTTTCAGAAAAGCCCAGCACCAGCATATTTCTTATCCATTTTGAAGGTTATACTAAGTCTCTCCTATTAATTCATAAGTCCTTTAACCACATGCCATTTTTGGTCCTTATGCTTTCCTTCGTCTTTCTAACCCTGGGGAAAAATTTTCATACCCAATCTCTATAGATATATGAATATGAAATTGGGTATGGTTATCTTATTCCTCTAATCAGAAGGTCAGCAGTCACCTGGGACTTTTCCATCTCTCTTCTAGCTGAACACTGGCATTTAGTAAATCAAAAATTGGTTACAAATTAGTGAAGCTGACTGGCTCAATGAGATACAGCCCAGAGTTTTTGCTGAAAGTGTGAAGGTTTAAATATGATTTGAAGGGAGCTCTGGGTGAACTCTATTTGTCAAAGCAGTAGAGTTAGCAACATAGAAGATGAGAGATACTCTCCTGGGAAAAGTGTCAAATTGCATGGGGAATGGGAATATTTCACAAGATGATTATTGAATTTTGAGCATCACTCTGAGTGGATTAGGTGTAGGTTTTTTTGGTTTTGTTTTTGTTTCCCCCCCCGCCCCGCCCCACACACACAGGTGTAAGGAAGTAGCTGGAAACACTTTTCAGCCTAGAAAATTATTTCAGCCTAGAAATAAGTAGGGAAGCCTCTTGTACATGTCTAGCAGTCTGCCAGGTGCTAGAGTGATGCAGGATATGTTTCAAAGTTCACACACCCATGAAATAATTTTCAAACAGTGAAGTGCTAACTTATGTGATGTGGATCAGATGTATCAGGACACTAGAAAAGGAGGGAAAGAGAGCACCAGCTGAAGAAATTTCACAGAAGCTTCACAGACAACCTAAGTCTTGTACTGGGTAATAAAAAATGGGCATGTAGTTTTGTTTGCTTGTTCATTTGTTTTGTTTTATTTGGTTTAACCAGAGGTAGGAAGAGTGGAAACTGGAGTGGGAGGAAAGATACAAGTAATGATGAAAGTGGTTGGTGAAAGTGAGTAGGTCTGGAAATGGGATCAAGTAAGAAGACTTTCCTCCCATGGACACACCAAAACTACAATTACATATAGAACAACTCTCTCTGAGAACAACCTGAAGACTAGCAGCACAGCTTTTCTACAATTAAGGATCTAAAGAAAAACCATATTTAGACAGGTATGAAGGGGAGAGAAATAATCCAGTCAGAACCCACACCCTCAATGGGTGATCCCAAAGAGAAAGGGGATATCACAAACTCGGAGGTCCTTCATAAGGAGCAGGGATGTTGAGCCCCACATTGGGCTTTCCAGCCCTGCACACTGGCTCTGGGGAAATGAGACTCCTTAATGGGTTTTGAAAACCAGTGGGGCTTTTGACTGGGAAAGGCTGTAGGAAACTGAGACTCACAAACTCACTCACTCTGAGTCCCAGCACAGGGGCAGCAGGTTGAAAAGCACCTGGCACTCTAGCTGGCCTGCCAAGGCCACCCCAACATGACTCACAGTCTGCATCTGGCTCTGGCTCCAGCACACTTCTGGAGAAGCCCTGGCCCACAACAGACTCCAGCTCCAGCCCCATCCGGCCAGGGTGGTAGTCTTCAGCATACCTTGGGAGAAGCCCTGGTCTGAGCCAGGCTCCACTTCAAACCCTCTCCCCACCAAGGCAGTGGTTTTTTATGTGCCCTGGGAGAAGCCCTGGCCCACATCGGGCTCCAGCTCCAGCCCACCTGGCCAAGGAGGCAGCCATGTACCCCAGAAAAAGCCCCAGCGCCCACTTGCTTTAGCTCCAGCCCTCCTGTCAAAAATACTGGGCATATGCAGTCTGCATAGGGATGCTCCTACACAAAGGAATGGGAGACGCAACTGTTTCACCTAATTCATAGAGACAAACACAGAAAGTCAAACAAAATGAGAAGACAGGAATATTTCCCAAATGAAAGAACAAGATACAACCCCAGAAAAAAAACTGTAATGAGACAGAAATAAGTAATTTACCTGATAAAGAGTTCAAAGTAACAGTCATAGACATGGTCACTGAACTCAGGAGAGGAAGAGAGGGACAGTGAAGACTTCAAGAAAGAATTAGAAAACATTTTTAAAAATTCAGAGCTGAAGCATATAATAACTGAAATGAAAAACATACTAGAGGAAATCAATAGCAGATTAAGTGATACAGAAGAATGCATAAGTGACCTGGAAGATAGAATAGTGGAAATTACCCAGTCAGAACAGCAAAAAGAAAAATGAATTTTAAAAAATGAAGATAGTTTAAGGGACCTCTGGGACAGCATCAAGCATAATAACATTCACATTATAGGAGTCCCAGAAGGAGAAGAGGGATATAAAGGGGGAAGAAAACAAATTCGATGAAATAAAGGCTGAAAACTTTCCTAGCCTATGGAAGGAAACAGATATGTAACTCCAGGAAGCATGGAGAGCCCCCAAAAAGATAAACCCAAAGAAATGTACACCAAGACATATCATAATTAAAATGGTGAAATTTAAAGGTAAAGAGAATTTTAAAGGCAACAAAAGAAAAACAAAGAGTCACATACAAGGGAACCCCCATAATACTATCAGCTGATTTTTTTAGCAGTAATTTTGCACGCCAGAAGGGAGTAGCATAATATATTTAAAGTGCCAAAAGAAAAACACTACAACCAAGGATAATCTACCCAGCAAGTTTTTCATTCAGAATTGGAGAGATAAATTTTCCCAGATAAGCAAAAACTGAAAGAGTTCATCATCACTAAACTACCTTATAAGAAATGTTAAAGGGTATTCTTTAAATGAAAAATAAAAGGCTCTAACAAGAAATAAGAAAATATATGAAGGAAAAAAATATCACTGGTAAAGGCAATATATATATTAAGGCAGTGGATCAACTACTTAAAAACTTAGTATGAAAGTTAAAAAACAAAAGTCATACAATCAACTGTAACTACAATAAATACATAAAAAATGTAAAATATGATGTCAAAAACAAAACATTGGGAGGGAAGTAAAAAATGTAAGATTTTTAAATGTGTTTGAACTCATATAACTATCAGTTTAAATCAAATGTGTGTGCATATATATAATATGTATATAATATATAGATATAGATATTGATATATATGAACATTATGGTAACTACAAATGAAAAAATATACAATTGATACACAAAAAAACAAAGAAAAAAGAACTCTAACATAACACTAAAGAAAATTTAAATACCACAAGGGAAAAGCCTAAAAGAAGAAGAAAATAAAATAGAACTACAAAAACAAATAACAAAATGGCAATAAGTATATACCTAACAATAATCACTTTAAATTTAGATAGACTAATGCCCCAGTCAAAAGATGCTGGGTGACTGAGTGGATTAGAAAGCAAGACCCATCTACATGCTGCCTGCAAGAGACTCACTTCAGAGCTAAAGACACACACAGACTGAAAGTAAAGGATTATATTGAGCAGAGTTCCCTGGGGAAAGAATTTGAAAAACAATAGATACATGTATATGTATAACTGAAAAAAAAATAAAGGAATTAAAATAAATAAATAAATACAATACAATAAATAAGTAAACCATAAAAAAAAGGAAAGTAAAGGATTGTAAAAAGATATTCTATGCAAGTGGAAATGTAAAGAAAGCTAGGGTGGCAATACTCACATCAGACAAAACAGACTTTGAAATAAAGACTATAACAAAAGACAAATTATGGCATTACATAATGATAAAAAGGCCAATCAAAAATAGAAGTACCTAATATATAAAGCAAATATTAACAGACATAAAGTGATAAATTGATAATACTACAAAGTAGTAGGGGACTTTAAAACCCCACTTACATCAATGGATAGATCATCCAGATAGAAAATCAATAAGGAAACATTGGTCTTAAATGACATAATAAACAGATGAATTTAATAGATATCTACAGAACAGTCCATCCTCAAACAGCAGAATACACATTCTTTTCAAGTGCACATGGAATATTCTCCAGGAGGCCACAAAACAAGTCTCAATATATTTTAAAAGACTGAAATTATACCAAGTATCTTTTATGATTGTGTGAAACTAGAAATCAATTACAGAAAGAAAATTGGAAAAAAACACAAACACCTGGAGACTAAATAACATACTAGTAGAAAACCAATGGATCAGTGAAGAAATCAGAGGAAATAAAACAATACCTTGAGATGAATGAAAATAGAAACACATTTTTCTAAAATGTATGGATACAGCAAGAGAGGTTCTAAGAGAGAAGTTTGTAATGATACAGGCCTGCCTCAAAAGACAAGAAAAATCTCAAATAAACAACCTAACTTTACACTTAAAGGAATTAGAAAAAACAGAACAATCAAAGTTCAAAGTTAGTAGAAGGAAGAAAATAATAAAGATCAGAGTGGAAATAAATGAGACAGAGATTAAAAAAAGAAAAAAAAAAGAGAGAGAAGGAGACAATAATGAAACTAAGAGCTACTATTTGAAAAGATAAACAAAACTGATAAAACTTTAGCCAGACTCATCAAGAAAAAAGAGAGAGGGCCCAAATAAATAAAATTAGAAATGAAAAAGAACTTACAATCAAAATCACAGAAATACAATCATAAGAGAATACTATGAACAATTACATGCCAACAAATTGGACAACCTAGAAGAAATGGATAAGTTTTTAGAAACATATAATGTTCCAAGATTGAATCAGGAAAAAGTAGAAAATCTGACCAGACTGATTACAGTAATCAGTAAACAAACAAACAAACAAACAAAACCCCTAACAAACAAAAGTCCAAGATCAGGTAGCTTCCCAAACTATTCCAAAAAATTGAAGAGGAGGAAACACTTCCAAACTTATTCTATGAGTCCAGAATTACCCTGATACCAAAACCAGACAAAGACACTGCAAAAAACAAACAAACAAAAAAGCCAATATCTCTGATGAATATAGATGCAAGAATCCTCAATAAAATATTAGCAAACCAAATTCAACAATACATTAAAAAGATCATACATCATGATCAAGTGGGATTTATTCCAGGGATGCAAATATGATTTGATATCTTCAAATCAATCAATGTGATATACCACATTAAAAAAACAAAAAATTAAAACCACATGATCATCTCAGCAGATGCATAAAAATATTTAACAAAATTCAACATCCATTCATTATAAAAACTCTCAACAAAGTGGGTACACAGGGAACATACCTCCACACAATAGAGGCAATTTATGAGAAACCCACCAGTAATATCATACTCAACAGAGAAAAGCTGAAAGCTTTTCTTCTAAGATCAGGAGCAAGACAAGGATGTTCACTCTCACTACTCTTATTCAACATAGTATTGGAAGTCCTAGCCACAGCAATCAGACAAGAAAAACAAATAAAGGCATACAAATTGGAAGGGAAGAAGTAAAACTGTCACTATTTTCAGATGAC
The DNA here is from genome assembly GCF_949987535.1 of Balaenoptera acutorostrata. Taxonomy (NCBI): domain Eukaryota; kingdom Metazoa; phylum Chordata; class Mammalia; order Artiodactyla; family Balaenopteridae; genus Balaenoptera; species Balaenoptera acutorostrata. The sequence continues at coordinate 35,161,224 of NC_080076.1, read as the reverse complement.
ATGATAATATATGTAGAAAACTCTAATGACACCACCCACAAACTATTAGAACTAATAAATGAATTCAGTAAAGTTGCAGGATACAAGATTAATATACAAAAATCTGCTGCATTTTGTTTTTCAATGTAACTGTCTGATTTAATGTAAAAGTCAGGGTAATAAGAAAGGTATTAGAAGGCACAAAAATTAGATCTCTAGTATCAGATAGCCTAATAATTCACATAGATTATTCTAACTAATGTACAAAAATGGTAAAGCTGCATTTTTATACAATAATAGTGAAGTATCAGAAAGAGAAATCAAGAAAACAATCCCTTTAACAATCACATCACAAAGAATAAAATATGCTTGACCCTTGAACAACAGAGGTTTGAACTGCATGGGTCCACTTATACATGATTTTTTTCAATACATACATACTACAGTGCTACACAATCCATGGTTGGTTGAATCTGTGAATGCAAAACCACAGATACAGTGGGCCACCTGTAAAGTTATACACAGATTGTTGATTGAGTTGCGGGGTTGGCACCCTTAGCCAAAGCATTGTTCAAGGGTCAGTCTACTTAGGAATAAATTTAACCAAGGAGGTGAAAGACCAGTACTCTGAAAACTAAAAGACATTGATGAATGAAATTGAAGATGAAACAAATAAATGGAAAGATATACCATGCTTATGGATGGGAAAAATTAATACTGCTTAAATGTCCATACTATCCAAAGGAATCTACAGATTCAGTGCAATCTTTATTAAAACACCTGTGGCAGTTTTCACCAAATTAGGAGAAATACTCCTAAAATTTGTATGAAACCACATAATACCTCAAAGAGCCAAAGTAATCTTGAGAAAGAAGAACAAAGCTGGAGGTATCATACTCCATGACTTCAAAATGTGCTACACACCTATAGTAATCAAAACAGTATGGTTCTAATTCATTCTTTTACATGTAGCTGTCCAGTTTTCCCAGCACCACTTATTGAAGAGGCTGTCTTTTCTCCACTGTATAGTCTTGCCTCCTTTATCAAAAATAAGGTGACCATATGTGCATGGGTTTATCTCTGGGCTTTCTATTCTGTTCCATTGATCTATATTTCTGTTTTTGTGCCAGTACCATACTGTCTTTATTAATGTAGCTTTGTAATATAGTCTGAAGTCAGGGAGCCTGATTCCTCCAGCTCTGTTTTTCTTTCTCTAGATTGCTTTGGCTATTCAGGGTCTTTTGTGTTTCCATACAAATTGTGAAACTTTTTGTTCTAGTTCTGTGAAAAATGCCATTGGTAGTTTGATAGGGATTGCATTGAATCTGTAGATTGTTTTGTGTAGTACAGTCATTTTCACAATGTTGATTCTTCCAATGCAAGAACATGGTATATATCTCCATCTGTTTGTATCATCTTTAATTTCTTTCATCAGTGTCTTAGAACACTCCCTAACACAATACACAAAAATAAACTCAAATTGGATTAAAGACCTAAATGTAAGCCCAGACACGATCAAACTCTTAGAGGAAAACATAGGCAGAACACTCTATGACATAAATCACAGCAAGATCCTTTTTGATCCACCTCCTAGAGAAATGGAAATAAAAACAAAAATAAACAAATGGGACCTAATGAAACTTAAAAGCTTTTGCACAGCAAAGGAAACCATAAACAAGACCAAAAGACAACCCTCAGAATGGGAGAAAATATTTGCAAACAAAGCAACTGACAAAGGATTAATCACCAAAATATACAAGCAGCTCATGCAGCTTGATATCAAAAAACAATCAACCCAATCCAAAAATTGGCAGAAGACCTAAATCAACATTTCTACAAAGAAGATATACAGATTACCAACAAACACATGAAAAGATGCCCAACATCACTAATCATTAGGGAAATGTAAATCAAAACTATAATGAGGTATCACCTCACACCAGTCAGAATGGCCATCATCAAAAAATCTACAAACAATAAATTCTGGAGAGGGTGTGGAGAAAAGTGAACCCTCTTGCACTGTTGGTGGGAATGTAAATTGATACAGCCACTATGGAGAACAGTATGGAGGTTCCTTAAAAAACTAAAAATAGAACTACCATATGACCCAGCAATCCCACTACTGGTCATATACCCTGAGAAAACCATAATTCAAAAATAGTCATGTACCACAATGTTTATTGCAGCTCTATTTACAATAGCCAGGACATGGAAGCAACCTAAGTGTCAATTGACAGACGAATGGATAAAGAAGATGTAGCACATATATACAATTGAATATTACTCAGCCATAAAAGGAAACAAAATTGAGTTATTTGTAGTGAGGTGGATGGACCTAGAGTCTGTCATACAGAGTGAAGTAAGTCAGAAAGAGAAAATCAAATATCTAACATATATATATGGAATCTAAAAAAAAAAAAAAAGGTCTGAAGAACCTAGGGGCAGGACAGGAATAAAGATGCAGACGTAGAGAATGGACTTGAGGACACAGGAAGGGGGAAAGGTAAGCTGGGATGAAGTGAGAGAGTGGCATGGACTTATATATACTACCAAATGTAAAATGGATAGCTGGTGGGAAGCAACTGCATAGCACAGGGAGATCAGCTCGGTGCTTTGTGACCACCTAGAGGGTTGGGATAGGGAGGGTGGGAGGGAGACACAAGAGGGAGGAGATACGGGATATGTGTATATGTACAGCTGATTCATTTTGTTATAAAGCAAAAACTAACACACCATTGTGAAGCAATTATACTCTAACAAAGATGTTTAAAACAAAAAACAAAAAACCGTATGGTACTGGCACTAAAAGAGACACAAATCAGGGGAAGAGAATAGATTGTCCATAAATAAACCCAAACACTTATGGTCAATTAATCTATGACAAAGAAGGCAAGAATATACAATGGGGAGAAGTCTCTTCAATAAGTGATTTTGGAAAACTAGATATGTAGAAGAATGAAACTAGACCATTTTCTTGCACCTTATACAAAAGTAAACTCAAAATGGAATAAGGACATAAATGTAAGACCTAAAACTGTAAAACTCCTAGAAGAAAACATGGGTTGTATGCTTTTTGACATAAGTCTTCATAATATTTTTTTTGGGTATGTCTCCTCAGGCAAGGGCAACAAAAGCAAAAATAAACAAATGTTACATCATCATACTAAAATGTTTTTGCACAATGAAGGAGACCATCAACGAAATGAAAAGGGAGAATGGGAGAATATACTTGTAAGTGATATATCAAATAAGGGGTTAATATCAAAATTATACAAATAACTCATACTACTCAATATCAAAAAAAGAAACAACCCAGTTAAAAATGGACAGAAAATCTGAATAGGCAGTTTTCCAAAGAAGTCACACAGATGGCCATCAGACACATGAAAAAATGCTCAACATCAATAGTCATCAGGGAAATACAAATCAAAACCACAGTAAGATACTACCTCACACCTGTCAGAGAGGCTATCATCAAAAAGAGAACAAGGGCTTCCCTGGTGGCGTAGTGGTTAAGAGTCTGCCTGCCAATGCAGGGGACACGGGTTCGAGCCCTGGTCTGGGAAGATCCCACATGCCGCGGAGCAACTGGGCCCGTGAGCCACAATTACTGAGCCTGTGCATCTGGAGCCTGTGCTCCGCAAGAAGAGAGGCCGTGATAGTGAGAGGCCCACGCACCGCGATGAAGAGTGGCCCCCGCTTGCCACAACTAGAGAAAGCCCTCACACAGAAACGAAGACACAACACAGCCATAAAATAAATAAATTTTAAAAAATAGCTTAAAAAAAAGAGAACAAATGAAAAGTGTTGGCAAGGATGTGGAGAAAAGGGAACGCTTGTGCACAGTTGGTGGTAATATAAAATTGGTGCAGCCAGTATGGAAAGCAGTATGTAGGTTCCTCAAAAAATTAAAAATAGACCTAGCATATGATCCAGCAATTCACTCCTGGGTATTTATCCTAAGAAAAGGAAAACACTAATTAAAAAAGATATATACACCACAATGTTCCAATATTAATTGCAGCTTTATTTACAATAGCCAAGCTATGGAAGCAACCTAACTGTCCATTGTTGGATGAATGGATGAAGAAGATGTTTATATACATATATATTTATATAATGGAATATTACTCAGCCATAGAAAAGAACAAAATCTTGCCATTTGCAACAACATGGATAAACCTAGAGAGTATTATGCTAAGTGAAATAAATTAGACAAAGACAAATCTCACATGATCTCACTTATATGTGGAATCTAAAAAAGAAAGCAAGCAAATATAACAAAATGGAAAGACACTCACAGATACAGAGAACAAATTAATGGTTGCCAGAGGGGAGTGGGGCAGAGGGATGGGTGAAGGGAATTAAGAGGTCCAGACTACCATTTATAAAATAAATAAGTCACAGGTATATAATGTACAGCACAGGGAATATAGTCAATAATATTGCAATAACTTTGTATGGTATGTAACCTATAAAAATATTGATTCACTATATTGTACACCTCAAATGAATACAATATTGTAAGTCAACTACACTTTAATTTAAAAAGTGAAAAGGAGAGTAAGTCTGTCCAGCTGGAGCTGAAGGCAAGTGCTAAGAAATGGTGGTCAGAGAAAGATTGGCCAATGAATTTGGAGGTGATATTTTAAATCAAAGGAATCCACAGATGTTTCTCCATAATAATATAAAAGAAAGATAAAAGTGATATTTTAGTATGTATCTGGCCATTGGGGTTGAGACTGGGAAGAAAATCCATAGTAACCCCCACGCATAACTTGATGGGATTGGTTTACAGTGAAGCGCTAAAGGGAAGACACAATTTTGCAGTGAAAAGTGTCAATGAAAGCCAAGAGTACTCCCCCCACTCCACCCCCCCCAAAAAAACCCAAGAGTACTCCATCACAGTGCAAAGAGGATTTTAAACAACTGACAAACTTCCAGCCTGCAGCAGAGGAAAAACATTGTACCTCGGGCTTCTATAGGGCTTCTTCACTGGAATGTTTCCATTTCAGCCAAATCGCTCAGTACGTATGTGAGGTCTGGGCCCCCTTTAACATGAAGGGGTCTGCTGTGCCTCCCCATGTCCAGGTGGGCTCAGGAAGCAGCTGATCACTGGGGGATCTTGATGCACCCTTGATGCAGTAGAGCTGGGACGGGCCTGCCTAGAACAGGTGGTAGTGGTGTAGGAGCCTCAGGCTCTGAGATGTAATAGTTGCAGCCTTCTGTGTTTGTGAAGGATTCTGGAGCTCCCTGGCCACTTGCACCTGGCTTAAGGCACAAAGTTGAATCGTACGTGCTGAGAAGCAGGTGCAAAAGACCTTGTGATGTGGTTTAGCTTGTGTGTAGATCTGCTGCCCACCCAGCATTTGCAGCTCAGAATGGTTGAGTGTTTCCTTTCTCTCATTATCCTGTACCCAGTATTCTTGTGGAAGGTCTGAAGGGGACACTGAAATTTTTCCCTTTAGAATTTACTGCGTTTATGGCAGACGTGATATAATAAAGTACTATTTGCAAACTTAGGCAAGAGTAAGGGTCTATGAACCTATTTATAAATAACAAAGTGGGATTGAATCATGTTGGGCCTGCACCTGTTCAGTCTTGGTGTTGCCAGGATGTGGGGTGAGGTGGGGAGGGAGTTGGCAGAAACGGTAAGGGGCAGATGGGGGTCGGGGATGCAGGGTCAGGAATTGAACTAAGCTGAAGCACAGGCAGGTAGGGCTGGACAGTTTAGCTGGATGCTGAGGCAAGAAGAAGAGATTTGCTTTTCCTGCAGCTGTTTGTCTAGAGCCATCTTTTATGACAGCCTTCACTTACAGTTCTCTGAAGTGTCCAGCCTGTGGAAGCTGAGTGATGGGCTGGTAAAACCTCTTTTGGAGCCAAGATTGGGTCTCTGCCATTGATGACTTTTCTGAGCTGGTGATAGTAGCAGTTCTTCCTCAATTTGGCCCAGGGGTTGTGAGGATGTCAGACAGAAACTGAATTCCTGAATCCCCAGGGTCATCACTGTCTTATTTGGCTGTTGCAGCTGGGGCTGAAGGCTCTGAAATGAGGCATGTAACTAGGGCTTTGCCTTCCTTTAGCAGTCATTTTCACACTTTTTCAAAAAATGATATATTTTCCCAGGAGGGTGGATGGCTGCCTATAGCAACCTTCAGCTAAATGAAAGCATTCTCTTGGTCTCTGGGGAACCAGATGCTGACTGCGAGCTTCTAGGATTTAGAATTTCCTGGGTGTGTTACTTGAGCCTAACAAAAGAGAAAAATCCATTCTGGATGCAATTAGATCATTTTTTTCTTTGTCTTCTCCCCCTCTCCCACCTGAGAAATGGAAGAAGAAAAGTGAAGGACAGACTTTTCCCACTGTTACTGGTAATTTTAAGCCCAGTGTGGGTGAGTTAATAGCTGATAACAAATAAAAGGTTTGTATGTGTCCTTTTATCTCTTTGAAAAAGCTATAATGCCATGAGTACACTCTGAATAAGAGGGGCATTCTCAATATATTCAAATAAAGTGAAGGATAATTTTGTTATGATACCATGCAGCAAGGCTTCTGTGTAGAACTAGAAGCTCCCAGAGGAAAGCAGTTTCAAAGCAGCTAGCACAGACTGGGAAGGGCATGTTGACCCTGAGGGTGTAGCAGGAGGGAGCACATATTCTTGTTATTCGGCATCACAGACAGGGTGTCGTGCTCACAGGTGTGTAGTAATCAATTGTGATATATGTCCTCCCAATCTTGTTGCTACTAATAAACACTAGTAAACACTGTTATATGTAATAACTTCAATTTTAAAATTATCTTTGTTGAGTTATATTTTATCTACAGTAAAATTAACCAATTTAAAAAGTACAATTTAATGAGTTTTGACAAATGTGTGTAGTCATGTACCACCAAAATGATCAAGATCTAGAACATTTCCATCACCCTAAATGTTCTCTGTGACCTTTGCAGTCAATTCCCTTCACCCCCTCCACTCCCAGCCCATGGCAACCACTGATCTGCTTTCTATCACTATAGTTTTGTTTTTGTTTTTCCTCTGCTATATTTCTAAACTAATCTTTCAAGTAATTACCATATTGTTTCAATATATTTGTGAATATTACTAATCTCATTTTAGCCACGTCTTTATGGATGGCTTTAAAACCATTCTGTCAATTTAAGGTAACTTTGTAGATTTCCACTTCAATCTGTTAACATGTGATCCATATACGATCATAGTTTAGCTCATTTCTTTTTTTTTTTTTCCCTCCAAGTTCTTGGTGGGGAGCAGCTCATTGTCACCTTTATACTTTAAAAATTGTGAAAGGAGGTCATATATACACATATATGCCGGGAAGCAGGCAAGGGTCAGGAAGAGAGGGTAACCAGCAGGAGGCTGAGGGGCAGGAAGGGTGAGCATCACTGATGATCTTGCAGGAGGGAAAATATGTGGTTGCATTTGGAGGGGGTGGAGGGTGGAGACATTTCTTCTGGGACAGTAGTTAGAAGAGATATTGCTGACAGGTTAACCTAGAGGTGAAGAAATGCCACTGAGTCATGTGTTCAGAGTGACTAGGATAGATAGAATTAGGGATTCTGAGGAGTGTGCTAGAAATTTACAACCACTGGAAGAAATGCAATACAGCAATAATGAGGTATAAAGAAAGAAATCGCTAAGGAGCATTGAGAGACCAATTGCTCCTTTAGGTACCACCTGGGTACCATTTTATATGGGTTCTTCTCTAATCAGACAGAGACTAAATTCTGCTCAATTAAATTTTTATTAAAAATACTTTCATATCTACAGAAAAGTTTTAAGAACCCTATATTTTATGCCCATATATCCCTCACCTAAATTCAACCCAATATTAACATTTTACCACATTTGCTCTTTCCATCATATAAAATATATAGAGCATTATTCTTATAATTATTATCATCCTGTTGAACCATTTGAAAGAAATTTGTAGAGGTCATGACTCATCATTTCTTCAGCACATATTCCCTAAGAATGTGGAATTTTTTTTAACATAACCATAGTTCAATTCTCAAAATCAAGAAATTTAACATTGATATAATAGTACTATCTAATATGAAGTTCATATTCAAATTTCTTCTGCTGGAGTGGCTTGCATTTTAAATGACTGTAAGCCAAAATCATCTCATGACTCAAAAGAATGATACTGGGGAGAGAGCTTCAAGATGGCGGAAGAGTAAGACACAGAGATCACCTTCCTCCCCACAGATACATCAGAAATATATCTACATGTGGTTCTGCTCCTATAGAACACCTACTGAACGCTGGCAGAAGACCTCAGACCTCCCAAAAGGCAAGAAACTCCCCACGTACCTGGGTAGGGCAAAAGAAAAAAGAAAAAACAGAGACAAAGAATAGGGACGGGACCTGCACCAGTGGGAGGGAGCTGTGAAGGAGGAAAGGTTTCCACACACTAGGAAGCCCCTTCACAGGCAGAGACTGCGGGTGGCAGAGGGGGGAGCTTCAGAGCCGTGGAGGAGAGCACAGCCACAGGGGTGCGGAGGGCAAAGTGGAGAGATTCCCGCACAAAGGATTGGTGCCGACCAGCACTCACCAGCCCGAGAGGCTTGTCTGCTCACCCGCTGGGACTGGTGGGGGCTGGGAGCTGAGGCTCCACTTCGGAGGTCGGATCCCAGGGAGAGGACTGGGGTTGGCGGCGTGAACACAGCCTGAAGGGAGCTAGTGCGCCACAGCTAACCAGGAGGGAGTCCTGAAAAATGTCTGGAATTGCTGAAGAGGCAAGAGACTTTTTCTTCCCTCTTTGTTTCCTGGTGCGTGAGGAGAGGGGATTCAGAGCTCCACTTAAAGGAGCTCCAGAGACGGGCACGGGCCACAGCTATCAGTGCGGACCCCAGAGACGGGCATGGGACACTAAGGCTGCTGCTGCAGCCACCAAGAAGCCTGTGTGCAAGCACAGGTCACTATCCACACCTCCCCTCCTGGGAGCCTGTGCAGCCCACCACTGCCAGGGTCCCATGATCCAGGGACAACTTCCCTGAGAGAACGCAGGGCACGCATCAGGCCAGTGCAACGTCACACTGGCCTCTGCCCCACTGGCTCACCCCGCATCCATACCCCTCCCTCCCCTCAGCCTGAGTGAGGCACAGCCCCCAAAACAGCTGCTCCTTTAACCCTGTCCTGTCTAAGCGAACAACACACGCCCTCAGGCGACATACACGCAGAGGCGGGTCCAAATCCAAAGCTGAACCCCGGGAGCTGTGCGAACAAAGAAGAGAAAGGGAAATTTCTCCAAGCAGCCTCAGGAGCAGCGGATTAAAGCCCCACAATCAACTTGACGTACCCTGCATCTGTGGAATACCTGAATAGACAACGAATCATGCCAAATTGAGGAGGTGGACTTTGGGAGCAAAGATATATTATTTTTCCCCCTTTTTCTCTTTTTGTGAGTGTGTATGTGTATGCTTCTTTGAGTGATTTTGTCTGTATAGCTTTGCTTTCACCATTTGTCCTAGGCTTCTGTCCATCCGTTTTTGTTTATTTTTACTTTAAAAATTTTTTTTCTTAATAATTATTTTTTATTTTAATAACTTTTTTATTTTATTTTATTTTATTTTATTTTATTTTATTTTATCCTCTTTCTTTCTAGTTTTTCTCCCTTTTATTCTGAGCCATGTGGATGAAAGGCTCTTGGTGCTCCAGCCAGGACTCAGTGTTGTGCCTCTGAGGTGGGAGAGCCAACTTCAGGACACTGGTCCACAAGAGACCTCCCAGCTCCACATAATATCAAATGGCAAAAAACTCCCAGAGATCTCAATCTCAATGCCAAGACCCAGCTTGACTCAACGACCCGCAAGCTACCGTGCTGGACACCCTATGCCAAACAACTAGCAAGACAGGAACCCAGCCCAATCCATTAGCAGAGAGGCTGCCTAAAATCATAATAAGGCCACAGACACCCCAAAACACACCACCAGACATGGAACTGCCCACCAGAAAGACAAGATCCAGCCTTATCCAACAGAACACAGGCACTAGTCCCCTCCACCAGGAAGCCTACACAACCCACTGAACCAACCTTACCCACTGGGGATAGACACCAAAAACAATGGGAACTACTAACCTGCAGCCTGTGAAAAGGGGACACCAAACACAGTAAGTTAAGCAAAATGAGAAGACAGAAAAACACACAGCAGACGAAGGAGCAAGGTAAAAACCCACCAGACCTAACAAATGAAGAGGAAATAGGCAGTCTACCTGAAAAAAAATTCAGAATAATCATAGTAAAGATGATCCAAAATCTTGGAAATAGAAGAGAGAAAATACAAGAAACGTTTAACAAGGACCTAGAAGAACTAAAAAGCAAACAAACAATGATGAACAACACAATAAATGAAATTAAAAATCCTCTAGAAGGGATCAATAGCAGAATAACTGAGGCAGAAGAACGGATAATTGACCTGGAAGATAAAATAGTGGAAATAACTACTGCAAAGCAGAATAAAGAAAAAGAATGAAAAGAACTGAGGACAGTCTCAGAGACCTCTGGGACAACATTAAACGCACTAACATTCGAATTATAGGGGTCCCAGAAGAAGAAGAGAAAAAGAAAGGGACTGAGAAAATATTTGAAGAGATTATAGTTGAACACTTCCCTGATATGGGAATGGAAATAGTTAATCAAGTACAGGAAGCACAGAGAGTCCCATACAGGATAAATCCAAGGAGAAACATGCCAAGACACATATTAATCAAACTATCAAAAATTAAATACAAAGAAAGCATATTAAAAGCAGCAAGACAAAAACAACAAATAACACACAAGGGAATCCCCATAAGGTTAACAGCTGATCTTTCAGCAGAAACTCTGCAAGCCAGAAGGGAGTGGCAGGACATATTTAAAGTGATGAAGGAGAAAAACCTACAACCAAGATTACTCTACCCAGCAAGGATCTCATTCAGATTTGATGGAGAAATTAAAATATTTACAGACAAGCAAAAGCTGAGAGAGTTCAACACCACCAAACCAGATTTACAATAAATGCTAAAGGAACTTCTCTAGGCAGGAAACACAACAGAAGGAAAAGACCTACAATAACAAACCAAAAACAATTAAGAAAATGGGAATAGGAACATACATATCGATAATTACCTTAAATGTAAATGGATTAAATGTTCCCACCAAAAGACACAGACTGGCTGAATGGATACAAAAACAAGACCCGTATATATGCTGTCTACAAGAAACCCACTTCAGACCTAGGGACACATACAGACTGAAAGTGAGGGGATGGAAAAAGATATTACATGCAAATGGAAATCAAAAGAAAGCTGGAGTTGCAATTCTCATATCAGACAAAATAGACTTTAAAATAAAGACTATTACAAGAGACAAAGAAGGACACTACATAATGATCAAGGGATCAATCCAAGAAGAAGATGTAACAATTGTAAACATTTATGCACCCAACCTAGGAGCACCTCAATACATAAGGCAAATACTAACAGCCATAAAGGGGAAATCAACACTAACACAATCATAGTAGGGGACTTTAACACCCCACTTTCACCAATGGACAGATCATCCAAAATGAAAATAAATAAGGAAACGCAAACTTTAAATGATACATTAAATAAGATGGACTTAATTGATATTTATAGGACATTCCATCCAAAAACAACAGAATACACATTCTTCTCAAGTGTTCATGGAACATTCTCCAGGAAAGATCATATCTTGGGTCACAAATCAAGCCTTGTTAAATTTAAGAAAATTGAAATCATATCAAGTGTCTTTTCTGACCACAATGCTATGAGACTAGATATCAATTACAGGAAAAGATCTGTAAAAAATACAAACACATGGAGGCTACACAATACACTACTCAATAACCAAGTGATCACTGAAGAAATCAAAGAGGAAATCAAAAAATACCTAGATACAAATGACAATGGAGACACGATGATGCAAAACCTATGGGATGCAGCAAAAGCAGTTCTAAGAGGGAAGTTTATAGCAATACAATCCTACCTTAAGAAACAGTAAACCTCTAAAATAAACAACCTAACCTTGCACCTAAAGCAATTAGAGAAAGAAGAACAAATAAACCCCAAAGATAGCAGAAGGAAAGAAATCATAAAGATCAGATCAGAAATAAATGAAAAAGAAATGAAGGAAATGACAACAAAGATCAATAAAACTAAAAGCTGGATATTTGAGAAGATAAACAAAATTGATAAACCATTACCCAGACTCATCAAGAAAAAAAGGGAGAAGACTCAAATCAATAGAATTAGAAATGAAAAAGGAGAAGTAACAACTGACACTGCAGTAATACAAAGGATCATGAGAGATTACTACAAACAACACTATGCCAATAAAATGGACAACCTGGAAGAAATGGACAAATTCTTAGAAATGCACAACCTGCTGGGGCTGAACCAGGAAGAAATAGAAAATATGAACAGACCAATCACAAGCACTGAAATTGAAATTGTGATTAAAAATCTTCCAACAAACGAAAGCCCAGGACCAGATGGCTTCACAGGCAAATTCTATGAAACATTTAGAGAAGAGCTAACACCTATCATTCTCAAACTCTTCCAAAATATAGCAGAGGGAGGAACACTCCCAACTCATTCTACAAGGCCACCATAACCCTGATACCAAAACCAGACAAAGATGTCACAAAGAAAGAAAACTACAGGCCAATATCACTGATGAACGTAGATGCAAAAATCCTCAACAATATACTAGCAAACAGAATCCAGCACATTAAAAGGATCATACACCATGATCAAGTGAGGTTTATTCCTGGAATGCAAGGATTCTTCAATATACACAAATTAATCAATGTGATACACCATATTAACAAATTGAAGGAGAAAAAGCATATGATCATCTCAACTGATGCAGAGAAAGCTTTCAACAAAATTCAACACCCATTTATGATAAAAGCCCTGCAGAAAGTAGGCATAGAGGGAACTTTCCTCAACATAATAAAGGCCATATATGACAAACCCACAGCCAACATTGTCCTCAATCGTGAAAAACTGAAACCATTTCCACTAAGATCAGGAACAAGACAAGGTTGCCCACTTTCCCCACAATTATTCAACATAGTTTTGGAAGTTTTAGCCACAGCAATCAGAGAAGAAAAAGAAATAAAAGGAATCCAAAGTGGAAAAGAAGAAGTAAAGCTGTCACTCTTTGCAGATGACATTATACCATACATAGAGAATCATAAAGATGCTACCAGAAAACTACTAGATGTAATCAATGAATTTGGTAAAGTAGCAGGATACAAAATTAATGTACAGAAATCTCTGGCATTCCTATACATTAATGATGAAAAATCTGAAAGTGAAATTAAGAAAACACTCCCATTTACCATTGCAACAAAAAGAATAAAATACCTAGGAATAAACCTACCTAAGGAGATGAAAGACCTGTAGGCAGAAAATTATAAGACAATACGATGATTATAAGACAATAAGATGATACAAATAGATGGAGAGATATACCATGTTCTTGGATTGGAAGAATCAACATTGTGACAATGACAATACTACACAAAGCAATCTACAGATTCAATGTAATCCCCATCAAACTACCACTGGCATTTTTCACAGAACTAGAACAAAAAATTTCACAATTTGTATGGAAACACAAAAGGCCCTGAATAGCCAAAGCAATCTTGAGAATGAAAAATGGAGCTGGAGGAATCAGGCTCCCTGATTTCAGACTATATTACAAAGCTACAGTAATCAAGACAGTTTGGTACTGGCACAAAAACAGAAATATAGATCAATGGAACAGGATAGAAAGCCCAGAGATAAACCCATGCACATATGGTCACCTTATCTTTGATAAAGGAGGCAAGCATATACAGTGGAGAAGAGACAGCCTCTTCAATAAGTGGTGCTGGGAAAATTGGACAGGTACATGTAAAAGTATGAAATTAGAACACTCCCTGACACCATGCACAAAAATAAACTCAAAATGGATTAAAGACCTAAGTGTAAGGGCAGACACTATCAAACTCTTAGAGGAAAACATAGGCAGAACACTCTATGACATACATCACAGCAAGATTCTTTTTGACCCAGCTCCCAGAGAAATGGAAATAAGAACACAAATAAACAAATGGGACCTAATGAAACTTAAAAGCTTTTGCACAGCAAAGGAAACCATAAACAAGACCAAAAGACAACCCTCAGAATGGGAGAAAATATTTGCAAATGAAGCAACTGACAAAGGATTAATCTCCAAGATTTACAAGCGGCTCATGCAGCTCAATAACAAAAAAACAAACAACCCAATCCAAAAATGGGCAGAAGACCTAAATAGACATTTCTCCAAAGAAGATATACAGATGGCCAACAGACACATGAAAGAATGCTCAACACCCTTCATCATTAGAGAAATGCAAATCAAAACTACAATGAGGTATCATCTCACACCAGTCAGAATGGCCATCATCAAAAAATCTAGAAACAATAAATGCTGGAGAGGGTGTGGAGAAAAGGGAACACTCTTGTACTGTTGGTGGGAATGTAAATTGATACAGCCACTATGGAGAACAGTATGGAGGTTCCTTAAAGAACTAAAAATAGAACTACCATACAACCCTGCAATGCCACCACTTGGGCATATACCCTCAAACAAAACATAATTCAAAAAGAGTCATGTACCACAATGTTCATTGCAGCTCTATTTACAATAGCCAGGACATGGAAGCGACCTAAGTGTCCATCAACAGATGAATGGATAAAGAAGATGTGACACATATATACAATGGAATATTACTCAGCCATAAAAAGAAATGAAATGGAGTTATTTGTAATGAGGTGGATGGACCTAGAGTCTGTCATACAGAGTGAAGTAAGTCAGAAAGAGAAAAACAAATAGTGTATGCTAACACATATATATGCAATCTAAGAAAAAAAAAAAAAGGTCATGAAGAACCTAGGGGCAAGACAGGAATAAAGACACAGACCTACTGGAGAATGGACTTGAGGATATGGGGAGGGGGAAGGGTAAGCTGTGACAAAGTGAGGAGTGGCATGGACATATATACACTACCAAATGTAAAGTAGATAGCTAGTGGGAAGCAGCCGCATAGCACAGGGAGATCAGCTCAGTGCTTTGTGACCACCTAGAGTGGTGGGATAGGGAGGGTGTGAGGGAGTGAGACACAAGAGGGAAGAGATATGGGAACATATGTATATGTATAACTGATTCACTTTGTTATAAAGCAGAAACTAACACACCATTGTAAAGCAATTATACTGCAATAAAGATGTTAAAAAAAAAAAAAAGAATGATACTGTTGGGGAATTATAGGCCATGGGGTTACTATTTGAGAGAAGAGGGGTACCCATTGACCAGATATATTCATAGTCTTATGGAGAGTGTCCAATAAATATTTGTCTAATTGACCTGAAGTATATGAACATTATTTAAAAATTCATTTGCTTGGTTTTCATTTTTTGTTTTTAGCTTTGGGGACCTTGCTGTTACTGAGTGAGCAAGCTAGGCCATTAGCTATTTGGAACACTCCATCTCAGCTCCATTTCTCCAGTGCCTTGTAACAGGCAGGACTGTACAAAGGAAAACCCTTTTTATGGCCCCAATTCATATCAATCAAATACCAAGGAAAGTATCCTAATATCTTTCTAAAATGTTTTCATTTATCTTGGTGTTTAGTTGTCATAAAATCATATGTTTAAAGCGTCCATTGGGTGTAAATGGTCCCATAAACTCTTGTAACTGACTGACGTGATAATGAAAGTATCTTCACAAAGAACAGCAAAATAGATCTCTTTTTTTTTTATCGTAATCATCAAATACTGTGACCCATGGTATTGATTGAATTATACATAAACCTGATAAGGATGATAGCATGCTGGTTCAAAACAAACCACACACAGATTAGGTTACAAGAAATAACCTTAATTCTAACAATATCCAGACTCTGCTGGATGGATACCAAAACAAAAATATTTCCAGACAAAAATATTTCCTGGAGGTATGTAATTTTTTACATGTTTTAGGATTGTACTGTGAGAAATTTTATCAATCAAAAAGTAGGAAAGACTTTATTAAGTCTTTGTCATATGAGAGAGTATCGAATTCCAAGCAGCTTCTCTGAATTTCTTTCTAGCTCTTTCTTTACTGCCACTGTATACTTTATTTCATGTCTTTCTATTTACTTGGACTTGTTTTTATTTTCTATTGAATCACCTTGAGTAATTTTTTAAATAAAGCTGTGTGTTGATGGGTTAAAAAAAGAAGAAACTTAGTGTTTCTCTTTAAGGCAGATGCACACATATATGGTTAATTTATTTTTGACAGAGGTGCCAAAGAAACTCAGTGAGGAAAGGATAATCTTTTCAACAAATAGTGCTGGAATAATTTTACAGCTATATGTACACAAACAAACAAGCAAAAAACAATACAAAAAATACCCTCAATTTTTACCTAATACCATATAGAAAAATTAACTTGAAATGGATTTTGTTCCTAAATGTAATAGCTAAAACTATGAAACATCAAAATTAAAACAGGAAAAAATCTTAGTGACATTCAGTTTGGCAAAGAATTCTTAAATACCACACACAAGGCATGAAATAAAGAGCATTAAAGTAAAAAAAAAAAATTGACTTCATCAAAATTAAAAACTTTAGCTCTTCAGAAGACACTTATGAAAATAAAAAGGCAAAGACACATTCTGGTTAAAAACATAGCAAAAACCATATATTTAATAAAGGATTTTTTATCTAGAATATATACTCTTACATCTCAATAAGAGGAAAACACTCAATTTTTTTTTAAAAAGAACAAGAGATTTTTTTTTCTTTTTAAATTTATTTATTTATTTATTTTTTGCTGTGTTGGGTCTTTGTTGCTGCACACAGGTTTTCTCTAGTTGCAGTGAGCGGGGGCTACTCTTCATTGTGGTGCACGGGCTTCTCATTGTGGTGGCTTCTCTTGTTGCAGAGCATGGGATCTAGGCATGCAGGCTTCAGCAGTTGTGGCATGTGGCCTCAGTAGTTGTGGCTCACAGGCTCTAGAGCTCACGCTCAGTAGTTGTGGTGCACAAGCTTAGTTGCTCCACGGCAAGTGGGATCTTCCCAGACCAGGGCTTGAACCCATGTCCCCTGCATTGGCAGGCAGATTCTTAACCACTGTGCCACCAGGGAAGCCCCAGAGCAAGAGATTCTAAAGACACTTTACTATAGAAGATGTACAAATGGCAAATAAGCACATTAAAAGATGTTCAACATAATTATTCATCAGGGAGATTCAAATGAAGACCTTAGTAAGATATTACTACACTCCCATTAAAATGGCTAAAATGAAAAAAACAGACAATATCAAGTGTTAGCAAGGATGTGGAACAACTCGAACTCTCACATACTGCTGCTGGGAATGTGACATGGTATAATTACATTGTAAAACAGTTTAACAGTGTTTTAAAAAGTGAAAAACGTACCTCCCATATGATCCAACTATTCCACTCTTAGGTATTTACACAAGGAAAAAAAAAAAAAGAAAGCATACATTCATTTAAGATTTACACAAATTTTCATAGCAGCTTTATTTGTAGTAGCCAAAAACTAGAAACAACAGATGAATGAACAAACAATTTATAGTATATCCATACTATAAAACATTACTTAGTAATAAAATGGAATAAACTGTTGATACATGTAATAACACGGATAAATCTCAAAATAATTATGCTGTATGAAAGAAGCCAGACAAACAAAGCTACATACTGTGTGATTCTATTTATATGCAGTTCTAGAAAATGTAAATTAATCTCTAATGAGGAAAAGTAGATCAGTGATTACTTGGGGGTGAAGAGAGGGAAAGGAGAAAAGAATTTCAAATAATCCTGAGAAAATTTGCGGATGATGACTTTGGGGTGTTCATTTATTGATTATGATAATGGTTTCACAGGCATAGACCTGTTAAAATGGGTCAAATTCTACTCTTTAAGTATGTGCTTTATTGTATGTCAATGTTATTTCAATAAAACTATTTTAAAAAATTGTTCCCAAACTGATATTTTTGCTGTTTTGTAGCTTAAAAGTAATCTAGTTTCTCTTTGGAAGGCAGATGTTGTAATATAAAGAACATGGGCTGCTGAGTTATGTAGATATGAATTTGTGCTATTGCTCTGCCACTTCCCAGATGAGTAACCTTGTATGAGTTCATTTGAGTTTAAGAAACTTAGTTTTCTCTTTTGGAAATTAGGCATAATAATAACTACCACAGAGGGTTGATGGGAAGATTATACAATGTAGGCAAAGCACCCAACACAGTGATTTCCACGTAAGGATCATTTCTCTTCTCGTTCCCTTCTTCTCTCTTCTCCACCAAGCCAAGCACAGTTTGCATGTGTAACAAGTGCTGAATAAATCCTTGTTTGAATCATTCATCGTTTGTTTGTTTCAATCTTCAGTTTATGAGAACACTCTCTTTCTTCCTTTCTACCTTGTGAGGTGACAGGGAAAGATGGCCACCTAGGAAGTGAGGCCTCACAGGCAATGGATCTGCTGGCACCCTACCTTGGACTTCTCAACCTTCAAAACCATGAGAAATAATGTTTTTCTGTTTATAAGTGAACCAGTTTATGATATTTTGTTATAGCAGCCTAATGGACTAAGAAAATATGATTAATAAGCACTTTCATGTGTATCACCTTATTTGAGCAGTGTAAAATCTGTGAGATAGGAGTGGCAAGAGATCTCATATCCATTTTGAAAATGAGGAAATAACCTTTCTGGGCCTTTAAGTGACTTGAGCATCATCCTATAATTTCCGAGTATTTAAACAAAATACCTTTTGATTTCATTATCTTTTTAGTGTGGTGAAATAAGATGTATTTTGTTGTATACAGAATTTGCAATAATGGCCAAGATAATTGCTCAGTCAAATATATTTTTATTGCACAAGCATAAATGGCATTCAATGGATTTTAAAAGACATAAATGATAATTCTAACAGAATAGCTGATTACATTTCATATTATTTTCTTTCAGTTTTCGTTGGTATGTAACTATAATAGTAGGAATTATACATTACTGAATCTGAATTTTTTAGTTAACAATACGTTGTAAATATTTTTCTTTGTAGTTTAATACAGTGCATTGCCATTATTTTTTAAATTATAATTTTATTGCATTTAATATTTTATTCAATTATTTAAAAAATAGATAGTTTAGACAATGTGCAATGGCTTTTTTTTCAACATCTTTATTAGAGTATAATTGCTTTACAATAGTGTGTTAGTTTCTGCTTTATAACAAAGTGAATCAGCTATACATATACATATATACCCATATCTCTTACCTCTTGTGTCTCCCTCCCTCCCACTCTCCCTATCCCACCCCTCTAGGTGGTCACAAAGCACCAAGCTGATCTCCATGTGCTATGTGACTGCTTCCGACTAGCTATCGGTTTTGCATTTGCTAGTGTATATATGTCCATGCCACTTTGTCCCAGCTTACCCTTCCCTCTCTCCCCTGTCCTCAAGTCCATTCTCTAGTAGGTCTGCATCTTTAGTCCCATCCTGCCCCTAGGTTCTTCATGACAATTTTCTTTTTTAGATTCCATATATATGTGTTAGCATATGGTATTTATTTTTCTCTTTCTGACTTACTTCACTCTGTATGACAGACTCTAGGTCCATCCACCTCACTACAAATAACTCAATGTCGTTTCTTTTTATGGCTGAGTAATATTCCATTGTATATACGTGCCACATCTTCTTTATCCATTCATCTGTCGATGGACACTTAGGTTGCTTCCATGTCTTGGTTATTGTAAATAGAGCTGCAATGAACATTGTGGTACATGATTCTTTTTGAATTATGGTTTTTTCAGGGTATATGCCCAGTAGTGGGATTGCTGGGTCATACAGTAATTCTATTTTTCCTTTTTTGAGCAACCTCCATACTGTTCTACATAGTGGCTATATCAATTTACATTCCCACCAAAAGTGCAAGAGGGTTTGCTTTTCTCATACCCTCTCAAGCATTTATTGTTTGTAGATTTTTTAATGATGGCCATTCTGACTGGTGTGAGGTGATATCACACTGTAGTTTTGATTTGCATTTCTCTAATGATTAATAATGTTGAGCATTCTTTCATGTGTCTGTTGGCAATCTGTATATCTTCTTTGGAGAAATGTCGATTTAAGTCTTCTTCCCATTTTTGGATTGGGTTGTTTGTTTTCTTTTTGATATTGACCTACATGAGCTGCTTGTAAATTTTGGAGATTAATCCTGTCAGTTGCTTCATTGGCAAATATTTTCTCCCACTCTGAGGGTTGTCTTTTCATCTTGTTTATTGTTTCCTTTGCTGTGCAAAAACTTTTAAGTTTCATTAGATCCCATTTGTTTATTTTTGTTTTTATTTCCATTTCTCTAGGAGCTGGGTCAAAAAGGATCTTGGTGTGATTTATGTCATAGAGTGTTCTGCCTATGTTTTCCTCTAAGAGTTTGATAGTGTCTGGGCTTACATTTAGGTCTTTAATCCATTTTGAGTTTATTTTTGTGTATGGTGTTAGAGAGTGTTCTAATTTCATTCTTTTACATGTACCTGTCCAGTTTTCCCAGCACCACTTATTGAAGAGGCTGTCTTTTCTTCTCCATTGTATATTCTTACCTCCTTAATCAAAGATAAGGTGACCATATGTGCGTGGGTTTATCTCTGGGCTTTCTATCCTGTTCCATTGATCTATATTTCTGGTTTTTTGTGCCAGTACCATACTGTCTTGATTACTGTAGCTTTGTAGTATAGTCTGAAATCAGGGAGCCTGATTTCTCCAGCTTTATTTTCTTTCTCATGATTGCTTTGGCTATTCAGGGTCTTTTGTGTTTCCATACAAATTGTGAAATTTTTTGTTCTAGTTCTGTGAAAAATGTCATTGGTAGTTTGTCAGGGATTGCATTGAATCTGTAGATTGCTTTGAGTTGTATAGTCATTTTCACATTGTTGATTCTTCAAGTCAAAGAACATGGTATATTTCTCCATCTGTTTGTATCATCTTTAATTTCTTTCATCAGTGTCTTATAGTTTTCTGCATACAGGTCTTTTGTCTCCTTAGGTAGGTTTATTCCTAGATATTTTATTCTTTTTTTGCAATGGTAAATGGGAGTGTTTCCTTAATTTCACTTTCAGATTTTTCATCATTAGTGTATAGGAATGCAAAAGGTATAAAGGTATAAATTTTTCCATTTCCTTCAGGTTGTCCATTTTATTGGCATATAGTTGGTTGTAGTAATCTCTCATGATCCTTTGTATTTCTGCAGTGTCAATTTTTACTTCTCCTTTTTCATTTCTAATTCTGTGCATTAATTTTGTATCCTGCTACTTTACCAAATTCATTGAATAGCTCTAGTAGTTTTCTGGTGGCATCTTTAGGATTCTCTATGTATAGTATCATGTCATCTGCAAACAGTGATAACTTTACTCCTTCTTTTCCGATTTGGATTCCTTTTATTTCTTTTTCATCTCTGATAGCTGTGGCTAAAACTACCAAAACAATGTTGAGTAATAGTGGTGAGAATGGGCCATCTTTTCTTGCTCCTGATCTTAGTGGAAATGGTTTCAGTTTTTCACCATTGAGGACAATGTTGGCTGTGGGTTTGTCTTATATGGCCTTTATTATGTTGAGGTAAGTTCCCTCTATACCTACTTTCTGGAGGGTTTTTATCATAAATGGGTGTTGAATTTTGTCAAAAGCTTTTTCTGCATCTATTGAGATGATAATATGGATTTTATTGTTCAGTTTGTTAATATGGTATATCACATTGATTGATTTGCATATATTGAAGAATCCTTGCATTCCTGGGAGAAACCATATTTGTTCGTGATGTATGATCCTTTTACTGTGCTGTTGGATTTTGTTTGTTAGTATTTTGTTGAGGATTTTTGCATCTATGTTCATCAGTGATATTGGCCTGTAGTTTTCTTTTTTTGTGACATCTTTGTCTGGTTTTGCTATCAGGGTGATGGTGGCCTCATAGAATGTGTTTGGGAGTGTTCCTCCTTCTGCTATATTTTGAGAAGGATAGGTGTTAGCTCTTCTCTAAATGTTTGATAGAATTCACCTGTGAAGCCATCTGGTCCTGGGCTTTTGTTTGTTTGAAGATTTTTAATCACAGTTTCAATTGCAGTGCTTATGACTGGTGTTTATATTTCTATTTCTTCCTGGTTCAGTCTCAGAAGGTTGTGCTTTTCTAAGAATTTGTCCATTTCTTCCAGGTTGTCCATTTTATTGACATATAGTTGGTTGTAGTAATCTCTTATGATCCTTTGTATTTCTGCAGTGTCAGTTGTTACTTCTCCTTTTTCTTTTCTTATTCTATTGATTTGAGTTTTCTTCCTTTTTTTCTTGATGAGTCTGCTTAATGGTTTATCAATTTTGTTTATCTTCTCAAAGAACCAGTTTTTAGTTTTATTGATCTTTGCTATTGTTTCCTTCATTTCTTTTTCATTTATTTCTGATCTGATCTTTATGATTTCTTTCCTTCTGCTAACTTTGGGTTTTTTTTTGTTGTTGTTGTTTTTCTCTCTCTAATTGCTTTAGGTGTAAAGTTAGCATGTTTATTTGAGATGTTTCTTGTTTCTTAAGGTCGGATTGTATTGCTATAAACTTCCCTCTTAGAACTGCTTTTGCTGCATGCCATAGGTTTTGGGTCATCATGTTTTCATTGTCATTTGTTTCTAGGTATTTTTTGATTTCCTCTTTGATTTCTTCATTGATGTCTTGGGTATTAAGTAGTGTAGTGAAAAACACCATTGGAATTTTGATAGAGATTACATTGAATCTGTATCTTGGAGCTTTAATATTTTCCATTTACTCTTTGTAACAAGAATGGATATTATCTTTCTCCTTTAGCTACTTGCAACAGGATAACAAACCTGGATTAAGGTTAGGAACTGAGGCATAGAATAGCTTTATACCTTAAGAAGATTGAATTCTATATTTAGTGTAATTGAGTTGGCTTGAGTAATATGTGGCTAATGCAAAAATTCACTTTATTTAAATTGTTTATGTGACTTTATGTCCAAAAGTGTTTATTCACTGTTCAGTGACATCCATTTTTAAAAAATGTGTTACTATCCTTGGCACCCAGAGTCATACTAACTTTTCACAGTCTTTGAAGCTTTAACTCAAGGGGCTAGCCATAATAACCAGGAGACGACTTACAATTTTAGTCTTAACTAAGGACATATGTTGGCTTCACAATTGAAATGGGAAGTCTACAGAGGGAACAGACTTTATGTCTTTTGCCTATTACAGGTTTTGTCACAGAAAATTGGATTAATAGAGTAACATTTCATTGTAAATGGACATTAATGAATGCTAAATTACCACCACATTTCTACGGAACTGCACATAACAGCTACTTTCACATTCAAATAATTTTTCATGATTAATGTTATAGTAATGAATACCAAAGAAATAATAACCTTTTGTCACTTTAAAAGAGTTGCTGATTAATTTTATGCTATTATTCTATTCTCATTTGTCATAAGAGTGAGAACCTCGAATTTTAATGTTTAATATGTGGTGTGAATTAAAGAAGTAGCCATGCCCCCCTGACCTTTTCAATATTCTAATCTTTGCTTTCCTGACCTCTCAGACCTCTTTCTGGCAACAGTTAGGCTTTTGAGAGGAGGGAGAGCTGAGCCTGTTGGGTAAGTGAATGGAATGAGGAAGCATTTTAAGACACATTTTCATAATTTACTGACTATTGGAAATTCAAAATTTCAGACTATTCATTATCTTGACAAACATTGTAATATGTGCAGAATATGGCACCACATAAATCCATTCTGGTGACAAAGAATGCAATGAGAATGGGAAATAGTAGAAACCCAAAGCAATCACTTTACAGTCTGGAGACTGGATAAAGCTAATGTCCCATCAGGTTTCACAGCAGCTCTTTTTTGGCACTCATAACAATTGCTTTCTACAGAAAACACAGCATGGCACCATATCCAAGCACTCATAATGGGAGTTTGGACACATTCATTTGAAAGTGGCCTCCATCCAGGTAGAACATCAATTTAATGAATTCATGTTCTTGACTCTGTGTGGGGCAATGATTTGACATCATTGTTGATTTATATTGAAAGTGATTCATTTGGATTTTGAAGGGACATAAATATTTTCATCTGTTAGTGTATTCATTAATCTATTTCATTTATCTATTTGACTATTTGATAAGTATTTATTAAATTACTGGTGTGTGCATAGCATTGTGCTAGCTAATATAAGGGGCTTACAATAAAAGAATTGGATATGGATGGACGGACAATAAAAGTACAAATGACTGAGGATAGATTCTCTCAGAATGAAAAACTATGGCGGGCTTCCCTGGTGGCGCAGTGGTTGAGAATCCGCCTGCCAATGCAGGGGACACGGGTTCGAGCCCTGGTCTGGGAGGATCCCACATGCCACGGAGCAACTAGGCCCGTGAGCCACAATTACTGAGCCTGCGCATCTGGAGCCTGTGCTCCGCAACAAGAGAGGCCACGATAGTGAGAGGCCCGCGCACCGCGATGAAGAGTGGCCCCCGCTTGCCACAACTACAGAAAGCCCTCGCACAGAAACGAAGACCCAACACAGCCATAAATAAATAAATAAATAAATAAATATTTAAAAAAAAAAAGAAAGAAAAACTATGGCTATAATTTTCTGGAGAATATGAAGGGGATCACTCTAGTCATGAGGAGCTTGGGCAGTTGTGTGCCAATAAGGGGATATTTGGTCCCTGGAAGTGTGAGGATGGCCAATCTGCATGAGAAAGGTATTTAAAGGATATGAGGAAAAATGAAGAAACATTTGTATTTTTAACAATTTTGTAAACAAGTAGACATACCATTACAAGTTTTTATAATTGTTGCCAGCAAAATCTTAGCCAGAAGTAGCACATACTTAGCACCAACAAATGTGCTTAGCACCTGCTTTGGGAAGGACTCATCCTAGAGCATTTAGGGAGGTAGAAGCCACTGAACTATGGTTGTTTGACACTGTCCCATTCAAACGTACCAATATTTTCATGTCTTTGGTGATTACACAACCATGTGTCTAGTCTATGTGACTGAAATTTGCAGTGAGAATAGTTTGCTAGTGGGAACCTGAGAGCAGGTGGCCAATATGGACAGGGAGTACATCCAATTGCTGAACTTTAAAGCAAGGTCATATATGAGTACTGAGTAGAGGACTTAGAGTCAGGAGTTAAAACTGGGGTTTGGAACAGATTGGCCATATGACAATGTGTTAGAGGTCAGGAAAGAGGAAATGAGGATCAAAAAGGAAAATAAGAACACTAATAAGGCAAGCAACAAATGGAAGCAGCAGTTAAGACAAGGAAATCTGAAAAATCTACAAGAGTGAGGCAAAGTGATTAAAAATATTGCTTTTGAGGTAGATTGTAAAACATAGCATTTTATGACAACAGGTCAGACAAGTAAATGATTGTGACATTTGCATTCACTTTATACAGAATATTAGCACTTAAAGGAAACAATTCTATCACCAAAATTTCTGGAAGGGAAGTCCTTAAGAGGTGCCTGACAAAGCTGATACTTACAGGTTGTACAGTCAAAGATAAGTAGTGTTACAGATAATAAATGTTGGAGAGGGTGTGCAGAAAAGGGAACCCTCTTGCACTGTTGGTGGGAATGTAAATTGATACAGCCACTATGCAGAACAATATGGAGGTTCCTTAAAAAACTATAAATAGAACTATCATATGACTCAGCAATACCACTACTGGGCATATACCCTGAGAAAACCATAATTCAGAAAGAGTCATGTATCACAATGTTCATTGCAGCAATATTTACAATAGCCAGGACATGGAAGCAACCTCAGTGTTGATCAACAGATGAATGGATAAAGAAGATGTGGCACATATATACAATGGAATATTACTCAGCCATAAAAAGAAACGAAATGGAGTTGTTTGTAGTGAGGTGGATGGAGTTAGAGTCTGTCATACAGAGCGAAGTAAGTCAGAAAGAGAAAAACAAATACATTATGCTACACATATATATGGAATCTAAGGGAAAGAAAAGAGGTCATGAAGAACCTAGTGGCAAGACGGGAATAAAGACACAGACCTTGTAGAAAATGGAATTTAGGATATGGGGAGGGGGAAGGGTAAGATGTGACAAAGTGAGAGAGTGGCATGGACATATATACACTACCAAACGTAAGGTGGATAGCTAGTGGGAAGCAACCGCATAGCACAGGGAGATCAGCTCTGTGCTTTTTGACCACCTGGAGGGGTGGGATAGGGAGGGTGGGAGGGAGGGAGATGCAAGAGGAAAGAGATATGGGAACGTATGTATATGTATGGCTGATTCACTTTGTTATAGGGCAGAAACTAGCACACCATTGTAAAGCAATTATACTCCAATAAAGATGTTAAAAAAATAAAATATTGAAAAAAAATTAGTTATTTGCTGAAATTCTATATCTTGTTATTTATTTCCTTGACCATAATAATTACAGTTATCTTAACTCTGTCTGTTAACTTGAATATCTGGATCACTTTCAGGTCTCTTTCTATTTTCTTTTTCATCTCTTGGTCTTATTTCTTTTTATGCCTGGTCATTTTTAATTGAATACCAAACATTATTTTTGAAAAATTGAAGAGATTCTGGTCTCCCTACAGAGAAGATAGTGGCAGATCACTATTTCAGTGAGGGATTGAGCTAATTACAAGTTGAGTGTATAGCTCTTCAAGTATCCTAAGTGAGAACCTGAAATCTTTATCAGGGTCCTTCTCTTACTTGGTGGGCATTGAATACCATTTCTTTTCCTCCCCAACACTGTGGGACCGTTAAAATTCCTCCTTCATTTCTCAGTGTTTTGGAAACCACATTATGCTTGGCTTATGTCTTAGATTTGTTCTCTAGAAGCAGAGCCAGAGTCAATGATTCCTGGGGCAAAAATTTATGGAGTGAGTGTTCTCAGGAGACTATTAAAGAAGGCAAGATAAGGCAACAGAAGAAAGCTAAGCAAGAAAAATGGTCTTGGCTAAAGATTAGCTTTATCTTGGTCCCAAGGGAAGCTCTGTAGCACAAATCATACCATGGAGATGGTCTCCTCTTAAGGTGGGGGGCGGGGGGGGGGACAAGTTTCTGTACCTACCATGTCAGTTAATTATTTGTTCCTGAGTGTCTTGGGTGGCAAGTCTTAACCTGTTGAATGAGACAGCTCCTGTTTCGATTTAGCCAAGGAAAATTCTTTGGAGAAAGGAGCAGCTATGAGCTGTTATCAGCAGACACTAACAATGTGTGGGCTGTGTGCACCAGCTTAGTGAAAGGGATCTGGCTGGAGGCACCAACAGCTTCCACTAAAGTTCACTCCTTGCACTATTTAGATTTCCTTGCTTGCCACATTAAGATCTCTTTATTCAAACACAGCTTCACCAGCATTGTGGTTTGTCACAGTTTACGGGAAAACCTGTTTTTAAAAAGGAGGGAAAGGGGTTTAGTGAGATTAAGTTGGTCCTGAGTTTGTAAATGCTAAGTTGTAACTTATCTCTCTTCTTCATCACCCATTCATGATCCCACCTCCCTTTTGGCTACCCCTTCTTCTGGTCTTCATGGCTTGCTTAGTAGAGTTACCCAGGCCCTTGATACTGAGGCACCTTAGTCGTTGGTTACCATGTTCTTATTAAACTATTATTTCTATATTTTCTTACTTATAGTTACAACTGGACATGAAACCAAGATGTCCAATGGATCATCTGAGTGTCAAACATATTCTTTCTTGCCTCTTAATTAACATCAGTTGTACCTTTTCATAATGATCAGGGTTGATTAACTCTGTCAGCAAGGTAACTACTTTTTGAGCCCACTGGCCATTTGGCATAAGGAGCCCAAAATGACTAGGCAGAAACCTTCATCCAGGATTAGGATAGACCTTAAATCCAATGACAAGTACCTTTTTAAGAGAAGAGAAGACTACAGAGAGTAGAAGGCAATGTGAAGATACAGGCAGAGACTGAAGTGATGTGTCTACAAATCAAGGGATGAAAAGGACTGCCAGGAACCACCTAAATCTAGGAGAGAGGCATGGAACAGATTCTCCCTCAGAGCCTTCAGAAAGAACCAACCTTGCCAACACCTTGATTTCATACTTCTGTTCTCTAGAATTGTGAAAGAATAGATTTTTATTTTTATTATTTTAAGTCACTCAGTTTGTGTCAATTTGTTATGGCAGCCCTAGGAAAGAAGTATGGATCGTGATTCTGACTAAGGTATTGTGGGTAGAAAAGGTAAGCCCCTATCTACAATATGAGCAATGCCAGTCAAGACAAAACATTACCCTTTCAAGGTAGAAGGTATCTAATATAATCAACTTGCCACCGAGATACCGGTTGGTCTACTTGAGAGTTGGTATCATACTGGGGGCTCAGCATTGACTTCTATTGAGAGGTTGGACATTTAGCAGTGACTATCAGTTTTAGTGAGATCATGCTGTTGGCCATGCCTACCTGCTATGTCTGTCAGTTTGGCTAATCCAGTCTTGATCCCATTGCACAAGCCCTTTGTCTGAAGGGAGAAGCTGACTGACACCTGCTGGTGACATATCTCTCTGCTTGGTTGTTTGGACCTATTCTGCAGCTGATAATTTCTCTTGGGCATTAATGTGCAATACAAAAATTCTCACATTTTGTGCCCACTCTCCAAAATCCAATATTTGCCTCTTTCTCATACCTCCTTGCACTCAGTTTTCTAATATTACAACTTCAATGCCTCCGACTAGACAGGCAAATCATTTACCACTTCATATAAGGACATGAATATCCTTAATTTGGGCCACTTCACTTTCTACAGAAATTGAATGGCGAGCTGCTTCACCTGAATCTCTGCCATTGAGAGGATTGCCCTTTGACATTCTCTTTCAAAGACATGCCTGAGTGCGGTTGTAGTGAGACAGCAGTCTGTTTTTGGCTTGTAACCACATACCAAGCTGATTCATCCATGAACCAAGATTATATTTCTTCCTTCTCCATCAGCTATTCATAGGGAATGTCTCATGCGACTGTGAGTATGAGCCCTCTGGACTTGCCCAAGCCTAATTTCTGATATACCATTTCTACTTTATGATGAGCTGTTGCTGGGCCTATGTGAAATTATGACAGTCATCTAATAGTATGGAGTGTATTGTAGGGAGTTCTGGTCTCAGGGTCACTTGATACTCCATAGTTAGATGTTCATTTCCTACCAGTGCCAAGTAGCATGCCAGACCTACTTTTTAAATGGTGTCTAGTTCTCTGCTAAGGTTGGTATGGTGTTGCTCCAGAAATCATGAGGTTTTTGCTTTGAATTTCCTATTAGGACTAGAGCTAGAGTCTCACATGTCTTTTTCACTCTAATCCAGATACCTCTTCTCTTACTTTGGGCCTCCATAAAATTCTTCAGTCTTCTATGCCACCTGATGAATGGGATTAAAAAGTATTCCCAACTGTAGGATATGCGGTCTCTAAAACTCAAAGAGACGGACCAAGCACTGTGTATCTTTCTTAATGGTAGGAGTTGCAAGGTGCAATAACTTGGCCTTTACTTTGTAGGGGATGTTCCAAGATTCTCTGGACCCCTAAAAACTTCACCAATGTGGCAAGTCCCTGAATCTTTGTGAGGTTTCTTTCACTCTCTAGAGTGCATGTGTATTATCAAGGCATTCAGAGTAATTGCCAATTATTGATAATCAGGTTTGATAAGCATGATCCCATCTATATAGTGGGCAGTGTGAGATTCTACAGAAGGTCCAGATAGTTCAAGTTCTTTTGAGCTATATTTTGACAGAAAGCAAGAGAATTCAGATGGCTCTCTGTTGGTTTGCAATCTTGGGAGTTCTCTGGGTATAATAAAAAACTGGCCCCCATACATGGTGAATGCAGGAAAGAGGCAGAACACTCAAGATTGGTAGGTGGCAGATTTAATAAGCAAGAGAACTTACATATGAGGCTTGTCTTGGGTGGCAGCCAGAATCTTAAAAGTTTATATAGAGGGCTTAACTGGGTTCAGTCACATATACTGTCCAGATGGGCTCAATAACACCTTACTCTTTTAAGCCTATGCCCCTGAAATGGCTGGTAGTATGGGAATAATAGGCAGGGGAAAGGGTAAGGAGCCTCCAGCTGCCTGGATCCAGGTCACCAGTCAACCAGCAGTCATGTCCTCTCAATGATCTCCTCCAGCACTCTCAGGAAAAAACATGAATGCATACTGTTGTTTGTCCTAAGTGAAAACAAACTGCTTCTAATCCTCCTTCTTTACAGATATTGAAAAAAGCTGCATTTGCCAGATATATAACTATCATATTACCAGGGCTGTGTTAATCTGCTCTACTAATACCATATTTGATATAGCAGCTGTACGTGGGCTTAGGTTTTCAGTGGTCCACTATCACTTGCTAAGATTCATTGGGTGTTTTGCAAGAGCTATACTGGTGAATTAAATAGGGCATGATGACACTGCCATAACTGATTTCAATTTTTGAAAGTGACACTGTTCATACCTCTCCCCAGAATATAATACTGGTTTTTAATTTACTATCTTGACAGAAGGGAAGTTTCAGGTATTTCCATTTGCCCTTTCCTACTACACCAGCTCTTACTTAATAGGTCCAGGAGCTAATATGAAGTTTCTAAATTGTTATTCACATCTCTTCTAATTAGACATTTTGGAACTGAGAAATAATTACCAGGTGGGCCCACAGACCTATTGGACACACTGTGAGGTGTACATGGGTCACAACTCCATTTATTCCCTGAGCCTCATACTGTTACTCTAACAGGAGACCATGAGGACTCTGGATCCCTGGTTCTCAGGATCAAGTCATACCCACTATACATCTGGTTATTCTTTCTCTAATGTATGGTTATCTGAATACAGAACCATAGTCACGTTTCAGAAGGACTGTGGAGACCACTAGTGTGCACACTTTCTGTGGAATTACTGGATCCTTGTTCATCAGGACCTGACCTCTCCCTCAGTTGATGTGTTCTGAGTCTGAGAATTGACTCATGTTTGGAAAGTGGCCAAGGAACATGACTTTCCATTAGGTAAGTGATCTCTGCATTCTGCTTATCCATTTTTGATATATTTTCATCATGAGTTGTCAAGCAGTAGTCTTGATGACTGTCCATCCTGTTCCTAAGTCAACCCTACCCTGGCTGCCTTCCAAATTTGCTGCCTATTACGGTAATTTTGACTACCTTGCTACTATGGTTAATTGCTACCACTTGGCCTCTACTATTTCAGGCACCTATAATCTCCATTAACAATTGTTCAGATATTTTTGATTTGTTGTGATTTCTTCTTTGATCATGGTAGCACAATTCTGTAACTATATCTTCTATTATCTGTTGATTTTTTTAAAACTAGGTTTTTGGAGTTATTTTGTTAGTAGTTGCTAGGAATTAAAATATATATCTTAATTTATCGAAATCTACTTTAGGTAAATACTGACTTAATTCAGTGTTAATTAATTCAAAATATTGCAACTTTGTTTTAAAATAGCTCAATTTTTCCACTCTCCCTGTTTGTACTATTATGATCACATATATCATATCTTTATATGTTATAACCCCCCAAATAGTGTTATCATTATTTCTTTATACAATCTTATGTTTTCTTTAAATTATGAGAATTAGAAAATATATTTACACAGTCTTTAATTTACCTATGCATTTACCATTTGGGGGTCTCTTTATTTCTTCCTGTGGATTTTTTTTTATAAAAAAATAAAACAATATTTTTAATATTTCTCAAAAAATAATCAGAAGCTCTAACAGAAATCTCACCTTCCTACACAGCAGCTGCCTCACTGAGATGGCATGAAGGCCAAGTTTGCCCCAGTCTGCAGCACTCCTTAATATCTCTCCATCATTAACCAAAGTCAAAAGTCCACTTCAATTTATCATTGTGCTTGTTCTGCTGTTATAATTTAGTTTTTATTTTTAAATTAATTTTTATTGGAGTATAGTTGCTTTACAATGTTCTGTTAGCTTCTACTGTACAGCAAAGTGAATCAGCTGTACATATACATATATCCCCTCTTTTTTGGATTTCCTTCCCATTTAGGTCACCACAGAGCACTGAGTAGAGTTCCCTGTCCTATACAGTAGGTTCTCATTAGTTATCTATTTTATACATAGTATCAATAGTGTATATATGTCAATCCCAATCTCCCAGTTCATCCCACCCTCCCTTCCCCGTGATATCCATAGGTTTTTTCTCCACATCTCCATGTCTATTTCTGCTTTGCAAATAAGATCATCTATAAAAATTTTCTAGATTCCACATATATGTGTTAATATATGATATTTGTTTTTCTCTTTCTGACTTACTTCACTCTATATGACAGTCTCTAGGTCCATCCACATCTCTACAAATGACCCAATTTCATTCCTTTTTATGGCTGAGTAATATTCCATTGTATAAATGTACCACATCTTCTTTATCCATTCCTGTTGATGGACATTTACATTGTTTCCATATCCTGGCTATTGTAAATAGTGCTGCAATGAATATTGGGGTGCATGTGTCTTTTTGAATTATGGTTTTCTCAGGGTATATGCTCAGTAGTAGGATAGCTGGGTCATATGGTAGTTCTATTTTTAGCTTTTATAAGGAACGTCCATACTGATCACCATAGTGGCTGTACCAATTTACATTCCCACAAACAGTGCAAGAGGGTTCCCTTTTCTCCACACCCTCTCCAGCATTTACTGTTTGTAGATTTTTTGATGATGACCATTCTGATCAGTGTGAGGTGATCCTTCACTGCAGTTTTGAGTGCATTTCTCTAAAATAAGTGATATTGAGCATCATTATTTGATAGAGTTGTTTGTTTTTTGATATTGAGCTGCATGAGCTGACTATATTTTGGAGATGAATCCCTTGTCAATTGCTTCATTTGCAAATATTTTCTACCATTCTAAGAGTTGTCTTTTCATCTTGTTTATGGTTTCCTTTGTTGTACAAAAGCTTTTAAGTTTCATTAGGTCTCATTTGTTTATTTTTGCTTTTATTTTTATTACTCTAGGAGGTGGGTCAAAAAGATCTTGCTGTGCTTTATGCCAAAGAGTGTTCTTCCTAAGTTTTCCTCTAAGGGTTTTATAGTGTCTGGCCTTACATTTAGGTGTATAATCCATTTTGAGTTTATTTTTGTGTATGGTGTTAGGGAGTGTTCTACTGACATTTCTCCACTGTATATGCTTGCCTCTTTTGTCATAGATTAGGTGACCATGGGTGTGTGGGTTTACCTCTGGGCTTTCTATCTATTCCATTGATATATATTTCTGTTTTTGTGCCAGTACCATACTGTCTTGATTACTGTAGCTTTGTAGTATAGTCTGAAATCAGGGAACCTAATTCCTCTGGCTTTGTTTTTCTTTCTCAAGGTTGCTTTGGCTACTCAGGGTATTTTGTGTTTCCATACAAATTGGAAAATTTTTTGTTCTAGTTCTGTCAAAAATGTCATTGGTAATTTGATAGGGATTGCAATGAATCTGTAGGTTGCTTTGGGTAGTATAGTCATTTTTACAGTATTGGTTCTTCCAATCCAAGAACATGGTATATCTCTCCATCTGTTTGTGTCATCTTTGATTTCTTTCATCAATGTTTTATAGTTTTCTGTGTACAGGTCTTTTGCTTCCTTAGGTAGTTTTATTCCTAGGTATTTTATTCTTTTTGTTGCAATGTTGAATGAGATTGGTTCTTTAATTTCTCTTCCTGATCTTCTGTTGTTAGTGTATAGGAATGCAAGAGATTTCTGTGCATTAATTTTGTATCCTGCAACTTTACCAAATTCATTGTTTATCTCTAGTAGTTTTCTGATGGCATCTTTAGGATTTTCTATGTATAATATCATGCAATCTGCAAACAGTGACACTTTTACCTCTTCTTTTCTAATTTGGATACCTATTATTTCTTTTTCTTCTCTGATTGCCAGGGTTGAGCTTGAGCTGTTTATATATTTTGGAGATTAATCCTTTCTCCATTGATTCATTTGCAAATATTTTCTCCCATTCTGAGGTTTGTTTTCTTTTTCTTCTCCAAAACTATGTAGAATAATAGTGGTGAGAGTGGACACCTTTGTCTTGTTCCTGATCTTAGAGGAAATGCTTTCAATTTGTCACCATTGAGAATAATGTTTGTTGTGGGTTTGTCATATATGGCCTTTATTATGTTGAGGTAGGCTTCTTCTGTGCCCACTTTCTGGAGAGTTTTTATCATAAATCAGTGTTGCATTTTGTCAAAAGCTTTTTCTGCATCTATTGAGATGATAATATGGTTTTTAGTCTTCAGTTAGTTAATATGGTGTATCACATCGATTGATTTGCATACACTGAAGAATCCTTGCATCCCTGGGATAAACCCCACTGAATCATGGTGTACGATTCTCTTAATGTGTCCTTGATTCTGTTTGCTAGTATTTTTTGAGGATTTTTGCATCTATGTTCATCTGTAATATTGGCTTGTAATTGTTTTCTTCTTTTTTGATGATATCTTTGTCTGGTTTTGGTATCAGGGTGATGGTGGCCTCACAGAATGAGTTTGGGTGTCTTCCTCCCTCTGCAATTTTTGGGAAGAGTTTGGGAATAATAGGTGTTAGCTCTTTTCTAAATGTTTGATAGAATTCACTTGTGAAGCCATCTGTTCCTGGAATTTAGTTGTTGGAAGATTTTTAATCACATTTTCAAATTCATTTTTTGTGATTGGTCTGTTCACATTTTCTATTTCTCTCTGGTTCATTCTTGGAAGGTTGTACTTTTCTAAGAATATGTCCATTTCTTCTAGGTTGTCCATGTGATTGGCATACAGTTGCTAGTACTAGTCTCATGATCCTTTGTATTTCTGCTGTGTCCATTGTAACTTTTCTTTTTCATTTCTAATTTTATTGATTTGAGTCCTCTCCCTCTTTTTCTTGATGAGACTGGCTAAAGGTTTATAAATTTTGTTTATCTTCACAAAGAACCAGCTTTCAGTTTTATTGATCTTTGCTATTGTTTCCTTTGTCCTATTTCATTTATTTCTACTATGATCTTCATGATTTTTTTAATGTTTATTTATATATTTATTTATTTTTTATTAGTCCCCCATTTTAGACACATCAGGGTATACATGTCATTCCAAATCTCCCAATTAATCACACCACAACACCCATCCCCTGCCGCTTTCCCCCCTTGTGTCCATATGTTTGTTCTCTAAATCTGTGTCTCAATTTCTGCTCTGCAAACCAGTTCATCTGTACCATTTTCTTGCTTCCACACATATGCGTTAATATACGATTTTTGTTTTTCTCTTTCTGACTTACTTCACTCTGTATGATAGTCTCTAGATGCATCCACGTCTCTACAAATGAACGAATTTCATTCCTTTTTATGGCTGAGTAATATTCCATTGTTTATATGTACCACATCTTCTTTATCCATTAATCTGTCGATGGGCATTTAGCTTGTTTCCATGACCTGGTTATTGTAAAGAGTGCTGCAACGAATATTCTGGTGCATGTGTCTTTTTGAATTATGGTTTTCTCTGGGTATATGCAGAGTAGTGGGATTGCTGGGTCATATGGTAATTCTATTTTTAGTTCTTTAAGGAACCTCCATACTGTTCTCCATAGTGGCTGTATCAATTTACATTCCCACCAACAGTGCAAGACTGTTCCCTTTTCTCCACACCCTCTCCAGCATTTATTGTTTCTAGATTTTTTGATGATGGCCATTCTAACTGGTGTGAGGTGAACATAGTGTATCTCTCCATCTGTTGGTATCATCTTTAATTTCTTTCATCAGTGTCTTACAGTTTTCTGCATACAGGTCTTCTGTCTCCTTAGGTAGGTTTATTCCTAGGTATTTTATTCTTTTTGTTGCAGTGGTAAATGGAAGTGTTTCCATATTTTCTCTTTCAGATTTTTCATCTTTAGTGTATAGGAATGCAAGCGATTTCTGTGCATTAATTTTGTATCCTGCTACTTTACCAAATTCATTGATTAGCTGTAGTAATTTCCTGGTGGCATTTTTAAGATTCTCTATGTATAGTATCATGTTACCTGCAAACAGTGACAGTTTTACTTCTTCTTTTCCAAATTGGTTTTCTTTTATTTCTTTTTCTTCCCTGATTGCTGTGGCTAGGATTTCCAAAATTACGTTGAATAATATTAGTGAGAGTGGACATCCTTGTCTTGTTCCTTATCTTAGAGGAAATGCTTTCAGTTTTTCACCATTGAGAA
This sequence comes from Balaenoptera acutorostrata, assembly GCF_949987535.1. NCBI lineage: Eukaryota > Metazoa > Chordata > Mammalia > Artiodactyla > Balaenopteridae > Balaenoptera > Balaenoptera acutorostrata. Next base: position 35,124,975 of record NC_080076.1, on the reverse strand, counting down.
TGATGTTGGCTGTTGGTTTGTAATATACGACCTTTATTATGTTGAAGTAGGTTCCCTTTATGCCCACATTCTGGAGAGTTTTTATCATAAATGGGTGTTTTATTTTGTCAAAAGCTTTTTCTGCATCTATTGAGATGATCATATGGTTCTTTTTCTTCAATTTGTTCATATGGTGTATCACATTGATTGATTTGTGTATATTGAAGAATCCTTGCATCCCTGGGATAAATCCCAATTGATCATGGTGTATCATCCTTTTAATGTGTTGTTGGACTCTGTTTGCTAGTACTTTGTTGAGGATTTTTGCATTTATATTCATCAGTGATATTGGTCTGTAGTTTTCTTTTCTTGTAGTATCTTTGTCTGCTTTTGGTATCAGGGTGATGGTGGCCTCATAGAATGAGTTTGGGAGTTTTCTTTCCTCTACAATTTTTTGGAAGATTTTGAGAAAGATGGGTGTTGGGTCTTCTCTAAATGTTTGATAGAATTCACTTGTGAAGCCATCTGGTCCTGGACTTTTGTTTGTTGGAAGATTTTTTATCACAGTTTCAATTTCATTACTTGTGATTAGTCTTTTCATGTTTTATATTTCTTCCTGGTTCAGTCTTGGAAGTTTATACTTTTCTAAGAATTTGCCCATTTCTACCAGGTTGTCCATATTATTCGCATAGAGTTGCTTGTAGTAGTCTCTTAGGATACTTTGTATTTCTGCGGTGTCTGTTGTAACTTCTCCTTTTTCATTTCTAATTTTATTGATTTGAGTCCTCTCCCTCCTTTTCTTGATGAGTCTGGCTAATGGTTTATCAATTTTGTTTATCTTCACAAAGAACCAGCTTTTAGTTTTATTGATCTTTGCTATTGTTCTCTTTGTTTCTATTTCATTTATTTCTGCTCTGATCTTTAGGATTTCTTTCCTTCTGCTAACTTTGGGTTTTGTTTGTTCTTCTTTCTCTAGTTCCTTAGGTGTGACGTTAGATTGTTTATTTGAGATTTTTCTTGTTTCTTGAGGTAGGCTTGTATAGCTATAAAATTCCCTCTTAGAACTGCTTTTGCTGCATCCCATAGGTTTTGGATCATCGTGTTTTCATTGTCATTTGTCTCTAGGTAGTTTTTGATTTCTTCAGTGATCTCTTGGTAATTTAGTAACGTATTGTGTAGCCTCCATGTGTTTGTGGTTTTTACAGGTTTTTTTCCCAAAATTGATTTCTAATCTCATGGCGTTGTGGTCAGAAAAGATGCTTGATATGATTTCAATTTTCTTAAATTTACTGAGGCTTGATGTGTGACCCAAGATGTGTCTATCCTGGAGAATATTCCATGTGCACTTGAGATGAAAGTGTTATCTGCTGTTTTTGGATGGAATGTCCTATGAATATCAATTAAATCTATCTGGTCTATTGTGTCATTTAAAGCTTGTGTTTCCTTATTAAATTTCTGTTTGGATGGTCAGTCCATTGGTGTAAATGAGGTGTTAACATCCCCTACTATTATTGTGTTACTGTCAATTTCCTCTTTTAGAGCTGTTAGCAGTTGCCTTATGTATTGAGGTGCTCCTATGTTGGGTTCATATATATTCATAATTGTTATATATTCTTGGATTGATCCCTTGATCATTATGTAGTGTCCTTCCTTGTCTCTTGTAACATTCTTTATTTCAAAGTGTATTTTATCTGATATGAATATTGCTACTCCAGCTTTCTTTTGATTTCCATTTGCATGGAATATCTTTCTCCATCTCCTCACTTTCAGTCTGTATGTGTCCCTAGGTCTGAAGTGGGTATCTTGTAGACAGCATATATATGGGACTTGTTTTTGTATGCATTCAGTGAGCCTGTGTTTTTTGGTTGGAGTATTTAATCCATTCTCGTTAAGGTAATTATTGATATATATGTTACTATTACAATTTTCTTAATAGTTTTGTGTTTGTTTTTGTAGGTCCTTTGCTTCTCTTGTGTTTCCCACTGAGAGAAGTTCCTTTAGCATTTGTTGTAGAGCTGGTTTGGTGGTGTTGCATTCTCTTAACTTGTGCTTGTCTGTAAAGCTTTTGATTTCTCCATCGAATCTGAATGAGATCCTTGCCAGGTAGAGTAATCTTGACTGTAGGTTCTTCCCTTTCATCACTTTAAGTATACCATGCCACTCCCTTCTGACTTGTAGAGTTTTTGCTGAGAAATTAGCTGTTAACCTTCTGGGAATTCCCTTGTGTGTTATTTGTCATTTTTCCCTTGCTGCTTTCAACAATTTTTCTTTGTCTTTAATTTTTGCCAATTTGATTACTATGTGTCTCAGAATGTTTCTCCTTGGGTTTATCCTGTATGGGACTCTCTGTGCTTCCTGGAATTGTGTGGCTATTTCCTTTCCCATGTTAGGGAATTTTTCCACTAAAATCGCTTTAAGTATTTTCTCTGGTCCTTTCTCTCCCTCTTCTCTTTCTGGGACCCCTATAATGTGAATGTTGTTACATTTAATTTCCCAGTGGTCTCTTAGGCTGTCTTCATTTCTTTTCATTATTTTTTCTTTATTCTGTTCCACAGCAGTGAATTCCACCATTATGTCTTCCAGGTCACTTATCCATTCTCCTGCCTCAGTTATTCTGCTATTGATTCCTTCTAGTGTATTTTTCATTTAGTTTTTGTATTGTTCATCTCTGTTTGTTTGTACTTTAATTCTTCTAGATCTTTGTTACACTTTTCTTGCATTTTCTCGATCTTTGCCTCCATTCTTTTTCAGAGGTCCTGGATCATCTTCACTATCATTATTCTGGATTCTTTTTCTGGTAGTTTGCTTATCTCCATTTCATTTAGTTGTTTTTCTGGGGTCTTATTTTGTTCCTTCATCTGGTACATAGCCCTCTGCCTTTTCATCTTTTCTATCTTTCTGTGAATGTGGTTTTTGTTCCACAGGCTGCAGGATTGTAGTTCTTCTTTCTTCTGCTGTCTGCCCTCTGGTGGATGAGGCTACCTAAGAGGCTTGTGCAAGTTTCCTTATGGGAGGGACTGGTGGTTGGTACAGCTGGCTGTTGCTCTGGTGGGCAAATTTCAGTAAAACTTTAATCTGCTTGTCTGCTGATGGGTGAGGCTAGGTTCCCTCCCTGTTGGTTGTTTGGCCTGAGGCGACCCAACACTGGAGCTTAACCAGCCTTTTGGTGGCGCTAATGGTGGACTCTGGGAGGGCTCATTCCAAGGAGTACTTCCCACATCTTCTGCTGCCAGTGTTCTTGTCCCTTGGTGAGCCACAGCTTCCCCCCGCCTCTGCAGGGGACTCTCCAACACTAGGAGGTAGGACTGGTTCAGTCTCCTATGGGGTCACTGCTCCTTCCCCTGGGTCCTGATGCACACACTACTTTGTGTGTGCCCTCCAAGAGTGGAGTCTCTGTTTCCCCCAGTCCTTCCGAAGTCCTGCCCTCAAATCCCTCTTGCCTTCGAAGTCTGATTCTCTAGGAATTCCTACTTCCATTGCCAGATCCCCAGGTTGGGAGGCCTGACGTGTGGCTCAGAACCTTCACTCCAGTGGGTGGACTTCTGTGGTATAAGTGTTCTCCAGTTTTTGAGTCATCCACCCAGCAGTTATGGGATTTGACTTTATTGTGATAGTGCCCCTCCTACCATCTCATTGTGGCTTCTCCTTTGTCTTTGCATGTGGGGTACCTTTTTTGGTGAGTTCCAGTGTCTCCCTGTTGATGATTTTTCAGCAGTTAGTTGTGATTCCAGTGTTCTCGAAAGAGGGAGTGAGAGCATGTCCTTCTACTCCGCCATCTTGAACGAATCTCTATGAAATCTTTCCTTCTAGTAACTTTGGGTACTTTTTTGTTGTTCTTTCTCTAGTTGCTTTAGGTATAAGGTTAGTTTGTTTATTTGAGATTTTTCTTATTTCTTGAGGTAGGATTGTACTGTTATAACCTTCCCTCTTGGAACTGCTTTTGCTGCATTTTTTTGCATTTTTGTGTTGTTCATCACTGATTGTTTGTTCTTCAGTTCTTCTAGGTTCTTGTTCAGCATTACTTCTATTTTCTCAATCTGTGTCTCCATTCTATTTCTCAGATCCTGAATCATCTTTACTATCATTACTCTGAACTCTTTTTCAGGTAGATTGCCTATTTCCTTTTCATTTATTTGTTCTTGTGGGTTTTTACATTTCTCCTTCATCTGCAACATACTTCTTTGTCTTCTCATTTTGTCTAACTTAGTGTGTTTGTTGTCTCCTTTCCACAGGCTTCATGATTGTAACTCCTCTTGCTTTTGTTGTTTGCCTCCTGGTGGGTGAGTTTGGTCCAGGGGCTTGCGTAAGCTTCTTGGTGCGATGGACTGATGCCTGTGCTCTGGTGGGTGGAACTGGATCTTTTCCCTCTGATGGACAGGGCCGTGTCAGGTGATGTGTTTTGGGGTATCTGTGAACTTAGTACAACTTTAGGCAGCCTGTCTGCTGATGGGTGGGTCTGTATTCCTTTCTTGCTGGTTGTTTGGCATGAGGTGTCCAGCACTGGAGTCCATGGGCAGTTGGGTGGAGCCACGTCTTGATGTGGAGATGGATACCTCTGGGAGAGCACACTCCAATTACTTTTCCCTGGGCTTGGGAATTCTCTGGCAGTGCAGTCCTGGACTCAGCACTCCCACCCCAGTGCCCAGGCTCAATCCTTTGTCAGGGAACCAAGAGCCTGCAAGTGGAATTGCAGGGCCAGATAAAAATATAAAAGAGAAAGAAAAAGAAAAGAAAAGAAAACAAACAGATGAACAAAACCCAATACAAATAGCATAAACAAAAACAAACAACAACACAACACACAGACACACAAAAGAAGAAAGAGAACAAACTGACACACCAAATCCAAGACAAATGTTAACAACAAAACCAAATTAACAGAAACAAAGAAGCAGACAATAAAGTAGGAGAAAAACCGAGAACAAACAAAGAAAAGAGTTAAAACTGAGAACAATCAATAAGGACTAAACTAATAAAAAAAAAGAAAAAAGAAAAAGAAAACTAAAACAGAAAGCAAACAAACAAAAAAAGCAAAGAAAACATAAAATAAACACATAGAAACAATCAAAGAAAAATAAATTAAAATAAAAAACAAAGAACAAAAAGAAGAAAAAATCCACTAAACAACAAAAAGTAAAGTGAAAATAGAAAAACATATATATTAAAAAAATAAAAAAGAAAAAGAAAAAATAATAAAACAACAACACCATCAAATGAATAAAAGGAAACAAACAAAAAAAAAGAATAATAGTAATACAAATATTTTCCTGCAGCATCCTCTGTCAGTGTCCTTGTGCCCACCATGAGCCAGAGCCAACCCCTACCTCCCCAGGGGGCCCTCCAATATCTCTAGGTAGGTCTCTGGACCTGCTGTGGGTACTGTTGGGCCAGTTCAGACTCTGACCTGGCCCAGCTCCTGCTTGTACTTGTCCCCAGTGTCCACTGCTGCTAAGGCTAGCCCCATAACAGTTGTGCGAACACACATTGTCTATTCAGGTATTCTATAGGTGCAGGATTTACCAAACCAATCACAGGGATTTAATCCGCAGAAAGATTTCTGTTTCTCTTCCTTAGTCACACTGCCCCTGGTGCTCAGCTTTGGTTTTGGTCCCACCTCTGCTTGTGCTCCTCAGTCATGTGTTCCCCACCCAGGTGAGAGGGAGCGAAAGCAGCAGTGATTGGGGCACACTTACTACCTCAGGCTGGGGAGGTGTATGGCAGCCACAATTGGGGTTGCACAAATTGCCTGTGGTGGTGGGGACTGGCAGGCAGTTGAAACAGTTTGGGGCATGCTTGCTGTGTTGGGAGTCCTTCCCAGTGCCCACAGAAGCTGAAGAAGCTGGCAGGTGGAGAATGGAGTTGTATTGGTGGTCCCTCCTCTTGTGCACCACTCAACAATGATGCCTTGCTTCTATGATGTCCCAGGCTTTTTCCACAAATGTTCTTGGTTGTGGAGCTCCTTACGCCTGTTCCTTCAGGCTGTCTTTTCATAGCCAACAGCTGTCCCCTCCCTGGGTCCGCAATCCAAAACCCACTTTCCAGCACCTGGCCCCCCTCCACAACAGGAGACTCATGACTCAGGGTGGGATGTGTAGAGTTGCAGTGCAGACGTGTGTGCAGTTTTTACTTTTTCCTGCCTTCCACAGGCCATCTGCTGCATTCTCCTTTGATCCCCCGAAGGTCCCTTTCTATCCCAGCTGATTTCCCCACCGTGAGGGAGTGTTTCTGAGTTTGGAGACCTCCCCTCACCTTTAGCTTCCCACAAGGGTTGCTGGTTCCTTTTTTGATTCCTCTTTTTCTTTTTTTTTTTTTTCTTTCTTTAATCCTACCCAGTTGTGAGGAGATTTTTCTTGTCCTTTTTGGTGTCCTAAGTTTTCTGCTAATGTTCAGCAGGTGCTCTGAGAGAACTGTTCATTTTTGTAGATGTATTCTTGATGTACTTGTGAGGAGCGATGAATTCTGCATCCTCCTATTTCACCATCTTGACTCCTCCTCCCTTCCTGTGGATTTAAATTATCATCAGATCTTATTTTCTTTCAGCCTGAAGGACTTCCTCTAGTATTTCTTATAAGGCAGGTCTGCTAACCACAACTTCTCTCAATCTTTGTTTGTCTGGGGATATTTTATCTTTGCATTTTTTTAAAGAACAGATTGGCTAGATATAGAATTCTTATTTCATAGCACTTTGAATATGTCCTTCCACTGTTTTCTGGTTTCTATTTTCCCTGATTCAGAAATCAACTTTAAATAGTACAGTTGGTTCCCTGCATGTGATGAGTCTTTTTTTTTCTTATGCAGCTTTCAAGATTTTTCTCTTTGTCTTTGTCTTCCTGCACTTTGACTGTGATGTGTCTAGGTATTGATCTTTGTGTTTATCATATCTGGATTTCATTGAACTTCTTGGACCTGTAGATTAATGTTTTTCATCAAATTAGGGAGTTTCAACCATTATTTATTGTCATTTAAATAAACTTTACTTTTCAGAACAGTTTTAAATTTACAGAGAACTATTAGTACAGAGAATTCGTGTATTTTAATACCCTGTTTCCCCTATTAACATCTTACATTATTAAGGTACAATTGTTAAAATTAATAAACCTAGAACAATACATCATTATTGATTAAGTTCATATGATTTTCAGACTTCCTTACTTTCTACCTAATATTCCCTTTCTGTTCCATGATTCCATCCAGGATATCACATTGCATTTAGTTATCATTTCTCCTTAGGTTCCTCAAAGCTGTGACAGTTTCTCAGAGTTTCTTTACTTTTGATGACCTTGAAAGTTTTGAGGAGTACTTATCAGGATTTTTTTTTTTTTTGAGAATGTCCCTCTATTAGGATTTTTATGATGTTTTTCTCATAAGACCTTAGTTATATTTTTGAGGGAGGAAGACTACAAAAGTAAAGTGCCATGTTCATCACATATCAATGGTATGTACTATCAATGTAACTTATCACTGTTGGTGTTGACCTTGATCACCTGGGTAAAGTAGTGTTTGTCAGGCTTCTTCACTGTAGTTACTTTTTTTCTCTTTCCATACTGTATTCTTTGGAAGGAAGTCATTATGTACAGTGCATACTTAAGGAGTAAAGAGTTATTGTCTACATCCTTGAAGAAGGAATATCTATATAAATTATTTGGAATTCTCCTGCATGGAAGATTTCTCTATTATCTCCCAAGCATTTAGATATTCTGTCATTTATATCTGAATAGACTCATGGATATTTATTTTATACTTTGAATTATAATCTGATACTACTTTGCTTATTTTCTATCCTATCTTGTTACAGTTTTGGCCTTTGGTAACTCTTTCAGTTGGTTTCTATGACCTCTTTGACGTAACCCATCACTAAAGTTTTTTTTTTTTTTTAACAACTATTTTCTTACTTTATGGTACTGCAATATGCTCAAGGCTCATTTGTATATTTCCTGCCTCCATGCTAGAATCTGCCAGTTCTTCAAGGAGGCCTGGTTCCTTTTCTGGAAAATGGTATTAGAAACCAAGATCTGAGTGCTAGATATACTCTTTGTTACTTGAGTGTCATTGCTTCTATGCCCTCTCAGCTAACAGAGCAAGGAAATACATGTGTGTGTATTCTAACCCATGTATATGTACCTATCTAGAAATATTTTCATATGTAACCATCTGTATCTATCTATATGTTAGGCTAAACATGAGTTCATGCTGATATCTCCAACTTCAATCTATTACCATTATGGATCATTCAAGCCTCTTCTACATGCTTATTTGTAAACTGTGACTGCAATAGTGAGAAACCTGGCTCCTATCATCCACCTTTCACTTGCTTAATTGTTCAAATCCAGTACATATTTATACCGATATCAGAGTTAATGTCTACCCCTATGGAATTCACCTTTATCAACTGGGGTATAGTGCTTATGTACACTCTCTTTTGCCTTTAGTTTTACAGACTCCACTCATTCCTAAAATTGCCTAGGTCTGCATGCTTTTCCCAGACACCATTCAGTGAGGTTGTATCGTACATTTGTAATACAGTTAGATTGTTTCATCACATTCTATATTCCATACTGGGATTCCCCTGACATCCTAATGATTTTTTAAAATTTACATACATTAAGGTATATTCTTTGTGCTGTAAAGTTCAATAGATTTTGGTAAAAGCATAGTGTCATGTATCCACAATTACAGTATCATACAGAATAATTTTACCATCCTAACAATTACCTGTGCTTCACCTACTCATCCCTCCCACTCAGCTCCCTGAACCCTGCAGCCACTGATCTTTTCACTGTTACCATAGCTTTATCTCTTCTAGAATGTCAAATAGTTGGAAAATAAAGTATGTAGTCTTTGCAGATTCTTTTCAAATTCTTTCACTTAGCAATATGCACTTACAATTCAACCATGCCTTTTCATGGTTTGATAGTTCATTTCTTTTTATCACAGAATAATATTCTGTTGTATGGATGCACCACAGTTTTATTATCTGTTCACCTATGTAAGACATTTTCTTTTTTTATAGTGTCTTTATCTGGTTTTGGTATCAGGGTAATGCTGGCCTCGTTGAATGACTTTGGAAGCATTCTTTCCTTTTCAATTTTTTGGAATCACTTGAGAAGGATAGGTATTAACTCCTTTTTAAATGTTTTGTAAAATTCACCAGTGAAGCTCTCTGGTCCTTGACTTTTGTTTTGTGAGAGGTTTTTTGTTACTGATTGAATCTCCTTACTAGTAATTGGTCTGCTCAGATTTTCTATTACATCATGGTTCATAATTTCCTTTAATTCTTTGGACATATTTATAACAGATGCATGAAAGTTTTTGGCTGCTAAATCCTATACTTAGATCTACTCTGAGTCAGTTTCACTTAGTGCTCTTTTGCTCAAGTATAGGTCATATTTTCCTGGTTTTATTTTTCTGCGTATCCTGTAATATTTTGTTGAAAACTGGACATTTAGGTAATAAAGTAATTTTACATTCAAATTTTACTTTTTCTGTGTTTTTTGTTTTGTGTTCTGTTATTTACTTGGACTTAAACTGTGGAATTTATCTCCCCTGCAGTGTGTACTTGCTTGTGTCTCTACTCAGGTTTTTTATTTTAACTTTTATTGTTTAACCTGGCTTCCTAGGAGTCACCCCAGCATCTGCATAGCTTAAAGGTCAGCAAATAATTTGGGAATAGGTTGTGCTCAAACACCTTAAGCCCATTAATCGTCCTTCTGCTAACTGATCTTTGTGTGGGTTGGGGAGCACGTTTGATGTTCAGCCAGTTCTCACATCTTCTTTGGCTTTTACTTTCAACTCAATTTTCTTGGCTATGTTCCACATATGTGTATAGGTTGCCAGTCAGCCAGGGGTACATGAAAATTTTATCTCATCTCTTCTATGGCTCTCTTACTTTAAAAATCTTTCCACTAAGTTTGTGACTGATTCACCTCTTGCTACAACTAGTACCCAACCTTAGGCCAGTAGAGCCGTCAGTTTCTCATTTATTTCCCATTTATTTCCTACTGACAATGCTGCCTGCTGCAGAGTTTTCTCCTATGCCTGAAACTGGGTCCACTTTCTCTGGTAGCAAATTTATTGGTATGCTGGCTAGGCCCCCACTGGCAACACTGTCATTATCACTGACCAAGGTGGAGTTAGGGAGGGGGTTGAGTTTTAGCTCCAGGCAAGAAGACTATACACACTGTTGTTTTTAACTGAAGGACTAGCAGTTTTTCATAAGTAAATACTTATCAATTTGTTTGCATTCGGTCAATTTTTTCAAAGCCCCTAATTGTTTTTGACAATTGTGTCCAGTTTTATCCTTTTTTTGTGGAGGTAAGGAGAGGATTTATGGACCTTTTCACTTACTCCTCCACAGCTGTAAGCCCTTTTCCCTGGTTCTTTTTAGTAGGAAACTATACTTATAGACCATGATATTGTCACTGGGAGAACTCATTGCTATTAGTTTAGTTGCTATTTTTTACATGCATATGGTAAAATATATTACAAGTTCACACTGATACTTCCAATTCAAATTTAGGATTATGGGGTTTTAAAAAATGTAATCTCTTTGATCCTACATCTGTATGTTTTTTCTTCCATGCCAAAAGTCCCAGGTCTTAATTACACCAACATAATTATCCATTTTATCTCACAATGTACATGCACCTGTCTCAGAATAATAATGCCAACATGATCACATATATGGTTACTTACAACAGGTTAAGTGGGTTTTTTTTTGCACTGTACTGTATGTTTTATAATATAATGTGGATGCTGATTTTTTGCTACTATATATTTGTATATTTGTATTTGTTACATGAGTCAGGAAATATCTGCTTGTCTTGGAAAAAAAAAATCTGTGTATTCTACCTTGCCAAATCCTTAAACATGCTGTGTTTTATATCCATGATTGATAATACAACACATTTTGATGAGATTCAGGGAGCTATTCCACTGTCCAGTTTTGCTGCACATTTGTACACCATAATTCTGCTCAAAACCTGATGCAGTTTACATTTCCAACTTTGTCAGATGTACTAAAGTACTTTTAAAATATTAAGCATTAAAGATTTTTAAAAGTAGTTGTAAAATTGAGTATTTTCTGCCATTTCATAGCTTCTTCCCATTTATGAGTGAGCCACATGGCATCAGGATATAGATGATGAAGAATATTCTGGACATTCTGTAATTCTAGGAAGGCAGGTCATAGAAAAATTACTCCTTCAGTTTATATACATGGTAATGGTCAATGGAGGAAACTCGCTAGAGAATACAAGAATGAATTATATTGTATATGTTCTGCAAACTCAAAAGAATAAAAACAAATAAAAATCCTCCAAGTGCCCCCTCCTCACCACTAAAGTTGTTTAAAATTATTTTTTTAAATTATTATAGAAAGTTCAGTCATGTAAAAGTAGAAATAATAGTAAAATAAGTCCCCATGTGCTCACCATTTGGCTTCAGAAATTATAAGCTCATGACAGTATTGTTTCATTAATACCTCCATCCACTTAACCTCATTGAGTATTTGTTTGAAGCAAACCCCAGAAATCAAATTATTTCATCCATAAACATTTTCAGTGTGTATTTCCAAAAGATAATAATTTTAAAATAACCACAATTTCATTGTCACAAGTAAAATTAATTTCTTACTATCATCAAATACCTAGTCATTGTTCAAATTTTCTCATAAATGTCATTTTTAAGCAACTTGTATGTCTTGGATGGGTCTGAAAAACAGTTTGCTTTGTTGAAGGAAGCAGGTCATCTGTCCTGCAGAGTTTTCCACAGTTTGGATTTTCATGATTGTACCTCCCTTAGTGTTATTTAACATTTTTCCTCTGGTCTCTGTATTTCCTATAAACTGGGCTTAGGTTTTGTGGTTTAATCAGATCCAGGTAGTGTTTTTTTGGGAAATGCTATTTAATAAATGTTAGTGTGTTTTTCCATTATTAGGCATTTACTATCTGGTTGTTTCTCTTTTAGCAGCTGTTGATGGTCAATCATCTATTAATTCATTAAAAGTTGCAAAATGGGGCTGTTGTAACTCTGCTGTTTATATAACTAAAATTAAATGTAGATATGGATGTACGTTTGGATGTATTTCTGAAATACAACTATAAACAGAATTTTTTGAAAACAAATAGTATAGTTTGTATAGGAAATGCACGATAAATGCAAAATGTTACATTTCACAGATGATCCATAAACATAAAAACATGCTCTGGAATGCCATAGGAAAAGGCACCCAAGGCACTATCCCCAAATTTTAATCTTCTCCTCATACTCAAAGTCTTTTGAGATCCTTTACACAAAAATTGTAATCACAATACTTAAAAAGTGTTTATAATTGCTTTCTGTCCAAAAAGTTATGCATGTAGAGTAAGTAAATTAACAATGCTGTACAACCACTGGCAATATTTAAATCCATAACTTTCTCATCACCCCAAATGAAGAACTCGTGATAGGTCTGCAACTCTATGACTTAGACTAAGAAAAACTGAATTGTACATTTTAAGTTGGTGAGTTTTAGAGTATATCAATTATGTCTCAATAAAGCTGTTTGCAAAAATGGGAGATAGGAATCAAAATATTTTAAAAAATCCTTGACTTCATGGAGTAATAATCTAGTAATAATCATTACCAGTAAAATTCTTTAGTACATTCAATAGCAACAAGAAAATGGGACAGATTGTCCTTAAAAGGTAAAAGATATGAATATGTTATTTTAATAGACTTTAGATTTCTTGAATGTAATCTCAAATTTACGGCACCTGACCCCCAGTTCTCATAAACAGTTAGCCAACCAAGGCTGCAATGGGGGCAACCAATCCTGTATTTTCCTGCAGATGAAGAAACCCCTAAACTACAAAAAAATACTGCAAAATAAATTTTAAAATGTAAATCAACATCTTACAAAGTTATGAAACTTTAGATCTGGGAGTAATCTTAGAAATGATAAAAAACCTAATTATTTTACACATAGGAAATTGACACCCATGGTAGATCAAGGATTTACTCATAATCAACCAAGTATTATCTGAATGTATAAAGCTGTTATGTCTAAGGGCAATGCTTATTATATTTTATTTTTATTTTCCAGAAGCACTGTCTATTTGACAGCTCACTGATGATTCAAATGCTCTATTTATAAAATATCCTTTAATTTGCTATTCTAGAAAAGATGGAGGTTGAGTTAACATTGCATATCATACAAATCCTTTCAACTTAGATTTTTTTTTTTTGGCATCAATTCATAATGGTCAACAGCAAACCTGCAGAAGAATGAAATCCTGAATAAGGAAGATTTCTGAAATTTGACCTGGCTCATGGATGAAAGCCCCAGGGTACAGTAGGCCTTAACATGCCCCTGAGGAAGAAACTCAGTGTGAAAACCTGAGATTTTGGTCCAATTCTTTCAGTGAAACCTGTACCTAAAGAGAAAGTGATGTCCCTGAGTGGGGACCTCTTCTTCTTGTTCTTAGAAGCTAGCTGGTGGCTGAGTTGAAACAGATCTTTTAGAGCCTTGCTGTGTGTACATTTTGGCTTTGATGATTTGTGATAAAAATCCTTCCCAACTGACTAACCCTCTCTCATGCTTCAATTAGTCTAATCTAATGAGCATGAATGAAGGTTTCTTTGCCAATTAAAACCTTTGCAAGTTGCAGGGTCCAATTTTTGAATGTGAATTCTCATTTACTTTGTAAAGAGTGGATTGTGGTTGAAGAGAAAAGAAAGAAGGGTGAGGAAATTAGACTGATTCTATCAGTACTTAAAGTGAGATGTCTCAAGTTCCAAGCAGACTACTGGGAGGGCTTTGAAAGATATTCCCTGTAATTGTGAGTCACACTGAGGCTAAGAGCAGATTTGCAGTGGGTCAATTTGAACAGAAAGGAGGCGGCCACAATTTTCATCTAGGGGCTAGCATTTTAAGGCAGCATTTTAAGCATTTAAAGCATAAAAAATATAAAGTTGTATTTGTTCCCATTACATGAAGAGCTGTTCAACATACAATTTGATTTGAAATTATGCAAATTTAGGAATGGAAGGAAAGAGAGAAAATAGAGGCAGTAGTAAAGTGAGGCTTCTACAATTATTGCTGGAAACAGGACTGTTCTTTTAATGAGGCACTGACTGTGTGGTATCTGGGTGGCTGGCATGATTTAAAGGGAGCAATTTGTAATCATCATATATATATATATATATATATATATTTAATCATTTAGGCATCATAACAGCTATGAGAGATAGGTAGCGCATATATTATTATCCTCATTTTAGGTGAGGCAGTCCAGAGATGAGGTTGTTAGCTTTTGTAAGATCATCGATTTATTCATTCAGGAAGGTGAGTTAGTTGAAGTGGAAGGAGAAGTCAGATCTCCTGTTTGTGAGCCTGTTGGCCTTCCATCTACAGCACGTTGTCCCATTCATCATGCCCATTAAGGGCCACCTTTCTTCTAAGGGCTCTCATATCAGTAGGTCAGATTCTATAGTCAAACATATTGCTTTTGCCTATTGTCTTTGCAGCAGAAACATCAGTCTGAGAATTTGCTTGAAGGCTTCCCTCACTCTGATGGTTAGAACATAAACATGATTTGCGGGAAAGGATTTGAGTTGCCTTCAATATTTTGTCGTTAATGAATTGTCTTAAGGGTTTTATGTGTCCCACTCCCACTCACTTGTTTGCATGGTAGTGGTCCCTTTTCCATTAAAAGGCTTTTTTTCATTTGAACTGATTTTATGAATAGAGAGCTCTTTCATTTTTCACACCCAATTTCCTTTTATTGTCTTGTTTGCAATTTAACAGGGAGACAAATGACACCACAAACAGAGATGAGGGAGACTGCCCCTGCCTTTCCTTTATGCCTTTATGTGTTTTTATTAACCTTCATTCATCCCCTATCTCAGGTTGTGGGACGTAGACCTTTAGTGCAGGTCATAAACAAACAGTCATATCTGAAGCTCTGTTGAAAAGCTTTCTAATGGAGCAGAGTAGTCCCTGAAACAATATTTGTTTCTAAAATTGTGTCTGCAGTTATAATGACTAGTAATAGCAATTATAATAATAAAAGTTGTAACACTAAGAATCGAGGTGTATGGACAGAAGGAAACATTTAGTGTCTACTAGTATCTACTATGCTAGGCAGTCTAAGTTTTTTCTATTATAAAAATAATATATGAATGTATTCTTGTGATAAAAATTTTTAAAAATCGGGGGGTATATAGAATAAAAGGGGATAATTATCTTTATTTCCCTCTTCCTCCAAACACCACTGGCCTCAAAGAGACTTCATAACAATTAGATTTATATATACATATTTACATTTTTATATTGTTTTGATATGAATGGGTTTAAAACTTCCTCCCACATATTGTTCAATGGCATTCTTTTTTTTTAATTAATTAATTAATTAATTTTTATTTTATGGCTGTGTTGGGTCTTCGTTTCTGTGCGAGGGCTTTCTCTAGTTGCGGCAAGTGGGGGCCACTCTTCATCACGGTGCGCGGGCCTCTCACTATCGCGGCCTCTCTTGTTGCGGAGCACAGGCTCCAGACGCGCAGGCTCAGCAGTTGTGGCTCACGGGCCTAATCGCTCCGCGGCATCAATGGCATTCTTTTTTATTTAACATGTTTCAAAAAGCTTATCATTGCCACTCTGTATAAAATCTCTCTTTTTTAGCAACATTTCTCTCTTGAAGGAGATTTTTTTGTTATTACAGTTGAAACTGCAGTGAACATCCTTGAACAAACATTTGCTCATAGGATACACTTCTAGAAGTAGACTTTCTAAGTTGAAAGATCTGTGCAGTTTGGTAGACACTGACAAATTCCCTTCCAGCAGCTGGGCAGCTTACCACTTCATGTGTCCACCCTATTGAGAGTATAAGTATGACTTGGGGCTCTTTGCATGTTACTTATTTTAATCCTCAGAATACCCTGACAAGGAAGAACTTTAATCCTTATTTTCATCAACTGAGAATAACAAGCTTCAGAAATGTTAAATAAACTTCTTTAAGTTTATACAGCTACACTGTGGAAAATGAATTTTTTCCATCACAAAGGCCAAGGCTCTTCCCACACTCAGGACTTTTTAGGCACAAAGTCCATATCTAGCTTTGCCACTAGTTGTTTTTATGTCTTGTGGAAGTTGCATCACCTCTTTGGTTCAATTTTCTTTTTCTATAAGATGAAGTAGTTGGACTGGTGATTTTAGGGACCCTTTTAGCTTTAAATTTTAGGTGTATTTTGGGGTGTATTTTATTAATATTAGTGATAGTTATTATTTTGGCTAGATTTTGATTTTGTCTCTTCAACTTGGGATTTCACTTTTCAAAGGATGACAGGATTTGAACTAGGGTTAATGTAAATGGTCATATTTATCAGAAGTAAACAAGGACTTCTTGTGGTCCAAGCACTATTCACCCTTCTGAGTGTTTACCTGCATTATTTTATACTGTCCTCCCTGCATTTCAGTGAGCAATATACTGTTATTGTTCTAATTTTGCATTCAAGGAAAATGGCAGGGAGGGTGAGTAACTTGCCAAAAATCATATGGTGCATAGTGAGTGTTTGAACTGAAGTAGTCACACTCGAGACTGAGCTTGGAAACTTTTTTCTTCTTTCCAGTCTAAGGGGATAGCACTTTTCTGGGGGAAAAAATGACACAATTCCTCTTTCTAGCAAGGCTAAGAAAGGGTCAAAACCAGTAAATTTTCTAGACAACTGTGATGTATCTTCTTTAAGCTCTAAAGTTAAAACTTCAACAAGTTGTGATAAAAAGTCCTTTAGAACCCATTCCGTTCTTCTGTTAACTTTTAATTTAACTTAACCTTTACTTGCGACAGCATCATTTTATAAGTATTCATTCCTTTAATAGATTCCTGCTCTTGAAAGTAATTTAACTGAATAATCCATTTTCCCCTTTCTCTGAATGATTTAGAATTGCCATGCATTTAGAGCATTTGAAGTTCTTTTTTGTAGTATGCTTCTCTTGCTTCCATGTAAAGGATCTGCACTGAAAATCACTGTGGTGTGGAGAAGGTATGGTCGAGCAGAGAGGTTGTTCCCTTTGGATAGAGGACAATATAACTCTATCCAAACCAGGACACTCTTGAGAGTGAAATGGGACACTATTTATAGTTAAGCAGGACAACAGGAATAAATGCAACTGCCCCATTCAAACTGGGATATATGGTCACTTTACTTTGGATCAGGTCGAAATTCTGGTCCAGTTACTTGCTAGTTAAGGAATCTTATCACAAAATGTTACTCAGTTTCTCTGAACCACATTTTCCTCAGTTGCAAATTGGGCACAACTGGGCCAAATTGTTGTAAGGATTTGAGAACAATTATGTAAAATTCTTGGCACTAGTAGGGTAGTAGGTACCTTATGATAGTAGCTGCCTCACAGGCTTGTTGAGAGGAACAAAGTCAAGGACTTTGTAAGGTGCTTGGCACATAGTAACAACTCATTGCCTGTTAATGTGATTATTGTTTGGGCTATTATTATCTTACTTCCTGTTTGTGTCTACGTCTGGCTGCTCCCTCCTGCACTTCATTCTTAGCTAATATTTCTAATCTGGGAAACAAGTTAATTACTTTTTTAGTATTCTGGGAAACTCTCACTTCTGAGTAAGTTGCATATACGCATACATATATATGTGTGTGTGTGTGTGTGTGTGTGTGTGTGTATATATATTTAACTGTGCAAGTTTTCATCTTAACTGGTTAAAGTATCTCTTGGACTGTGTCTATGACCTGAACAATAAATGCTATGTGATAACTGATCACTGTAAAAGTAATGTTTTTTGATGATTCTGTGTGTTGGAATATTATATGTTGATAGGTGTTTTTTAGGTATTAAAGTAGATTAGGTCAATAAAGTTTAATTTCCCACCAATTTGCAAAAAGGGAGAGGTCCTCTACAAAGCAATTAAATGGAGTATAATTGAACTTTTATAGCATTTGACAATTAGGTAAAACCTTCCAGATTGTGAAGGACTAAACAAACTAATTTTTTGCTTCCTCAGAAAACAAGATGTATTTTTTTTTAAATTTAATTAATTTATTTATTTATGGCTGTGTTGGGTCTTCGTTTCTGTGCGAGGCCTTTCTCCAGTTGCGGCAAGCGGGGGCCACTCTTCATCGCAGTGCGTCGGTCTCTCACTATCGCGACCTCTCTTGTTGTGGAGCACAGGCTCCATTCGCACAGGCTCAGTAATTGTGGCTCACTGGCCTAGTTGCTCGGGGGCATGTGGGATCTTCCCAGACCAGGGTTCGAACCCATGCCCCCTGCATTGTCAGGCAGATTCTCAACCACTGTGCCACCAGGGAAGCCCCAAAATGTATTTATAATTATTAGGATATATTTATGATTAATTTATATATAAGGGCAAAGAATTATAGGACTGTATAATATGCTTGTAGTATCAAAGAGACATGTAGGGTGAATTAAATGCTGTTGTAATTTTTCCTTGTAGAGTAAAAATCACATTATAAGTAATTGTTATTTTATATCTTCTCCACTAAAATAGAAGCAGAGACCACATCTGTCTTATTACTGTATCCCAAGCACCCTACATGGACTTTGGCTCATAGTACATTCTCAATATATAATTTTTAAAAATTGTTGAATGAATGCAAAGTGACAAAGTATAAATAATTGCAATCTGGTTAATTAAGTATTTAGTCTCCTCAACAGTTGTGTGAGAATGTGCAATGACTAAATTTTTGTTTGCTTTATTCTGCATCTTTTTCAGATAAACTGTTGACTGTCCTTAGTAGAGATGATCATTTTGGGGAAATAGACATCACTTCAGTATATGTGTGTAAAGAGTAATAGTATTTTTCCAGAACAAGACAATATCTGTGCAAATAAGCTAATGTTCTTATCTCTTCAATTCTGTCACATATTTATTAAATGCCTGTTATATGCCAGGAACTGTATATATATGAGTCACAGGTGAAGAGGAAGAGGGTGGGTGAATGAGGTTTTTATAATTTTTCATGATGAGCATGAGTATTTCAGTTTTCTCTTACAAAAGCATATATATATATATATATATATATATATATATATATATATATATATATATATATATTTGCTTAGTTTATCTTGTCTCTGAAAAATATAGTGCTCTCTGGACAGCCATGGTAAATGACTAACAGAAATGCTGAAACACCCTCTTCATTTTCGCCAGTTTTTATTGTGTTTGGGTGGAAATGTTTGCAAATACACCAACTCTCAAGTGCTCTCATTAATGGTGGTGAACAGAATGTAGGTGGGTAAACTCAGTGGCTAAATATTTATAGTGCGTGCTTTGGCTTTGAAACATAGTCAGAAACAGCACCAGCCCGCCTGTCTCTCTCCTTCTTTCTTTCTCTCCCCACCTTTTCTTCCCCCCCATCCACGTTTCTTTGTTTCTCCCTCTTCTAGACTTTTGATAGCCCTTTTGTTGGTCATGTATTCCATGACCATTTGCTGAGCCCCAGCTTATGTTAATCACTATGTCAAGGGCTGTGGCTAGAACTGTGGTTTCTGGGCTTAAAATCCTCATAGTCCAGTGAAGAAGATAATACACAACTTAATGCTGTTAAAAATGTGTAAGAATAATTAAAGAGTTCCCAAGGGGATTGATTGTGCCATCTAGGGAGTAGGAAAAAGCTTCATAGGTGATGGGAAGTAAGGCACTCAACAGTGGATATCAGGGACCCTGTCATTTCCTGACCAATGCGGGCCTTGTCCTAGGACTTTTAGATTCAATTCCAGGTCATCTAAAGAGCTAGGTGAGTTTAACTTCTTAGTGCTTCAGCCTTCATATTACTAAGCAGTGGATAAAAATCTTCAGTGACGTGAAGACAGAATAAGACAATATTTGAGAACTCTCTTTGACAAGTCTTAAGTAATTATGAATGTTATCTCTGTTTTGCTGGTATAGAAATATCCTGGACCATTGAACTGATATTCTTCTGAGCCAGCTCTAGAGGAATCCAAGCAAGTCCAGGACCCTTTCATGAAAGACAAAACCAAATGACATATGGAGTCTTAAATTCCAGTCCTTTGAAAAGCTAGACATTTTAAAAATGACAATGATTGTATAACCTTACCCTTGTGGAACTCTTAGAGAATTTCCAAGAATTTACAGAGCCATGATCTCATATGACATTTAGCTGAAAAAGTTTTACCATTTTTTCTTTATAGACAAGTCCACAAAAGAACAAAAAGAATTGCTTTGTGTTAAGGCCAGTACACACTATCAGAATTCTAAAAGAAAGATCTTAAAAATAACAGAGTGCAACAACATATGAGGAAAATGATGCTGGGAGCAATTAAATAGCCTGTGCAATTGTTCTTCTTATCCATGGGGAATGCATTCCAAGACCCTCAATGGATTCTTGAAACCATGAATAGTACCAAACCCTATATATACTATTTTTTTCCTATATGTACATACCTATGATGAAGTTTAAATTATACATTAGGCACAGGAAGACATTAAAAACAAAACCAATAATAGAACAATTATAACAATATACTGTAAAAAGTTATGTGATTGTGATCTTTCACTCAAAATATCTATTTTTACAGGCACACCTTGAAGATATTAGGGTTCAGTTCCATACCAATGCAATAAAGCAAATATCTCAATAAAGTGAGTCACATGAATGTTTTTGGTCTCCCAGTGCATATACAGGTTATGTTTATGCTAACTTTTTATATTCCATTAAATATGCAATAGCTTTTTGTCTAAAAAAACAATGTACGTACCTTAATTTTAAAATATTTTATTGATAAAGCTGCTAACCATCATCTGAGTCTTCAGTGAGTCATAGTAGCAACATCAAAGACCACTGATCACAGATCCCTATAAAATATAATAATAATGAAAATGTTTGAAATATTATGAGAACTTCCAAAATGCAACACAGAGACACATGTGAGCAAATACTGTTGGGAAATGTTGGCCAAAGACTTGCTTGATGCAGGGTTGCCACAAACTGGCAATTTGTAAAAAACACAGTATCTTCAAAACACAATAAAGAAAAGTGTAATAAAATGAGGTATGTCTGTAATGTACTCACCCTTCTTCTTGTGATGATGACAAAATGCCTACATAATGAGATGAAGTAAGATAAATAACATGGACATTGTGACACAGACTTAGGCTATTATTGACCTTTTGATGATTCTTCAGAAGGAGGATCATCTGCTTCAGGTAATGATGGTTGGGGATCCTGGGAAGGCTGGGAGGGCCATAGTGAGATGGCATGGAATTTCATCTTTCTGCCCAGAACAGTGCACAATTAAACTCTTTTTTATGAAATTTTTTATATCTGGAATTTAACATTTCATTTTCAGATTGCAGTTGACTGTGTGTAAGTGAAACCTCTGAAAGTGAAACTATGGATAAAACGGGACAACTGCAATTAGAAAGCAGAAGTGGGTCTCAAACCCATAGCTCTCCTGACTTTTGCAGCTGAATTATATTGGGCTCCATCTTAATTTTGAATTTGTCTTCAGTTGTTTAGCTCCTTAATATTGACTTTTAAATTCCATGGTGTATACTCTTCCTCCCCACCTCAAAGCATTTCTATCAACTGATAAGCTAAAACAAATACTTAATTTTTTCAGGGAAATTTACTACATGAAATAGTCTTACATTCTGCAGATGAATGAAATGGATTGTTTTACCATCTATAGCTCTATCCGCCTTTCACAAATTTACTTATTTTGTAAAGTTGAATATTCTAATCTGGAATATACTTAAGGCACTCTTGGCATGCCAGGAGTAGCTGCAGCCTCTGTGGACCTCAGTCTTAGGCCTTGGCTCCATCTTGTGTTCTGAGGACACATGGAGGGCAGCACGTCTGCAGAGCTCAAAGTGTTAACTATGCCTGTGTCCCCAACCCAATCTCAGAAAGTTGACCCCAGGCCCTAGACCACCAGTAAAGACACCAGGTGAAGTCAAATCCAATTAACTTCCTCCCATTCAGATCACTGAGCTGACAATTAAGAAGATACGAGTGTTGCTTAAGATGGCTTTTAGCCCTGTGGTTGTGTAATGACATTCTTTTGCAAAGGTGGAAAATAGTTAGGACTTGCGCTGCCTTAGGTACTAGGGGTGTCAGATGTTGCCTCCTAACTTTCCTGCTTCTAGCACAACTGGTCACAAGTAATAGGGAAATGTGATGGTTAATTTTATGTGTCAAATTCACTGGGTTACAGGATGCCAAGAAATAATGTTTAATCAGATATCTGGGCACCCTGTGACCCAGTGAAGTTGATGTTTTTACATCTGTAAGGATGTTTATGGAAGAGGTCAGCTTTTGAATAGGTAAAATGATTAAAGCATATGGTCTTCCCAAGTGTAGGTGGGCATAATCCAAACCATGTCCTGAGACTGGGACTTGCACCATTGGTGCTCACTGCTCTCAGGTCCTAGGACATGGACTGGAACTATACCACCTGCTTTCCTTGGTCTCCAGCTTGCAGACAGCAAACTGAGGGACTTCTCCACATCCATAGTCTTGTGAGCCAGTTCCTCATAATAAATCTATCTATATCTATATATCTTTATATATATCCTATTGGTTCTGTTTTTCTGGAGACTAATACAGAGACTTAAAGTTATTTGTTGAATATTGGTAAAAGATGTAATATTGGTAAAAATAGAATGAAGACTGTTATATCAGATGGCATGGCTGGTAGGAGGGATGGACTTCATCCTGTGAGTTGGTTATAGAGTCACTGTTTACCTTCTTCCTTCCCAAATCTGAACCCTTTCAATGAAACTGACAGTATGGAATCTTCCAATTAGTGAGGACCAGCTGAGAGCCTGGCACTGATATATTGCAGGTTGAAGATTATAAAAAATAACCCAATCCCAGCACCGAAGGTGCCTAGGGCCTAGTTGGAGAGAAAAAGTAACATAAAAAAGAGCCAGAGGACCTTCAAGATGGCAGAGAGGTAAGATGTGGAGATCACCTTCATCACCTACATCAAAAATACGTCGACATGTAGAACAGCTCCTACAGAGCACCTACTGAATGCTGGCAGAAGACCTCAGACTTCCCAAAAGGCAAGAAACTCCCCACATACCTGGGTAGGCAAAAGAAAAAAGAAAAAACAGAGACAAAAGAATAAAGATGAGACCTGTATCTCTGGGAGGGAACTCTGAAGGAGGAAAATTTTCTACACACTAAGAAGCCCCTTCACTGTTGGAGATGGGGGGTGGGGGGGAAGCTTCAGAGTCATGGAGGAGAGAGCACAGCAACAGGGGTGTTGAGGGCAAAGCGGAGAGATTCCTACACAGAGGGTTGGTGCCAACCAGCACTCACCAGCCTGAGAAGCTTGTCTGCTCACCTGCTGGGGCAGGTGGGGACTGGGAGCTGAGGCTCGGGATTCAGAGATCAGACTCCAGGGAAAGGACTGGGGTTGACTGCGTGAAGACAGCCTGAGGGGGCTAGTGCACCACAGCTAGCCAGGAGGGAGTCCCGGAAAAAGTCCGGTAGGTCTGGACCTACCTAAGAGGCAAGAGACCATTGTTTCAGGGTGCGTGAGGAGAGGAGATTCTTTCCCTGTCTGCCCACAGAAGGCAGAGCACCACCTAAAAAATCTCCAAAGATGGGTGCAAGCTGCGGTTATCAGCATGGACATCAGAGATGGACATGAATGCTAATGCTGCTGCAGTGACCAAGAACCCTGTGTGCAAGCATGGGTCACTATCCACACCTCCCCTCCTGGAAGCCTGTGCAGCCTGCCACTGCCAGTGTCCTGTGATCCAAGGACAACTTCCCCAGGAGAACATAGAGTGTGCCTCAGGCTGTTGCAACAACATGCCGGCCTCTGCCGCCTATGGCTCGCCCCGCATTCCAATTATAAATACCATACCCCTCCCTCCCCCCAGACTGAGTGAGCCAGAGCTCCCTAAAGGAGCCAGCCGCTCCTTTAACCGCCTCCTGTCTGGGCAAAGAACACATGCCCTCAGGCGACCTACATGCAGAGGCAGGGCCAAATCCAAAACTGAACCCCAGGAGCTGTGTGAACAGAGAAGAGAAAGGAAAATTTCTCCATGCAGCCTCAGGAACAGTGGATTAAATCTCAACAATCAACTTGATGTACCCTGGATCTGTGGAATACCTGAATAGACAACGAATCATCCCAAAATGAGGCAGTGGACTGTGGGAGGAACAATAGACTTGGGGTTTGCTGTATACGACTGACTAGTTTCTGATTTTTATGTTTATCTTAGTTTAGTTTTTAGCACTTGTTTTCATTGGTGGATTTGTTTATTGGTTTGGTTGTTCTCTTCTCTTTTTTTAAATTACTTTTTTATTTTAATAATATTTTAAAAAATTTTTATTTTGATAACTTTTTACTTTATTTCATTTTATTTTTTCTTTCTTTTTTTTCTCCCTTTTCTTCTGAGCGATGTGGCTGACAGGGTCTTGGTGCTCCGGCCAGGTGTCAGGCCTGAGCCTCTGAGGTGAGAGAGCCAAGTTCAGGACATTGGACCACCAGAGACCTGCCAGCCCCATGTAATATCAAGCAGTGAGAGCTCTCCCAGAGATCTGCACCTCAGTGCTAAGACTCAGCTCTACTCAACCAACAGCAAGCTCCAGTGCTGGACACCCCATGCCAAACAACTAGCAGGACAGGAACACAACCCCACCCATTAGCAGAGAGGTTGCCTAAAATCATAATAAGCTCACAGACACCCCAAAACACACCACCAGACACAGTCCTGCCCACAGAAAGGCAAGAACCAGGCTCATCCACCAGAACACAGGCACTAGTCCCCTCCACAAGGAAGCCTACACAACACACTGAACCAACCTTAGCCACTGGGGGCAGACACGAAAGACAATGGGAAGTATTAACCTGCAGCCTGCAAAAAGGAGACCACAAACACAGTAAGTCAGGAACAATGAGAAGATGGAGAAATATGCAGCAGATGAAGGAGCAAGGTAAAAACCCACCAGACCAAACAAATGAAGAGGAAATAGGCAGTCTACATGAGAAAGAATTCAGAGTAATGATACTAAAGATGATCCAAAATCTTGGAAATCAAATGCAGCAAATACAAGAAAGGTTTAACAAGGACCTAGAAAAACTAAAGAGCAAACAAACAATGATGAACAACACAATAAATGAAATTAAAAAGTCTCTAGAAGGAATCAATAGCAGAATAACTGAGGCAGAAGAACAGATAAGTGACCCGGAAGATAAAATAGTGGAAATAACTACCACAGAGCACTGTAAACAGAAAAGAATTGAGGACAGATTCAGAGACCTATGGGACAACATTAAACACAACAACATTTGAATTATAGGTGTCCCAGAAGAAGAAGAGAAAAAGAAAGGGACTGAGAAAATATTTGAAGAGACTAGAGTTGAAAACTTTCCTAATATGTTAAAGGAAATAGTCAAACAAGTCCAGGAAGCACAGGGAGTCCCATACAGGGTAAATCTAAGGAGAAACATGCCAATAAACATATTAATCAAACTATCAAAAATTAAATTCAGAAAAAATTATTAACAGCAACAAGGGAAAAAAACAAATAACATACAGGGGAATCCCCATAAGGTTAACAGCTCATCTTTCAACAGAAACTCTGCAAACCAGAAGGGAGTTGCAGGACACATTTAAAGTGATGAAAGGGAAAAACCTACAACAAAGATTACTATACACAGCAAGGATCTCATTCAGATTCAATGGAGAAATTAAAAACCTTACAGACAAGCAAAAGCTAAGAGAATTCAGCACCACCAAACCAGCTTTACAACAAATGCTAAAGGAACTTCTCAAGGCAGGAAACACAATAGAAGGAAAAGACCTACCATAACAAACCCAAATCACTTAAGAAAATGGTAATAGAAACATACATATTGATAATTACCTTAAATGTAAATGGATTAAATGCTCCAAAGAAAAGACATAGACTGTCTGAATGGATACAAAAACAAGACCAGTATATATGCTGTCTACAAGAGATCCAGTTCAGACCAAGGGACACACACAGACTGAAAGTGAGGGGATGGAAAAAGATATTCCATGCAAATGGAAATCAGAAGAAAGCTGGAGTAGCAATTCTCATATCAGGCAAAATAGATTTTAAAATAAGACTATTACAAGAGACAAAGAAGGACAAAAAATAATGATCAAGGGATCCATCAAAGAAGAAGATAAAACAGTTGTAAATATTTTTGAACCCAACATAGGAGCACCTCAATACATAAGCTAAATGCTAACAACCATAAATGGGGAAATTGACAGTAACACAACCATTTTAGGCGACTTTAACACCCCACTTTCACCAATGGACAGAGCAGCCAAAATGAAAATAAATAAGGAAGTACAAGCTTTAAATGATACATTAAACAAGATGGACTTAATTGATATTTACAGGATTCCATCCCAAAACAACAGAATACACCTTGTTCTCAAGAGCTCATGGAACACTCTCCAGGATAGATCAGATATTGGGTCACAAATTAAGCCTAAATTTAAGAAAATTGAAATCATATCAAGTATCTTTTCCAACCAAAATGCTATGAGACTAGATATCAATTACAGGAGAAAGACTGTAAAAAAAACCAAAAACCGAAAAAAACCAAAAAAAAAACATGGAAGATAAACAATACACTACTAAATACCCAACAGATCACTGAAGAAATCAAAGAGGAAATGAAAAATTACCTAGAAACAAATGACAATGAAAACACGAGAGCCCAAAACCTGTGGGATGCAGCAAAAGCAGTTCTAAGAGGGAAGTTTATAGCAATACAATCCTACCTTAAGAAACAAGAAAAATCTCAAACAAACAACCTAACCTTACACCTAAAGCAATTAGAGAAAGATGAACAAAAGAACCCCAATGTTAGCAGAAGGAAAGAAATAATAAAGATCAGATCAGAAATAAATGAAAAAGAAATGGAGGAAACAATAGCAAAGATCAATAAAACTGAAACCTGTTTCTTTGAGAAGATAAACAAAATTGATAAACCATTAGCCAGATTCATCAAGAAAAAAAAGGGAGAATACTCAATTCAACAGAATTAGAAATGAAAAAGAAGTAACAACTGACACTGCAGAAATACACAAGACCATGAGAGATTACTACAAGCAACTCTATGCCAATAAAATGGACAATCTGGAAGAAATGGACAAAATCTTAGAAAAGCACAACCTTCCAAGACTGAACCAGGAAGAAATAGAAAATATAAACAGACCAATCACAAGCAATACAATTGAAACTGTGATTAAAAAATCTCCCAAAAGACAAAACCCCAGGACCAGATGGCTCCACATGTGAATCTATCAAACATTTAGAGAAGAGCTAACACCTATCCTTCTGAAAGTCTTCCAAAATATAGCAGAGGGAGGAACACTTCCAAACTCATTCTACAATGCCACCATCACCCTGATATCAAAACCAGACAAAGATGTCACCAAAAAGGAAAACTACAGGCTAATATCACCGATGAACATAGATGCAAAAATCCTCAACAAAATACTAGCAAACAGAATCCAACAGCACATTAAAGGGATCATACACCATGATCAAGTGGGGTTTATCCTAGGACTGCAAGGATTCTTTAATATACGCAAATCAATCAATGTGATGAACCATATTAACAAATTGAAGTATAAAAACCATATGATCATCTCAATAGATGCAGAAAAAACATTCAACAAAACTCACCACATATTTATGATAAAAACTCTCCAGAAAGTAGGCATAGAGGAAACTTACCTCAACATAATAAAAGCCATATATGACAAACCCACAGCCAACATCAATCTCAGTGGTGAAAAACTGAAAGCATTTCCACTAAGATCAGGAACAAGGCAAGGCTGCCCACTCTCAGCACTATTATTCAACATAGTTTTGGAAGTTTTAGCCACAGCAATCAGAGAAGAAAAAGAAATAAAAGGAATCCAAAATGGAAAAGAAGTAAAGCTGTCACTGTTTGCAGATGACATGATAATATACATAGAGAATCCTAAAGATGCTACCAAAAAAAAAAAAAAAAAAACTACTAGAGCTAATTAATGAATTTGGTAAAGTAGCAGGATACAAAATTTATGCACAGAACTCTGTTGCATTCCTATACACTAGTGATGAAAAATCTGAAAGAGAAATTAAGGAAACACTCCCATTTACCACTGATAAGGAAACAAAACAAAACAAAAATATCTATGAATAACCCTACCTAAGGAGACAAAAGACCTTTGTACAGAAAACTATAAGACACTGATGAGAGAAATCAAAGTTGATACAAACAGATGGAGAGATATACCATGTTCTTGGATTGGAAGAATCAACTTTGTGAAAATGACTCTACTACCCAAAGCAATCTACAGATTCAATGCAATCCCTATCAAACTACCACCGGCATTTTTCACAGAACTAGAAAAAAAATTTCACAATTTGTATGGAAACACAAAAGACCCCGAATAGCCAAAGCAATCTTGAGAAAGAAAAACAAAGCTGGAGGAATCAGGCTCCCTGACTTTAGACTATACTACAAAGCTATAGTAAACAAGACAGTAGGGTACTGGCAGAAAAACAGAACTATAGTTCAATTGAACAGGATAGAAAGCCCAGAGATAAACCCACACACATATGGTCACCTTATCTTTGATAAAGGAGGCAAGAGTATACAATGGAGAAAAGACAGCCTCTTCAGTAAGTGGAGCTGGGAAAACTGGACAGCTTACACATAAAAAAAATGAAATTAGAACACTCCCTAACACCATACACAAAAATAAACTCAGAATGGATTAAAGGCTTAAATAAGGCCAGACACTATAAAAATTCTTAGAGGAAAATGTAGGCAGACCACTCTATGACATAAATCACAGCAAGATCCTTTTTGACCCACCTCCTAGTAAAATGGAAAGAAAAACAAAAATAAACAAATGGGACCTAATGAAACTTAAAGCTTTTCCACAGCAAAAGAAACCATAAACAAGATGAAAAGACAACCCTCAGAATGGGAGAAAATATTTGCAAACAAAGCAACTGACAAAGGATTAATCTGCAAAATAAACAAGCAGCTCATGTAGCTCAATATCAAAAAAACAAAAAACCCAATCCAAAAATGGACAGAAGACTTAAGTAAACATTTCTCCAAAGGAGATACAGAGATTGCCAACAAACTCATTAAAGGATGCTCAACATTATTAATCATTAGAGAAATGCAAATCAAAACTACAATGAGGTATCACCTCACACAAGTCAGAATGGCCAGCCTCAAAAAATCACAGACAATAAATTCTGGAGAGCGTGTAGAGAAAAGGGATCTCTCTTGCACTGTTGGTGGGAATGTAAATTGATACAGCCACTATGGAGAACAGTATGGAGGTTCCTTAAAAAACTAAATATAGAACTACCATATAACCCAGCAATCCCACCTCCTGGCATATACCCTGAGAAAACCATAATTCAAAAAGAATCATGTACCACAATATTCATTGCAGCACTATTTACAATAACCAGGACATGGAAGCAACCTAAGTGTCCATCAACAGATGAATGGATAAAGAAGATGTGGCACATAAATACAATGGAATATTACACAGCCATAAAAAGAAACGAAATTGAGTTATTTGTAGTGAAGTGGATGGACCTAGAGTCTGTCATACAGAGTGAAGTAAGTCAGGAAGAGAAAAACAAATACCATATGCTAACACATATATATGGAAGCTAAAACAAAAAAATTGTTCTGAAGAACCTAGGGGCAGGACAGGAATAAAGACACAGACATAGAGAATGGACCTGAGGACACAGGGAGGAGGAATGCTTAGCTGGGATGAAGTGAGAGAGTGGCATGTACATATATACACTACCAAATGTCAGATAGACAGTTAGTGGGAA
The DNA here is from genome assembly GCF_949987535.1 of Balaenoptera acutorostrata. NCBI lineage: Eukaryota > Metazoa > Chordata > Mammalia > Artiodactyla > Balaenopteridae > Balaenoptera > Balaenoptera acutorostrata. The sequence continues at coordinate 35,095,134 of NC_080076.1, read as the reverse complement.
GCAGCTGCATAGCACAGGGATACCAACTCAGTGCTTTGTGATCACCTAGAAGGGTGGGATAGGGAAGGTGGGAGGAAGATGCAAGTGGGAGGTCATATGGGGATATATGTATATGTATAGCTGATTCACTTTGTTATACATCAGAAATTAACAGAACAATGTAAAGCAATTATACTCCGATAAAGATGTTTTAAAAAAAGTAAAAAAGAGCCAGGATAGTGTCTGGGAGGTGACACTAGAACAGAATTGTGGAAAAGGCAGAAAGAAAGAGACATGGGATGGAGGGTTGAAACTAACTTTGAGAAAACATCAGTGAGATAATCAATGATTAAGAACAAAATGTGAGATAAAACTTTCCAGATAATCTATATTCATCTTTTTTTTTTCTTAAACATCTATATTGAAGTATAATTGCTTCACAATTGTGTGTTAGTTTCTGCTTTATAACAAAGTGAATCAGCTACACATATACACACGTTCCCATATCTCCTCCCTCCTGCATCTCCCTCCCTCCCACCTTCCCCATCTCACCACCCCAGGCGGTCACAAAGCACCGAGCTGATCTCCCTGTGCTATGTGGGTGCTTCCCACTAGCTATCTATTTTACATTTGGTAGTGTATATATGTCCATGACACTCTCTCACCCTGTCACATCTCACCTCTCCCCCTCCCCATATCCTCAAGTCCATTCTTTAGTAGGTCTGTGTCTTTATTCCCATCTTGCCACTAGGTTCTTCATGGCCTTTTTTTTCCCCCTTAGATTCCATATATATGTGTTAGCATACTGTATTTGTTTTTCTCTTTCTGACTTACTTCACTCTGTATGACAGACTCTAACTCCATCCACCTCATTACAAATACCTCCATTTCATTTCTTTTTATGGCTGAGTAATATTCCATTGTATATATGTGCCACATCTTCTTTATCCATTCATGCGATGATGGACACTTAGGTTGCTTCCATGTCCTGGCTATTGTAAATAGAGCTGCAATGACATTTTGGTACATGACTCTTTTTGAATTATGGTTTTCTCAGGGTATATGCCCAGTAGTGGGATTGCTGGGTCGTATGGTAGTTCTATTTGTAGTTTTTTAAGGAACCTCCATACTGTTCTCCATAGTGGCTGTATCAATTTACATTCTCACCAACAGTGCAAAAGTGTTCCCTTTTCTCCACACCCTCTCCAGCATTTATTGTTTGTACATTTTTTGATGATGGCCATTCTGACCGGTGTGAGATGATATCTCATTGTAGTTTTGATTTGCATTTCTCTAATGATTAATGATGTTGAGCATTCTTTCATGTGTCTGTTGGCCATCTGTATATCTTCTTTGTAGAAATGCCTTTTTAGGTCTTCTGCCCATTTTTGGATTGGGTTGTTTGTTTTTTTTTGTTATTGAGCTGCATGAGCTGCTTGTAAATCTTGGAGATTAATCCTTTGTCAGTTGCTTCATTTGCAAATATTTTCTCCCATTCTGAGGGTTCTCTTTTGGTCTTGTTTATAGTTTCCTTTGCTGTGCAAAAGCTTTTAAGTTTCATTAGGTCCCATTTGTTTATTTTTGTTTTTCTTTCCATTTCTCTAGGAGTTGGGTCAAAAAGGATCTTGCTGTGATGTATGTCATAGAGTGTTCTGCCTATGTTTTCCTCTAAGAGTTTGATAGTGTCTGGCTTTACACTTAGGTCTTTAATCCATTTTGAGTTTATTTTTGTGTATGGTGTCAGGGAGTGTTCTAATTTCATACTTTTACATGTACCTGTCCAATTTTCCCAGCACCACTTATTGAAGAGGCTGTCTTTTCTCCACTGTATATGCTTGCCTCCTTTATCAAAGATAAGGTGACCATATGTGCGTGGGTTTATCTCTGGGCTTTCTGTCCTGTTCCATTGATCTATATTTCTGTTTTTGTGCCAGTACCAAACTGTCTTGATTACTGTAGCTTTGTAATATAGTCTGAAGTCAGGGAGCCTGATTCCTCCAGCTCCATTTTTCGTTCTCAAGATTGCTTTGGCTATTCGGGGTCTTTTGTGTCTCCATACAAATTGTGAAATTTTTTGTTCTAATTCTGTGAAAAATGCCAGTGGTAGTTTGATAGGGATTGCATTGAATCTGTAGATTGCTTTGGGTAGTAGAGTCATTTTCACAAAGTTGATTCTTCCAATCCAAGAACATGGTATATCTCTCCATCTATTTGTATCATCTTTAATTTCTTTCATCAGTGTCCTATAATTTTCTGCATACAGGACTTTTGTCTCCTTAGGTAGGTTTATTCCTAGATATTTTATTCTTTTTGTTGCAATTGTAAATGGGAGTGTTTTTTAAATTTCACTTTCAGATTTTTCATCATTAGTATATAGGAATGCAAGAGATTTCTGTGCATTAATTTTGTATCCTGCTACTTTACCAAATTCATTGATTAGCTCTAGGAGTTTTCTGGTAGCAGTTTTAGGATTCTCTATGTATAGTATCATGTCATCTGCAAACAGTGACAGCTTTACTTCTTCTTTTCTAATTTGGATTCCTTTTATTTCTTTTTCTTCTCTGATTGCTGTGGCTAACACTTCCAAAACTATGTTGAATAATAGTGGTGAGAGTGGGCAACCTTGTCTTGTTCCTGATCTTAGTGGAAATGGTTTTAGTTTTTCACCATTGAGGACGATGTTGGCTGTGGGTTTGTCATATATGGCCTTTATTATGTTGAGGAAAGTTCCCTCTATGCCTACTTTCTGCAGGGCTTTTATCATAAATGGGTGTTGAATTTTGTTGAAAGCTTTCTCTGCATCTATTGAGATGATCACATGGTTTTTCTCCTTCAATTTGTTAATATGATGTATCACGTTGATTGATTTGCGTATATTGAAGAATCCTTGCATTCCTGGAATAAACCCCACTTGATCATGGTGTATGATCCTTTTAATGTGCTGTTGGATTCCGTTTGCTAGTATTTTGTTGAGGATATTTGCATCTATGTTCATCAGTGATATTGGCCTGTAGTTTTCTTTGTTTGTGACATCTTTGTCTGGTTTTGGTATCAGGGTGATGTTGGCCTCGCAGAATGAGTTGGGGAGTGTTCCTCCCTCTGCAATATTTTGGAAGAGTTTGAGAAGGATAGGTGTTAGCTCTTCTCTAAATGTTTGATAGAATTCGCCTGTGAAGCCATCTGGTCCTGGGCTTTTGTTTGTTGGAAGGTTTTTAATCACAGTTTCAATTTCAGTGCTTGTGATTGGTCTGTTCATATTTTCTATTTCTTCCTGGTTCAGCCCCAGCGGGTTGTGCATTTCTAAGAATTTGTCCATTTCTTCCAGGTTGTCCATTTTATTGGCATAGAGTTGTTTGTAGTAATCTCATGATCCTTTGTATTACTGCAGTGTCAGTGGTTACTTCTCCCTTTTCATTTCTAATTCTATTGATTTGAGTCTTCTCCCTTTTTCTCTTGATGAGTCTGGCTAATGGTTTATCATTTTGTTTATCTTTTCGAAGAACCAGCTTTTAGTTTCATTGATTTTTGCTATTGTTTCCTTCATTTCTTTTTCATTTATTTCTGATCTGATCTTTATGATTTCTTTCCTTCTGCTAGCTTTGGGGTTTTTTTGCTCTTCTTTCTCTAATTGCTTTAGGTGCAAGGTTAGGTTGTTTATTCGAGATGTTTCCTTTTTCTTGAGGTAGGCTTGTATTGCTACAAACTTCCCTCTTAGCACTGCTTTTGCTGCATCCCATAGGTTTTGGGTCGTCGTGTCTCCATTGTCATTTGTTTCTAGGTATTTTTTGATTTCCTCTTTGATTTCTTCAGTGATCACTTCGTTATTAAGTAGTGTATTGTGTACCCTCCATGTGTTTGTATTTTTTACAGATCTTTTCCTGTAATTGATATCTAGTCTCATAGTGTTGTGGTCGGAAAAGATACTTGATACGATTTCAATTTTCTTAAATTTACCAAGGCTTGATTTGTGACCCAAGATATGCTCTATCCTGGAGAATGTTCCATGAGCACTTTAGAAAAATGTGTATTCAGTTGTTTTTGGGTGGAATGTGCTATATATATCAATTAAGTCCGTCTTGTTTAATGTATCATTTAAAGCTTGTGTTTCTTTATTTATTTTCATTTTGGATGATCTGTCCATTGGTGAAAGTGGGGTGTTAAAGTCCCCTACTATGATTTTGTTACTGTCGATTTCCCCTTTTATGGCTGTTAGTATTTGCCTTATGTATTGAGGTGCTCCTATGTTGGGTGCATAAATATTTACAATTGTTATATCTTCCTCTTGGATCGATCCCTTGATCATTATATAGTGTCCTTCTTTGTCTCTTGTAATAGTCTTTATTTTAAAGTCTATCTTGTCTGATATGAGAATTGCAACTCCAGCTTTCTTTTGATTTCCATTTGCATGGAATATCTTTTTCCATCCCCTCACTTTCAGTCTGTAAGTGTCCCTAGGTCTGAAGTGGGTCTCTTGTAGACAGCATATAAATGGGTCTTGTTTTTGTATCCATTCAGCCAGTCTGTATCTTTTGGTGGGAGCATTTAATCCATTTACATTCAAGGTAATTATCGATATGTATGTTCCTATTCCCATTTTCTTAAATATTTTGGGTTTGTTATTGTAGGTGTTTTCCTTCTCTTGTGTTTCTTGCCTAGAGAATTTCCTTTAGCATTTGTTGTAAAGCTGGTTTGGTGGTGCTGAACTCTCTCAGCTTTTGCTTGTCTGTAAAGGTTTTAATGTCTCCATCAAATCTGAATGAGATCTTTGCTGGGTAGAGTAATCTTGGTTGTAGGTTTTTCTCCTTCATCACTTTAAGTATATCCTGCCACTCCCTTCTGGCTTGCAGAGTTTCTGCTGAAAGGTCAGCTGTTAACCTTATGGGGATTCCCTTGTGTGTTATTTGTTGTTTTTCCCTTGCTGCTTTTAATATGTTTTCTTTATATTTAATTTTTGATAGTTTGATTAATATGTGTCTTGGCGTGTTTCTCCTTGGATTTATCCTGTATGGGACTCTCTGTGCTTCCAGGACTTGATTAACTATTTCCTTTCCCATATTAGGGAAGTTTTCAACTATAATCTCTTCAAATATTTTCTCAGTCCCTTTCTTTTTCTCTTCTTCTTCTGGGACCCCTGTAATCGAATGTTGGTGTGTTTAATGTTGTCCCAGAGGTCTCTGAGACTGTCCTCATTTCTTTTCATTCTTTTTTCTTTATTCTTTTCCGCTGCAGTGAATTCCAGCATTCTGTCTTCCAGGTCACTTATCCGTTCTTCTGCCTCAGTTATTCTGCTATTGATCCCGTCTAGAGTATTTTTAATTTCATTTATTGTGTTTTTCACCATTGCTTGGTTCCTCTTTAGTTCTTCTACATCCTTGTTAAATGTTTCTTGCATTTTGTCTATTCTATTTCCAAGATTTTGGATCATCTTTACTATCATTATTCTGAATTCTTATTCAGGTAGACTGCCTATTTCCTCTTCATTTGTTAGGTCTGGTGTGTTTTGACCCTGCTCCTTCACCTGCTGTGTGTTTTTTTGTCTTCTCATTTTGCTTATCTTACTGTGTTTGGGGTCTCCTTTTCACAGGCTGCAGGTTCATAGTTCCCATTGTTTTTGTTATCTGTCCCCAGTGGCTAAGGTTGGTTCAGTGGGTTGTGTAGCCTTCCTGGTGGAGGGGACTAGTGCCTGTGTTCTGGTGGATGAGGTTGGATTTTGTCTTTCTGGTGGGCACGTCCATGTCTGGTGGTGTGTTTTAGGGTGTCTGTGGCCTTAGTATGTTTTTAGGCAGACTCTCTACTAATGGATGGGGCTGTGTTCCTGTCTTGCTAGTTGTTTGGCATAGGGTGCCCAGCACTGTAGCTTGCTGGTCGTTGAGTGAAGCTGGGTCTTGACGTTGAGATGGAGATCTCTGAGAGATTTTTGCCGTTTGGTATTACGTGGAGCTGGGAGGTCTCTTGTGGACCAGTGTCCTGAAGTTGTCTCTTCCACCTCAGAGGCACAGCCCTGATGCCTGGCTGGAGTACCAAGAGCCTTTCATCCCCACGGCTCAGAATAAAAGGGAGAAAAAAATATAAAGAAAGAAAGAAAGAGGATAAAATAAAATAAAATAAAGCTATTATAATAAAAAATAAGAAAAAAAATTAAGAATAAATGTATTCAGAAAAATAATTTTTTTAATTTTTAAAAATAGATTTATTAATTTTTATAGTAAAAAATAAGAAAAAAATTATTAAGAAAAAATTTATTAAGAAAAAATTTTTTTAATTTTTTAAAATAAAAAATATGAAAAATCTTATTAAATTTTTTTTTAAATTTCTAAAAATAGAAAATAAGGAAAAATTATTAAGAAAACATTTATTAGGAAAAAAAAAATTTAAGTAAAAAAAAAAAAAAAAAAAAACACGGACGGACCTATCCCTAGGACTAATGGTGAAAGCAAAGCTATACAGACAAAACCTCAGCCAGAAGCATACACATATACACTCACAGAAAAAGGAAAACGAGAAAAATTAATATATCCTGCTCCCAAAGTCCACCTCTTGAATTTGGGATGATTCGTTGTCTATTCAGGTATTCAACAGATGCAGGCACATCAAGTTGTTTGTGGAGCTTTAATCCGCTGCTTCTGAGGCTGCTGGGAGAGATTTCCCTTTCTCTTCTTTGTTCGTACAGCTCCTGGGGTTCAGCTTTGCATTTGGACCCGCCTCTGCATGTAGGTCGCCTGAGGGCGTCTGTTCCCTGCCCAGACAGACCGGGGTTAAAGGATCAGCTGCTTCAGGGGCTCTGGCTCACTCGGTCTGGGAGGAGGGAGGGGTACGGTGGAGGCAGGGAGAGCCTGCGGTGGCAGAGGCCGGCGTGACGTTGCAGCAGCCTGAGGTGCACAGTGCGTTCTCCCGGCGAAGTTGTCCCCGGATCATGGGACCCTGGCAGTGGCGAGCTGCACAGGCTCCCAGGAGGGGCGGTGTGGAGAGTGACCTGTGCTCGCACACAGGCTTCTTGGTGGCAGCAGCAACAGCCTTAGCATCTCCTGCCCGTCTCTGCGGTCCACGCTGATCGCTGCGGCTCACGCCCGTCTCTGGAGCTCATTTAGGCAGCGCTCTGAATCCCCTCTCCTTGCGCGCCATGAAACAAAGAGGCAAGAAAAAGTCTCTTGCCTCTTTGACAGCTGCAGACTTTTTCCCGGACTCCCTCCTGGCTAGCACCGAAGCCCAAGCCTCAGCTCCCAGCCCCGCCCGCCCCGGCGGCTAAGCAGACAAGCCTCTCGGACTGGTGAGTGCTACTCAGCACCGATCCTCCGTGCGGGAATCTCTCCACTTTGCCCTCCGCACCCCTGTGGCTGCGCTCTCCTCCATGGCTCTGAAGCTTCCCCCCTCTGCCACCCGCAGTCTCTGCCCACGAAGGGGCTTCCTAGTGTGTGGAAACCTTTCCTCCTTCACAGCTCCCTCCCACTGGTGCAGGTCCCGTCCCTATTCTTTTGTCTCTGTTATTTCTTTTTTCTTTTGCCCTACCCAAGTACGTGGGGAGTTTCTTGCCTTTTGGGAGGTCTGACGTCTTCTGCCAGCGTTCAGTGTGTGTTCTGTAGGAGCAGTTCCAAGTGTAGATGTATTTCTACTGTATCTGTGGGAAGGAAGGTGATCTCCGCATCTTACTCTTCCGCCATCTTGCCCCTCCTCCTCCTATGTTCATCTTAATCAACACACTTCTTCAGCATGACTGTCTTTCTCATTTGGTTGGGGATGTGACCAAATATTCTAATAAAATGATCATAATTTACAGAAGAGGAGAATTAAATCATTAACAGTATGAGAAAATTTAAGTTCACTTGTAATTTAAAAAAAAAACAAAAACATAAAGTTGAATGTAAATAATACTAACTTTTTACCCTCCAATTTGGCAAAGATATAACTATCAATAAAATGTACTGCTGGTAAAGATGCAGAAAGATGAATAATCCCACACAAACCTGGTAGGAAATTTGTTACACTTACTGGGAAACCATTTGACATTTTGTATCAAAGCCTTAAACATTTATATCCTTCAAGGTGGTAAACATTTTAGAAAGAATTTCTATAAAAGTAAACACATTTACATTCAAATAAATTCATTGCAATATTATGGTGTTTTTAAACATAGAAAATTAGGAAAAAACTTACCCTTTATTGAGGATTCACTATATGCCAGGTACTATGCTAGGAATTTTGAATATAAATGTTATATTTAAATGTTAATACAATAGATTTGTCCATCATTGGATTTCTTTGTTATAGAAGAATAGTACAATTCCTAAGTTGAACATTAAGATGTTTCCCAACTGGCTCTGATCTATCATCCTGACTTCCAAATTTTTCCAATTTAGAGATAAGGAAAATGAGGCCTAGGAAAGTTATGTGAATTATTTAAGGTCAAAGAACAAATTAGAGACAAAGTCATGAGTGGAACCCCCAGATCGATGTCAATTCAATGAACTTTTAATTCCACATGTTCTTGAATAATTACATCCCACTTTAAACATTTATTGAGCATCTAATATGCCTTAGACACTGGTCTAGGCAGGCACTAGTGTTGGTTAAAACATGAAACATAAAACATAAGATAAAGGAGTTCTCCAGGAGTTCATAATCCATAAGAAGACAAACTCATTTAAAAATGATTTTAAAAAATTAATAAATCACATCATTGAACCACCACAGATCAAGTCTTTTTTGGATTGAAACAGAGTATCATGATAAAATCTTCTCCATGTAATGTGACAGATGTGATAATGTGGTGGCAGAGAAGACTTGATGATCAGCTCATCCTAAGTGGGTTAGCAGAGGAGCCCCAGAATCATGGCTAATGCTTATTCAGAGCTCATCAAATCCCATGCACTCTTCTAAATGCTCTATGTGGGTTAATTTATTTAATCCTCACAACAGTCCCATGAGGGAAGTACTATGATTATCACCTCCCACTTTGCAGATGATGGGATAGAGGCAATGAGAGGTCAAGTAACTCCCAGGCAGTGAACAGCAGCCAGGATTTGAGCTCATGTGGTCTTACTCTATCTCCCATATCTCGTTGTACCCAGGATATGACACTTGAACTGGAAATTGAAGGATGTAGGGAGAAACTCATTCTAACCAGAGTTAAAGGAGTGTTCAAAGGCTTGGAGACTGTAGGATGCTTAATTCCTTTAGAGAGTTTTAGGAAATTCACTGTGGGGGTGGGGTGGAGGTGATCTTTGCTCCGGTAGGTACAGGGGTGCTCAGCCATGAGGCCTGAGCTCTAGCAGGCTACACTGAGGAGTACGGCCCTTGTCAGGCAGCTGGAAGCCATTGAAAACTTAAGCAGGGAAGAAATATGATCAAACTTGCCTTTTAGAATGATCACGTATTAATCAGTCAATAAAGTGACTGAGATGAGTTCAGCTGGTTTTGAGATCCCTGACACGGTGACCATGATTCAGCTCTACATTTCTTCCCATAAAAATGAATAGCCCTCAAACGGAAACCATTGCTCATTGCTACAAGGGGTTAATAAAATCTCTGGGGCCAAGAAAGCCAAGTCACAATTTTAAAACGTTCCTTCCCAGCGGGCAGCTGCTGTGAGTAAATTGTGAGTGTGGGTGTCTGGCAACTCTGCCTTCATTGGCAGTATATTGCTTTGCCTCCCCCTCATAAAGCTTTCTGTTTATTTTGTAGGAGGGTAAAGTCTCTGACAGACCTTATCCAGGAGGAAAATAAAGAAGCAGGAGGCTTTAAATTTTCGTCAAGTTCCAGAAACCTCCAAACCAACACAAACTAAGATTTGAAACTTGGAAAACTGGGACCTTACCTGGGCATGTCTTTGGCTGCCCTCCTCTTCCTTCCAGTTCCCCTTTTCCACTTCTGTGACATCCTCTCCCTTCCTTATGTTTAATCTCTGAGTCCCACATCCCAATGAATTAATGGTTCTCATATTGCCAAAACTTCACACTGAATTTCCCCAAGGGAGTCCTGCCCTTTCTAGAACTGTCCACTTTTAAAATTACTTCCTTACATTTCTGTTGCAGCTATTACACTCCTCTGGGGCTGAGCTCAAATATGTGTTAGGAGGAGAGCAAGTTAATTAAATCTCCTCCACTAAGGTATAAATAACTTATAGCCCCCAACCCCATCTCTCCAATCATTCCAGGTATGTTAGGAAGGTAATGAAAGAAACGTATCTTATATTACTGAATATAACAATGAATAGTAACAGTATCTTCCAAGTGGAGGTCATATTTCAGGGCCCCTTAAAATATCCTTCCTTTGCAGCCACCCCACTTCTGGTAGAGCCAACCTGTTCATCGTATGCTCTGGTCTCTATTCAGCAGTTTTGAAGCATTTGTTTTCATTTACTATTTATCAGCACCAGCCTCTCTACATGGGGCTCCCTGGACTGATTTCCTACAAGCCTGAGGGTACTTCTGTGTTTTTGCTCTGAGGATCACATTCAATCTCAGAGTAAGGAAGCAGGAAAGTTCAACAAATGATTAATAGAAAAAAGGAGAGAGAAGCGCCAATGAGAACGAACTGTCTCTATACAAAAGAGAAATGCTTTTGTTTTAAACAATTATCAGCAAAAATACGGAGAATTTGTGGCAGCAAAATATGTGACAAGATATCCAGCAACTTCATGCTGTAGTGAAAAGTCTAGACTAGGAGATGGAAATGGTTTTTAATTCTGATCTTGTGTTAGTTACCTAATGTCTCTGCATCTTCATGTCTTCATTACATCATCTGTAAAATGAGGGGCTGAACCAGATAGATTCAGTTCCTTTTAGATCTCATTGGTACTTATCAAGTATTGGGCCTCATTTGAGACTTTGGACCTGTGTGTTGTAACACTGACCTGCTTTACATATTGTTCTGTTGACCATCAATTTCTCTGCTGTAGGGTGGAAGAAAGACCATCCTGACAGCGAGATCTGGTAGAAAAAATACCAAAGTTGGAGCTAGAAAACTTGGGTTCTAGTCCTGGCTGCTTCACTTAGAATATCTGAACTTTGGCCTACTAATAAAACCAAGTTTCATCTCAGTTTCTTTGTCTATAAACTAGAGTTAGTAATTCCTCTCTTGCTTTCTTTAAAATATTGGAAACCACACATTACAGAGTTGTTAACTCTTTTTATTTTCAGAAATGGATCTGGTTCTGAAAGTCATGCATAACCAGGACCTATGTTACCTGATGGCCACTGAGCAAGGGGAGTACAGCTGGGGGCAGGTAGGACAGAGTTTCCTAAACCTGGGTTCAATAGGACTTAGTGCCCCAAATACACATAACTGACTTTCTTTTGTGTAAAAGTCACACAATGGGAAATCATATGTTATACGCCCTGTGCTATCATATCACTGTGTCAACAAGAGGAGGATTGAGGTGAAATTAATGGCATTTTTCTAAATTCCATCTATTCTAGGCACGGATGATCTTTGATCTTTTCATTTTATCCATTACTGAAAAGATTCTCTTGGACTACACGGGTTTTAGTCTCTCCCATGATATGAATGATTGATAAGCATATTTTTCCCATCATAAACCAAGGTGCTGATTATAGGCAGGAATGAAAGGAACCTCGACCTCAGCCCATTTAGAGGACAGAGCCCCAAAGAGGCCAAGTTTGCTTTGTATGGTTGGGAATTACTTACTGGGGATCTGCTTCCTTCATGCTTCACATTACAAAGAATTTGGACGTCATCTTGATGTTACAAAAGCCACTCATGTCAGGCCTATCACTGCCCTCATTTGCACTGCTTGCTCTCCCCATTTACTCATCTTGGCAGAAAATCATTTGTGATCTCATATTGCTATCTTTTCATGTGGGTATACTTAATATACAGAAAGAAATTATAAGCTCATTTGGATCAAGAGCTCTGTTTTTATACCTCTTTATTTTTGAATGTTGGGTTCTTGAATCAGAACATAAACTCTTTCTAGGTTTAAATTTTGTCTTTTTCTTTGTACTTCCACTACAATTCAGTATTGGACACAGAATAAGCACTTTATGAATTCTTATTATAGAACCTAAAGAATATTTCTTGGCTTTAACTAAAACTCTCTATCTGTAAGATCATGGCTTACTAATAATTCAGTCAGCAGCAAATTGGGAATCTGTTTGATCTGAGAAGTGAAAAGAGATTGGGGATGTACCAATTACCTCACTAACATTAGCCTTCTATTAAGATAAGTTCACATTCCTTGGGAGACCCCAGGAAGGACAGAAAGAGGAAGTAACTGAAAAATTAGCTTGGTGGTTGTATTGGCTTGTGGCCAACAACTCGTTCACTACAAAGCACGTTAAATTATAACAATCCCAAATTCATGCAGTTGGTGCTTGGAAGATCCTTAGAAATGTCTAGTTCAATTTCCTTGTTTTACAGATAAGGACATTGAGGTCAAGGAGCTTAGAAGATGACCAGTTTTGAAGAAATTGCCCTAGGAAGTAATTATACACACACACACACACACACACACACACACACACACATATATACTTTTTAAAAACATCTTTATTAGAGTATAATTGCTTTACAATGGTGTTTCATTTTCTGCTTTATAACAAAGTGAATCAGTCATACATACACATATGTCCCCATATCTCTTCCCTCTTGCATCTCCCTCCCTCCCACCCTCCCTATCCCACCCCTCTAGGTGGTCACAAAGCACCAAGCTGATCTCCCTGTGCTATGTGGCTGCTTCCCACTAGCTATCTATTTTACATTTGGTAGTGTATATATGTCCATGCCACTCTCTCACTTTGTCTCAGCTTACCCTTCCCCTTCCCCGTATCCTCAAGTTCATTTTCTTATATATATACTTTTAATAACACAATTCCGCAGCTTAAAAGCCGTTTTATGTGACCAAGTTCAGTGTTTGGGTGAAGCAACTGAAGTTAAATAATAGAGCAGCAGAAACACAGCAATGTATCTGTGTGACAGAGACAGCCAACTGTCTTCCAAAGATTCTTTCTTCCCTTCCATAACATAGTTGCTTCTGGAAGGTGGATGCTCAGCTGGGGAGAACACTGTCTAGATCTGTTTGCGATTCCATGTGAACTCTGACTGGATCCAGACCCTGAAACGTGGGTAAAAGTGATGTACACCACTTCCAGACCTGGATCCCTGAGGGTCTCTCACACCGTCTTCCAGGATCTTTTTCCTCCATTCTCTTCTCTCCAGTCTTATTTCATCAAGGGTTACTGTCACTAATAAAGTGGAAGTGAAGACAATTAAGAAATAAGAATCTAAACTCAGATGAAATTTACCTGTCAGATCAAATACCCTATAAGACAATATAGCCTTGCCTATATCTGCATAGCTCTGAGAAACATTTTTTTTTCTTCTAGCAGATTGACAAAAACTCAAAATTGTGATAATAGTTTTGTTGGTGAGACTGTAGAGAAATAGTCTCTCTCATACATTGCTGTTGTGAGTGTGAAAATGTAAAACCTTATTAACAGCATGAAATATTTATCAAAATTATTTACACAGTCATTTAACATTTGACTTGGCAAACCCACATCTGGAATTTACACTTTAGGTACACCTGCATATGTTTGAAATGACATATGGATAAAGTTATTGATTTTAGCATTCTTTGCAATATTAGCATGTGGGAAACATTCCAAGTATCTATCAATAAAATATAGTTAAATAATACATGATCCACACAATGATATACTACACAGCTGAACGAAAGAACTAAGAAGGCTTCTGCTTACAGATATGGAAAGGTTGCCAGGATATATTGGCAAGTGCAGACAGTGAAGTTCAGAACAGTATATACAGTATGCTATCATTTGTTTTAAAAAGAGGAATGATAAAATGTATTTTTATATGTTCTCTCATCTGCATAAAGAAACCATGTATACGAGGGGAGTAGGCAGGAACAGGAATGAGACAAAGATTTCTTAATCAGTAACTTATAATATGGTTATTAATCTGAGAGAATGAACTTCCTATTAAAATACAATTAAAAATAAAAGGGAAAATATTATGGAGGTCATCCCTTTTGGCTTCTACCCAGAAAAAGCACAAAAGTAGGCATTACTAGATAATTAATATTAAAGAACTGTTATTAAAGAAAAGTCAAGCTTCACTTTGGAGTGATCGACCTAGAATTATAGCTATGCCTCTGTCAGCTTCAACCAGGTCAGCATATTACATTCGTCAACTTTTGCTTTCAACTCTAATTATTTACTTGATTAAGTGAAGCTCACCTGCTTTCCTTAGATCATCAGTGTTTTTCAAGAAATGATGAGTTTTGTTACCATGAGCTTGTTTGTGTGAACTTCCTTTCCTCTGTAGCTTCCATTTATTAAGCTATGTGCCAGATGCTGTTAGGAGCTGGAGAGACACAGACAATAAGACAAAGCTCCTCTTTTAGGAGATCATAATTAGAGGGGAGAGAGAGAGAGAGATGAATTAAGTATCTCGGTATGGGATGAACTGTGTTCCCCCAAATTCATATGTTGAAATCCTAACCTCTAGTACCTCAGAATGTAACTGTATTTGAAGAAACGGTATTTAAAGAGGTAATTAAGGTTAGATGAGGTGATTGATGTGGGCTCTAATTCAATATGACTGGTGTCTTTATAAGAAGAGGAGGTTAGGACACAGACATACAGAGAGGAAAGACCATGTGAAGACCAAGGGAGAAGACAGCTGTCTACAAACCAAGGAAACAGGCCTCAGAATGAAATCAACCTTGTGGACTTCTTGATCTTGGACATCTAGCCTCCAGAATTGTGAGGAAATTAATTTCTGTTGTTTAAGCCACTCAGTCTGTGGTACTTTTATATGGTAGCCCTAGCAAACTATTGGGTTGGCCAAAAATCTCGTTCAGGTTTTCCATTAATGGAAGAACCCAAGCGAAGTTTTTGGCCAACCCAATAATATATGTCTCTAACGCAGTTTAGTTAGAGGTGCGATAGGAAAGTTAGCCTTCAGTGATAGAGAAAGAAGTACAGAGGAAAGGCCCCAAATTTAACTGCTCAGATAAGACAGAGAGGTGGCATCTGGGTAGAATTTCTGAGACAACTCTATTATTATCCCAACTTTATAGATGAGGAAACTGAGGCACAGGACAGTTATGTAAATTTCCTAAGATTGTGAAACTAAGAAGTGACAGAGCCAGGCATTCAAAACCAGGCAAATTCTCCCAATCAGTGCTTTTACAACTATATTATGTTGTTTCCGATAAAAATTATTAAGGAGAAATAATGAATGGGAAAAGAGTACAGATAGGACTCACAGAGCTACACACACTTGGCTTGAACATAAAGCACAAGTTTGGGTGGCAGCAAGTGGTGGGGGAGTGCTCAGTGGGTCTCATGGGCTGTATTAATTTTGCATTTTATCTCAAAATCAGTGGAGGCTCATTTTTTTCATTTTAAAGTAGGAATTTAAGGAATTTGTGCCCAAATCGTAAGTGTGAAGCTCAATGAATTTTCACAAACTGACACATCTGTGTAATTGGCACCTCGATTAAGAAACCACCAGATCCCCAGAAGTCTCATCCTGTTCTCTTCTTTCACTACCTCCTTCACTGATAACTCCTCTACTGACTTCTAAGGTCATAGCCTAGTTCTACCTCATTTTGATCTCTTAGATAAATGGAATCATGCAGAGTGTATTCTTTTGTATCCACCTTCTTTTGTTCACTCTTATAAGGTTGAACTTTATGTATGTAGTTCTAGTGTGGTCATTCTCTTTGCTATATAGTATTTCAGGGTGTATCTGCCTCTATCCATTCTATTGTTGGTTGACATATGAGTGGTTTCTAGTTTGAGGCTAATATAAATAACGCTTCTATGATAATTCTTATAAATATTACATAGTGAACGTATGTACCTAAATGGAGTCACTGTATCATAAGATATGCATATGTTCAGCACTAGTAGATATGGCCAAACAACACATATACTTAACGGTAAAATATTGCAAGCTTTTCCCTGACATGGGAATCACTTTTATTCAACATTTTACTAGAGGTCTCAGGCAGTGTTAAAAGGCAAGAAGACAATATAAAATGCCTGAGGTTTGGAGAGAAAGAAATAAAGCCATCATTTGTCACAGGAGACATAATTATGTATGTGTGAAATCCAAATGAATCTTCAAACTTAAAAAGTGAATTTAACAAGATCTCTTTGCATATATTTATATAAAGTAAATATATAAAATTGTATTTCTATCTACTGAAAAAAATAGATGGAAGACAAAATTTTAAAAAATGATACCGTTTCTCATAGCTTCACAAAACATCAATTGCAAATTAACTGAATGACAGATATGCACTATCTCCATGCTGAAAATTATAAAATATCATTAAGAGAAATTAACAGAATTTTATTAATATTATTATTGGAGGACTCAATACTGTAAGGAAGTCAATTCCCAAATTCATCCATGGATTCAATGTAATTCCAAACAAAAATTTGGCAGGTTTTTGGGCAGACTTTGACAGACTCTAAGTGTATATGAAACAGTAAAGAACTAAGAGAAAAAAAAAACTTTGGTCATTATTTTTTAAATTGGAACTACTTATTGAGGCATATTATCTAACAACCTGGAAAAATGCTATTTATTCTTCTCTCTAAAATTAATACATTAACCCCTTAGATGAATATAGTATTTATACTCTTTTCTAGTGCCTTCATTGTTATGATTTTGATTAACACAATGACCATGAGAGAAAAGCAGAGACCATGAGAGGAGAGAAATTTTTTATATTAATCAGATAGAAGAGAAATCCAAGCCCCAGAGAGGTAAATGATTTTCTTCCAGGTATAAGTCCAAGACAAAATTATGATAAGAGCTCTGATTTTTTAATTTAAATCCTTTTCCTGAACTCACACTGTATAGACCCCAAATGAATCAATGCATTTCTTATTCTTTTGTGGAACATTCCATGGTGACGGCAACATACCAAATGTCTTGATAAGATGGAAAACTTGACAATAACAAACTTAGGTCTGCCATGTGAACTTGAGAGGTGTATTTCAGAGGGTATATGGTCAGGCCACTAAGGATGGCTGTTCTCTTGCTCTCTGTACATCCCCTGCCCGACCAGTGCCTGCTTCACCTATAACTTATGCACATGACTGATCTTCCTACATACTTGCCCCAGGCCCCAGCTAGTGATTGTTCTTACCAAATGGGCAGTGAGGAACATATCCCTCTGCTGTTTTCCCCAGTAACTAATGAGCCCACCTGATGTCAATTTCCCTATAGCTGGTAGTCTCCTCCCCCAGCCTCACCCCCAGGAGCGAAGACTGCCAACATGTCCTGTCCAACGTGCACTGTGGGGTGTAGCCCCAGGGCCTTGCTTCAGATGTGTAAACTCCCCTATCCATTAAATCATAGAAATCTCTGTTGCTGACTCCAGGGTGTTTCTTCCTTCTTGAAGCTGGGCAAGCACACGCCTTGTAGGCCTGCGGGGTGCAGCCCAAAAAAAGTGGCTGTAGGAAGGTGCCATATTGGAGTCAGGCACACCATCTCCTGCTGAATAAAATACTGCCTGTTTTGTTTGTCTTTTTTTTCCTCCAGCATTGAAGCATATGGTTGGTTTCTTAGTGGAGTACTAGGTGAAGTGGTCAGCTTGCATTTAGGGTCATATTGTAAAAGGCATATCTTTTCTCTAGATTTTCACCCAAGTTGTAAGAAGCTCACAACAAACCAGGAGAACTCTAAGGGAAATAAGACCAGCATGGAGAACAGCAGATTCATGGCTTCCACCACCGGTGTCTGAGGCATACGTTCACAGAGGCGAATATCTGGGTGGATTACCCACATTACTTAAATTGTTAGTTCTTTTTATCACTTATTTTGTTTGCCAAACAAATGTGGTTAAATTGCAGACATTAAATGTCTCTTTGTTGAGATTGTGTCTGATTACATAGTCTTTCTTGAACCCTTTCTATATTATTGTGTTTGCTAGCATCTCAATATTCACTAACTACAGCAGATTAATATTCCTTTTGATTCACTATTTACTCAGGTAAGTATTCAATTTGGGGATTACAATATAGTTATTTCCCCCACATTGAAGAAAGCAAGCTGCTGGTAAGAAAAGGAAATAATGAATTCTTTTTCTTTCATGAAAATAACAGGTTGCTTTCTTGTTACTTAAACATTTTCATAACTTGTCAACAAAATTACAGTATTTTTCCCCTTCATCCAACAGATTTTTACCCATTACAGTTACAAACAAAGGCTCAGCTTCACCAGCAGAAGCTCATGCAGTTCCTGGCACATCCTTAAGAGCATTTCCCATTTTAGTGTGTAGATATTTGAAAGAGGCTATCATATGTTCCATAAATCTCATATTTTCAAATTCCATTTCCACTAATTTTAACCTCACATGAGATTAAAACATGAGGTTTCTAGACTCGTCATCTTCTTGGTTGCCTGACATGCCCAAGCAGAAGAAAAGGAAACATGAAAGGAAACAGCTCCTCATTAAAGGAAACAGCTAATGGAGCTGAAAAAACATAAGGAAGGAAGAAAGAAGAGAGAGACACTAAGTAGGGGGGAAGAGAGAGAAAGTGAGTGAGAGAAGAGGTTGAATACAACTACTCCTCCTAGTCTGAGGATCAGAAGGGTTGTAGAATTGATTTACAGGATGAGGACTTAAAGGTCATTTACAATGATAAATAGTTTGCATATCAGTAATTAAAATCAAGTAAGTTTTTATAAGATCTGAAGTTTTTGAAATTTTCCATAGGACAGAGTTGTATAGGAGTTTCTCTCTGTGCTTTTTTTGGCATTTTGTCAATGTTTTATATCAAGAAATCACTTAATTCAAAGGACTAGAGATTTATATCTTCCCATTTTCTGTTGCCCAAATTAGGGATAATCCATTACTTTAGAATAATGTCTTTGTGGTCTTTCTCTGCTGAATGCCAAATATTCTTTCAATTATTTTATTCAGAGGGACATGAATCACCAGATTCTTTACTTGTGTTTGTCTATAGACTGGATAAAGGTTTTTATTGAACTCAACTACTTGGTGGTCAATGTCAGTGGATACTCGATTATATCTTTCAGATGAATTGACACATTAAAAATTTTTTTTTGGAATACAGAAAAACTATCACTGTCTTCAAACTGCTTTCATTTTGAACAATGAGTCTATATATCATATTGATTTGCAAAACAGGTCTTCCTAATATATAGTCACAATACATAAAGTGTGTGAAGTATAAAACAAAACAAAAATTCAAGTTTTCAACGACATTTTATTCTGAAATTTTAAATATATTATATGGTACAAAGGAAAAGAATATACAGTAGACCCTTGAACAACATGGATTCGAACTGTGAGGATCCACTTATACACAGATTTTTTTCAATAGTAAATATTATAGTACTACATGATCTCTGGTTGGTCAGACATGCAGGAACCATGGATACAGAGGGCTGATAATAAATGATTCACAGATTTTCCACTGCACTAAGTGTTGGGGTCCCTAACTCCCACATTGCTCAAGGCTCAACTATAATAATAAATGCATTAAAGTCTTTAAGTCTGTTGTTTTAAAACTCAATGGCATTCCAATTATTCATCTATTCATCCATTGATTAAATAAACATTTAAAGAATACCTGCTAGATGCCAGGCACCATATTAGGTTCTCTCAAATAAGAATACCATGCTGAGGCTGATTAGAGAGTGTCACACATAGTAACTATTCAATCTAAGAACTTGGAAGGGCAGGAATGTGGTTCTTTGAGGTCAAGGATAAGAAAACCCCTGAACTTATAGGGCTGGTGGAAGGGGAAATATGTGAGATGTGATTGGGAAAAGCATGCTGGGACCAGACATTGCAAAACCTGTTAAGAATTGTAGTCCTTGCTTAATGGCATTAAAAAAAGACTTACAGTGTTTTATGTAAGTGGTGACGTAAGCTTATATTCATTTAGAACAGATATGAGAGACCTAAGATTTTCCTTAGAATGAGTTGGTAGTTAATTTTAGTGGTCTACATGACAGATGAGGGGACTTTGGACTAGAATGGTAGCATTGGAGATGGAGAGAAAAGAGATGTCCAGGAGAAAATTCAAGAAGACTTGGTGACTGGTTCTTGGGTAAGAGGAAGATGTCAAGAATTACTTCTAGTTTTCTGCCTTAATGACTCTAACTTACACTACTGAGAAGTCTTTTGTGTGTCCATATGGGGAGATAAGTGATCAGCATCACCTTATTCCTGGGTAAGTTTTAGAGTTCACTGAGTCACTAGTATAAATACATAGTCTAGAGCACAATATTAACAAAACTGAGTCATGAGTTTTACTTGACCCCAAATGGTTCAGTTAACTGTATTGTCTTGTTTAACAGAATTCTATTCCTCACACCTGCTTTCTCAAAAGGCATTTTGATCACAAATAGCCCTGGGAGAGGGCATGTACCCGTTTCACTACAGATGTGTCTTTAAAAAACAACTGAAAGTGTTAATGAGCTCTTTCAGGGAGACTATTGCATACCTTTTAATATGAGAAAAATTTTCCTTCCTTTTTAGGAGAAATTAATATGTCCTGAATATCCTAAAGGAAGAGGGCACATTATAGATTTTTCCCTCTGTGCTCAGTGAACATTTAATATCTCAGGTGAGCCATAATATGGGAACTCAGTAACACAGCCAGAGGAAAGGAGAAAGAAAACTGGTGTCATGAGATGATCATAGAGATTGGAAAAAGGCTGGCTTGATGGTCCTCCAGGGTACAAATGCACCAGAATAAAGCAGCCTGCTCTCTGATCCTGTGGTACACTTGTAATTACTTAGGAAATCATCTGTGATATTGTGATTTATAGTAATAAATATATATTTGGCCTTTGCCCCCACTTTTGGCACAGAGCTCCTAAAATCCTAGGAATTTCCTAAGTGATTAGAGCATAAAGATGTCTTTTGTATGTTAATGAGGTAACTTTTGGAAAGTACTAAGAATGGGAGCTGGTTGCCAGAGGAGTCAAACGTGGTGTTAGAGGGTTGGAACTTTTATTTTTACTTTCCTGACCTCTGGGGAAGGGAGAAGGGCTAGAAGTTGGATCAATTGTCAATGGTCAGTGACTTAATCAATCATACCTATATATTGAAGCCTCCATGAAAACTTAAAAGGAGAGGGTTTGGAGAGTTTCCACGTTGGTGAACACATGAAGATTTGGGGAAAGTGGCACACTTGGAAAGAACATGGAAGCTCCACATCCCTTCCTACATACCTTGTCCTATGTATCTCTTCCATCTGGATGTTCATCTGTATCTTATGTACATCCTTTGTAATAAACCAGTAATCTGTTGAGCGGACAGGTTTCCTGAGTTTTGTGCACCACTCTAGCAAGTTAATCAAACTCAAGAAAGGAGTCATGGGAACCTCTGATTTATAGCCTGTCAATGAGAAGTACAGGTTACAACCTGGAGTTGTGATTGGTCTCCCAAGTTGGAGGTGGATATTAGAATATCCAATTTATAGCTGGTAGGGCAGAAGTGCAGGTAACAACCTGGGCTTGTTTTGCTTCTGAAGTGGAAGGCATTCTTATGGGACTGAGCCCCTTACCTGTGGAATCTGATGCTATCTCTGAGTAGATAGTGTCAGAATTGAGTTGAATTGCAACACAGCCAGCTGGTGTCCTGAGAATTGTTGGAGGAGGAGGGAAGCCCCACACCCTCACAATTGGAATGGGTGAGCAGAACCCAACATAGCATTATTCTCCTAACTGTACTGTAAGCTTTGTGATGGAAAGAACCAACTTCATCCTGCTCACTCAAATTTCCAGAGTCCAATCAAGTGCTTGACATATGATTGATGTTTAATACATATTTTATGAGTGAATGAATAAAAATGTTATAGAACCAAACTTGGATTTGCTTACCTGCATGCAATAAAGCCAATATACTGGCACTGTGTGGTATTGAAGAGTGAAGGAAAGTGCAGCATTTATTGCAGGGTGCCAAGCAAAGAGTCCAGGGCAACTAGTGCTCAAAACACCTGAACTCCCCTGATGGGTTTCAGGAAAGCATTTTTAAGGGCCAGGTGAGGGGTGGAAGTTGCAGGGTATGTGATCAGCTTGTGTACAATTCTTTGGTTGATGGTGAGGTAATAGGGTGGTGTCACAGGGCTTAACTTTATCAATACTTAGGCTTCAGTAAGCCTGGGGGCTGTGTGCTCATGGTCATCAAGTAGTTAATGTCTTCCATTTGGTGGGGTTTTAGCATCTGTAAAACAACTCAGGTAATGTGCATCAGATACAGTTATCTAGGTACTTCAGAGAGGAGTTAAACAGAGGATATGAGGGAAGGGATCTGTCCTGGGAAGGCCCTACAGGGTCCTGCTCAGTTACAAAAGTGGTTCCAACCACAGTGCCCAAGAAGATGTGAAGTTCAGCCACTGATCTGTACTTGAGGACCAACCAGTGCAGAACGGCTACAGATTCAATTAGTAAACCCTATTGCATTAGTTGGAGTCAGTTTGGGAAGTTTTCTTCTTAGGTTGCAGGGACCCTACAATCATCAAAATATGAAGATGAGCCTTTAGGCACAGAAGTGAAGGGCTAGAAGGATCTAGATTAACTACTGATGCTGAAAACTCAGCTTCTGCACACCGGTGCCAAATTGAATCTCAGAGACAGAGTTTTGGGTGGAGTAGAAAAGAATAGCTTTATTGTTTTGCCAGGCAAAGGGGAAGACAGAGGGCTCCTGCCCTCAAAAACTGTGTGTACCAGCCTGGGAGGATTTGGTGAGGAGCTTTTATAACAATGGTTCAAGAATGGGGCTGCTAATAAGATTAGGGTGTGTGCAGGGCCTACATTCCTTTAATCTGCTCTCAGGTAATCTCTTGATGAGCTCCCCTGGTTCCTTTAATCTGGCCTCAGGTGGTCTTCTCTGGAATGAAGAATGCTAACTTCATTTGTTGGGGGTTTTGGTTCTGTAAAGAGCTCAAAGATATTGATATGTATATCCATTGAGGAACCAGGACCCTGCCCCAAGACTACACTATTGTTTCTTGGCTGCTTCTCCCTTGTCTCTGAAGCCACTTCTTTCCCTGATTAACAACTGTTTGAATCTGTCCTTTGGCACTCAAGAGAGGTCATGGAGGCTGGAGTCTATTTCCTAAAAGGAACAGGGGACATAGAAATTTTTCCATACCCAGGAGCTCCACAAGGTCTTGCTCGGTTTCACTACTGTGGTCCCAGCTGCAGCTTGGGGTTTCAGGGAAGTGCCCAAATTTTAGATGGAACTTATTATTACAGAGGGTGATATTGTGAAATCAAGGGAATACCCAGCCAAATCAATTAGATTGGTTTAGAATGGAGCTGGGGATTGCCAAGACTTAGAGGCTATCTCTTAAACACAAATAATATGAGTATATTATGATACATTGGGCCTATACAGATGAACTAGGCATACTATGGCTTTTGATGTGTTCATGGTATAGTACAAAGGGAACTTGTTAGAGCACTGACAGTTTAAAGGTGCTCTCCCAGAAATACAGGCATTATCCAGTGAGCCACAAAAGAGAGGGGTCTACTCTACATAGGTTGTCAATAGAGACATGCCTTTTCCAACTTAGGTAATGACCCTTAGGTTGATTGTTTAAGAATTTGTAAAAATGATAACTTTTTGTACAAAAAAAAAAATGCACAAAGAAGAAGACATACAAATAAGATGGTTATAAAAGTTATGTGAAATCTACCCTCTCAGAGACAATCATTGTGAATATCTTGGTGAATACTCCTTCAGCCATCTTTCTGTGTATATATATATATTATATATATATATATATAATATATATAATATATATATATAATATATATATATATATAATTCTATTGAAACAGAACCATACCATGTATGCTGTTTGTTCTGAAAGCTGCTTTTTCAACATTATCAAATTATTTTAATGTTAATAACTTGAGATAAATATCATCAATTTATATAACTGCATAGTCATTCATTTCACATGTATATCATTTATTTACCCTTTCCCTACTGATAGATATTTGATTTATTTCTAATTATTTTCTTTTATAAACAACACAATAATGAATATATCATAGTAATGCTCCTACCATTTTACATTTAACAAAAGTTAAAAACATGGTTCTCAAATAACTAAAGATTGAACACATGTCAAATATTTATTTAACCAGACTATGATGAAACTATCAGGCAAGTAAAGCTGGTTCAATGGGCATTTGATAAACATATATTTACATATTTAGTAGGGAAAGGCATGTGAAGGTAAGTTCACTAATCTAGAGACAACATTCAAGGGCAGTATAACTCTTTTTTTTTCCAAGGGAAATTCTTGGCTTAAATAATATTTTAATAAAGCTTAGCTACATGTGTCAGTAAAAAGGAGATGACAGAATGATTTATGATTTAAATATCATATAATCGCTGAAGTGTCTAGTACTGTCTTATATCAAACAACATGAGAGAAGCAAATTCCTGGGAGCAAAGAAGAAAGGAGCAATGTGAAATCAATGCAGATATCAGTAGAGTGCATATTGCATAAACCATCTCATTAAAAATTTGATGAAAGGATAATAATAACTAACATATCTTGAGAAGATATGATATGAGCCTTATAAGTATACTCTCATTTAATCTTTTTTTTTTTTTTTTGCCCAAAGTGTGTATATTCAGAACATCAGACAGGCACACATCAAAATAACCTTATACAGTGTTTAGTAGAAAAGAGACCATGAAAAATAACCAAAATATTATTTAGATTTTGAGATTAATTCTGATTGAGGTTGACAATTCTTATTCATTATGGTATTCAACAAATATAAAGTATAACTGCATGGAGTTAATACACTTTATAAAAAATTGAAATATAGTTGATATACAATATAATGTTAGTTTCAGGCATATAACATAGTGATTCAACATTTAAATACGTTATGAAATGATCACCATGATAAGTCTAGTAACCATCTGTCCCATACAAAGTTATTACAGTATTATTGACAATATTACTTATACTATATGATAGATCCCTGTTACTTATTCATTTTCTATTTGGAAGTTTGTACCTCTTAATTCCTTTCACCTATTTTACCCAAAGCCCCCTTCTCCCCTCCTCTCTTGCAACCACCCATTTGTTCTCTGCATCCATGAGTCTGTTTTCATTTTGTTTCTTTCTTTCTTTCTTTTTTTGTAGATTTCACATATAAGTGAAATCATACTGTATTTTTTTCTCTGACTTATTTTACTTAGCATGATACACTCTAGATTCATCCATATTGTGACAAAAGAGCAATATAACTCTTGTTTTAAGTTTATCTTATCTAACAGACAGAAATCACTTGCACCTCTAC
The DNA here is from genome assembly GCF_949987535.1 of Balaenoptera acutorostrata. NCBI lineage: Eukaryota > Metazoa > Chordata > Mammalia > Artiodactyla > Balaenopteridae > Balaenoptera > Balaenoptera acutorostrata. The sequence continues at coordinate 35,069,841 of NC_080076.1, read as the reverse complement.
CAAAAGTCTGCCTACAAGTTAACATGTAACTTAACAATGTCTGGAATGTAATCAATAATAAAGTCTACATCAAAACAGGCACATTATCTTACAGAATTACATAATCTTTGGGAAGATCTATTAGTTGCTCTAATATAATAATGCAAAAACTTTCAGTTCTATTCTTCCCTTATTTCCAAATTTTGGATAATTTTTCTTAAGACATGTGTTGCCAAACTTGGCTTCATTTTGAAAGATGTGAATTTGAAAAATGAGAAAAATGAGACCAGGTGGACAGGGTCGCAAAAGACTCAGGGAACCTGGAAGTGTGACAGAGATTCTCTCAGGTAACCTATGGAGAGCAGTGTCATTACCTTTGTTGTGAATTTGTTGATCTTTTATTTCCAACTAATTTGTAAGCCCCTCAAAGGGGAGACTATGTTAAGACATAGTCTTTTTTTTTTTTAATTAATTTATTTATTTATTTATTCATGGCTGCGTTGGGTCCTCTTTTCCGTGCGAGGGCTCCCTCCAGTTGCGGCAAGCGGGGGCCACTCCTCATCGCGGCGCGCGGGCCTCTCACCATCGCGGCCTCTCCCGCCGCGGAGCACAGGCTCCAGACGTGCAAGCCCAGCAACTGTGGCTCACGGGCCCAGCCGCTCCGCAGCACACGGGATCCTCCCAGACCAGGGCTCAAACCCACGCCCCCTGCAGCGGCAGGCAGACTCTCAACCACTGAGCCACCAGGGAAGCCCTAAGACATAGTCTTATTTCTCCTATATCTTCAGAGCACTTGATGGGCCCATCAAAATGACCTACTGGGACTGAAGAGAAGAGAATTTAAAACTGACCAAAATTGTGCATTTTCATGGAGTTGAGTGTAGGATTGCCTCTTCAAACACATTTATGAAATGTTTCAGAGGGCATTGGGCATTGCAGGAATCTTGGAAGAGGAAAAACTTTCTTTTGAGAATGTCTTAGTCCTAAAAGAATGATTGTTCTGGTAAATAAGGGGTTATATGCTAGACTATGAAATCTCAAGAGTTAAGCCATCACTTTGCTACTGATTTCACAATCAGTCCTTAACCTGGATCTTTCTTAGTTCCTGGCATGGAATATGGAGGTCACTTGTCAGTTTCCCATCTCATGTTTCTCCTTCAAATTTTTCCTTAAGCCTGGTTTTGAAAAGATCCTCCATCTGCATTGCTGGAGGGAACTAAAACTACTGGTTTGATTGCCAAACTCTTCTTGGCTGGCACAAGAAGGATTTCTGTCTGACAGCTGCTTTTCACATTACCACTTGATCTGATTATCTCTGCTCGTTGGCAATGACCAGGATCTCATTACACTTTTGTCAATAGTGTTCCTTCTACTGTGTTAAACAGGATATTGCTTTTTATTCAATGATTATAATTTTTCCAGTTGGGTGAATATTAGCAAGGGAGTTTTTCATTTTAGGAAAATTAGTATTGCTCACTTAGATGTTTTTCTTTTTGGGTTAAAGCATTTGAGAAATGGATCAGTGAGTACAATAGGGGACTGGGGTAGAAAGTCCCAGATCAGTTACTTGCCTTTGTCTCCTGCTGAAAGCTTCAGTAGAGGATTTACAGAAAGTTTTCAATAGGCACAGCATTATCTTTGCTTTGGAGTCAGTGATAGCACCACTGGCTTTCTTTTAACATTAAACATTGTATTGGATAGTTCCTCACATGCCTAAGGGAGGATTGTGACTCTTCAAATTAAAGTAAAATCACATGATGAAATTGACTTGCCCCATAGAGTTTTTCTCCCTGAAACCATTTTGAAGGAGAAGAAGAGTAAATGTTTTAAAGTTTATTTTAGGGAGTTATTAAAAAGGGAAAACATGCTTCACGGATATGCCTTAGAGATCAATACAGATTCTGGCCAGTATGCGATCCTGTCTTCATCTCCAGCTGCAACAGTCAAAGCTGTTCAGGAAGACCATTCCCTGAGAGGCTCAATGAGCCAGGAAAACCCAGTCCCATCTCTATCTTGGATAGACCAAGGTGAGAAACTGTGCTTAGACATTTTAGAACTACAAATAGAAAAGAAATATAATATCAAGGATCAAGTAGTTTGGGAGGTTTGGTTCAAAATATATGACTTTGGGGGGCTTCCCTGGTGGCGCAGTGGTTGAGAATCTGCCTGACAATGCAGGGGACATGGGTTCGAGCCCTGGTCTGGGAAGATCCCACATGCCGCGGAGCAACTGGGCCCGTGAGCCACAATTACTGAGCCTGCGCGTCTGGAACCTGTGCTCCGCAACAAGAGAGGCCGCGATAGTGAGAGGCCTGCGCACCGCGATGAAGAGTGGCCCCCCCTTGCCACAACTAGAGAAAGCCCTTGCACAGAAACGAAGACCCAACACAGCCATAAATAAATAAATTATATATAATATATATATATATATATATATATATATATATATATATATATGACTTTGGAAAATAAACTCTCAGAACTCAAAAAAAAAAGGGATGAGGGATGTGTGATCTCAGAGAAAACTGAAGTTGCCTTTATGATATGATTTGATAGTCCTGGAAAACTTTCTGGCTCAGAATCCCTCTCCAAGCTACTATCTGGAATTCTTGCATTAATGATTCCTTTCCTGGCTTGAATACACTGCCCTCTCCTAGATCTCTTGTAAAATTGAACAGCCTGTGAGGGGTATGGTGTGAAGTTTTCTGACTTTAGAGGGAATAGGTTTATCAGTTCATTTATGCAAAAGAGAGAGTTTGTTCAACAAAAGAAAATTGGGTGCCCTGATGTGGGTGTGGGACGAGCAAGGATGCAAAAGTAATGGAAGGGAAGGGGAGCAAAATACTCACCATTTCCCCACTTCATAAGGTATGTGAGTCTGAGAAAACTTTCCCTGTCTCACAGCATATGTATCTTCTAATCTCTGGTTTGGAATTATCCCATTTCCCCCTGCTTTCAGGTGCTCAGATTTTCTCTCCCATTGCTTCTGTTTAGTGTTCTAACAGTATTGTTTAACTTGGTAAAGCACTTAGAATGATGAATTTTGCTCTTGAAGACACGTTACAAAATAAAGCCACAGGATATTGCATTGTAAGTGAAAACCATAGGGAATTACTCAGGTTGAATCTGTAATGTACTCAAGTTAACGTCGTGGGAGCCTCCTGTTGCATTGTGAAGAGAGGAAGATGCGTTGTATAATCTGTCTCCATAAGGTAATATTCCCAAGTAATTTGTAATAAGAGTCTCTCCTCTTGCTATCAGATCCCATGGCAGAGCCAAGACCAGCTGAAAAATATGCAGTGCTCTGGGTGCGCTTGACGGGAGATCGATGTTTCCACAGAAATTTTATTAAGAATAAACTCGGGATGAGGAAAACAATGGAAATAGCATTTTTTCCCTGGAAATACTTTATTAACATTTAATATTTTCATTATTAGCATAACAGCTGTACTTCAGGTGCAAGTCAACCAGAGAATATGTTTAATGAAATGCAGAAAAATCACATCACCTCACAAGCTTATTTGTTACTCATAAAAATTATGTTAAAACCATGTGTATCCAAAAGTGTTGCAGCAATAAAAATGAATAATAACATCTATGAAGAAATGGAATCTCTTTTCTCAAAATTTACCTATAAATGTTAGGACATTTGAGCTGGGTGTTTTTTTCTTTTCTTTTCAACTTTTTTTTTTTTTTTTTTTTACCTTGTATTCTGAAAACTTTAATGTTTCTAAATGTTCAGTGTTCAGAGAAAGTAGTAACATTAATATTTATTCCCTCTGAGATCTGTCATTTCTGTGATGGAAGACGTGGAAATAAAATGGGGAATACAGGAGAAGGAGGAAGAAAGACCATCTATAACTAACCTACTTCAACTGATATTTACAGTTTTTAAAAAGACTTTCACATCTTTGTTGTGTTAGACAAATATGAGGCATATTAAGAATTTTAAGAGCTTGTGAAAAAATCAATCTAAATTGAGCAGCCTCTAACCAGAAGTGGTTAGGGGTTCTTCTGCAGATGGGAGCTCAGGGAGAGACTTCTAGAGAGAAGCGGAGGAAGCGAAGTAAGGAAATTATCCATTGGCTGTAGCTTAAAGCCTACTTGGTTGTTTGTTTGTGATTGGCTGTCTTTAGCGTTTTGATTTTGTAGCCCTGAGGCATTTACAGGCATAGATTTTGGTTTGCTTGTGTAGCTGCCACGGCATTAGAGCAACCTCAGTCTAATGGCCACCTTGTTTATTAATTGAACACAGCCAAGTTAATATATTCCAATGCTAAGGAATATACTCTGCCTATACTCTGCATATCACTCCACTTTCCATAACCGGAGCAATCCTTCCTCCTTGACCCCCACACTGCCTAGCCCACTGTCCTCTGAGCTTTGAAGGGCATAAGGCGATTGCTTGACTTGATTGGATCACCACTTGCTGTTTCAACTACTCCCCCATACTCAAGCTTTCTTTTTCAAAATACACAGCCCGGCTAGGATCAGAGCATAAAATGTCTTCAAAAAACCCCTGAGGTGTTCTAGACTCTTAGTTATATATGCAGAGAAACAACCATGCAAGAAAGCATGAAATTTAATACAAGATTGCATGATCTAGTATTTCTTTTTGCAATTAATAATAATATCATTAATAATAATGATAAAGAATAATTTACCTGCTGAGATTTAAGTGCCAGGAAGTGTGCAAAGATTTTTATATACATTATCTCTTTTAATGTTCCCTATGTTATCATGTGTTAATTTTATTTCTATGAGGCACAGGATCAAAATGGAGATAGGACTAGAACCCAGGGCTCTTTGATTCTAAAGCTGTGCCTCTTTACCTCGAAAACAGAATGGATCAAATATTTTTCCCAACATCAGCTGGTAAAATTTATCCACTGAAACTTCAGAGGTGCCTTAGTCCTATTTGTCATTTTCACCACTAAAAATGGCGTTACCAAATAATTCCCTGAGGTATCTTGACGAAGTAGCATGGCCTGAAAGTAGGGAAGATGTTTTTCAGGAAGTGGGACTAAAGCTATTCTGAAGGTGAAGGAGGGGTTAGGAATTGTGTGGAAAATAGGACAAGAGAAGGTGTTTCTGTCGGAGGCAGAAAGCACTGATCTAGGGTGAACGGGATGGGGATGGGGGCAAAGAAGACATGCCTGTCTTCAGAGTTTTACTTTCATCGTGTGATGATTGAATAATTTAGAGTATTCCTAGAATGAGTATAAAGAAGAGGGTGAATGTATCATTCACTTAAAAGCCAAAGAAAACAAATACTTCTAATAAAAACCCATAAATGAATTATCAGCAGAAAGAATAATAAATAAAAGATGCAGCTTTCTGTGAAGCTTTTGATGTTTAAAATGTACAACTTTTTTTTGTTGTTTTCCTTTTTTTTTTTTTAACTTGGAGTATAATTGCTTTACTCCATATAATGGAGTATAAGGATGTGTTAGTTTCTGCTATACAGCAAAGTGAATCAGCCACACACATACATATATCTCCTCTTCCTTGGATTTCCTTACCATTTAGGTCACCACAGAGCATTGAGTAGAGTTCCCTGTGTTATACAGACTGTTCTCATTAGTTGTCTATTTTATACATAGTTGTGTATATTTGTCAATCCCAATCTCCCAATCCATCCCACCCTCCAATCCCCGCTTGCTAGCCATACATTTGTTCTCTATGTCTACGTCTCTATTTCTGCTTTGCAAATAAGATCATCTGTACCATTTTTTCTAGGTGCCAATATTTTGCGTTAATATACGATATTTGTTTTTCTCTTTCTGACGTACTTCACTCTGTATGACAGTCTCTAGGTCCATCCACATCTCTGCAAATGACCCAATTTCATTTTTTTTTTAATGGCTGAGCATTATTCTATTGTATATATGAACCACATCTTATTTATCAGTTCCTCTGTTGATGAATATTTAGGTTGCTTCCATGTCCTGGCTATAAATAGTAAATAGTTCTGTAATGAACATTGGGGTGCATGTATCATTTTGAATTATGGTTTTCTTTGGATATATGCCTAGGAGTGGGATTGTTGGGTCATATAGTAGTTTTATTTTTAGATTTTAAGGAACCTCCATAATGTTCTCCCTAGTGGCTGTATCAATTTACATTGCCACCAGCAGTGCAAGAGTGTTCCCTTTTCTCCACACCCTCTCCAGCATTTATTGTTTGTAGATATTTTGATGATGGCCATTCTGACCGGTGTGGGATCATACCTTATTGTGGTTTTTATTTGCATTTCTCTAATAATTAGTGATGTTGAGCATCTTTTCATGTGTTTGTTGGTCATCTGTATGTCTTCTTTGGAGAAATGTCTATTTAGGTCTTCTGGCCATTTTTTTATTGGTTTGTTTGTTTTTTTGATATTGAGCTGCATAAGCTGTTTTTATATTTTGGGGATTAATCCCTTGTCAGTTGCTTCATTTGCAAATATTCTCTCACATTCTGAGGGCTGGCTTTCATCTTATTTATGCTTTCCTTTGCTGTGCAAAAGCTTTTAAGATTCATTAGGTCCCATTTGTTTATTTTTATTTTTATTTCCATTACTCTATGAGGTGGGTCAAAAAAGATCTTGCTGAGATTTATGTCAAAGAGTGTTCTTCCTATGATTTCCTCTAAGAGTTTTATAGTGTCAGACCTTACATTTAGGTCTCTAACCTATTTTGAGTTTATTTTTGTGTATAGTGTTAGGCAGTGTTCTAATTTCATTCTTTTACATGTAGCTTCCAGTTTTCCCAGCACCACTTATTGAAGAGACAGTCTTTTCTCCCTTGTATATTCTTGCCTGCTTTGACAAAGATTAGTTGACCATAGGTGTGTGGGTTTATCTCTGGGCTTTCTATCCTGTTCCACTGATCTATATTTCTGTTTTTGTGCCAGTACCATACTGTCTTGATTACTGTAGCTTTCTAGTATAGTCTGAAATCAGGGAGTCTGATTCCTCCAGCTCCGTTTTTCTTTCAAAAATTTCTTTGGCTATTTGGAGTCTTTTTTGTATCCATACAAATTGTAACATTTTTTGTTCTAATTCTGTGAAGAATGGCATTGGTAACTTGATAGGGATTGCACTGAATCTGTAGATTGCTTTTGGTAGTACAGTCATTTTCACAATATTGATTCTTCCAATCCAAGAACGTGGTATATTGCTCCACCTGTTTGTGTCATCTTTGATTTCTTTCATCAGTATCTTGTAGCTTTCTGAGTACAGGTCTTTTGCCTCTTTAGATAGGTTTATTCCTAAGTATTTTATTCTTTTTGCTGCAGTGGTAAATGAGATTGTTTCCTTAATCCCTCTTTCAGATCTTTCACTGTTAGTGTATAGGAATGCAAGAGATTTCTGTGCATTAATTTTATATCCTGCAACTTTACCAAATTCATTGATTAGCACTAGAAGATTTCTGGTGTCATCTTTAGGGTTTTCTATGTATAGTATCATGTCATCTGCAAACAGTGACAGTTTTACTTCTTCTTTTCTGATTTGGATTCCTTTTATTTCTATATCTTCTTTGATCACTGTGACTAGGACTTCCAAAGCTGTGTTGAAAAATAGTGGTGAGAGTGGACACCCATGTCTTATTCCTGATCTTAGAGGAAATGCTTTCAGTTTTTCACCATTGAGAATGATATTTGTTGTGGGTTTGTTGTATATGCCCTTAATTATGTTGAGATCCTCTTTGCCCACTTTCTTAAATTTACTGAGGCTTGATTTGTGATGCAAGATGTAATCTATCCTGGAGAATGTTCTGTGTGCACTTGAGAAGAAAGTGTATCTGCTGCTTTCGTATGGAATGTCCTATAAATATCAATTAAGTGTACCTGGTCTAATGTGTCATTTAAGGCTTGTGTTTCCTTATTAATTTTCTGTCTGGATGATCTGTCCATTGGTTAAAGTGGGGTGCTAAAGTCCCCTACTATTATTGTGTTACTGTCAATTTCCCCTTTTACAGCTGTTAGCACTTGCCTTATGTATTGAGGTCCTCCTATGTTGGGTGCATAAATATTTACAATTGCTATGTCTTCTTCTTGGATTAATCCCTTGATCATTATGTAGTGTCCTTCCTTGTCTCTTTTAACAGTCTTTATTTTAAAGTCTATTTTGTGTGATATGAGTATTTCTACTCCAGCTTTCTTTTGATTTCCATTTGCATGGAGTATCTTTTTCCATCCCCTCACTTTCAGTCTGTATGTAGCCCTAGGTCTGAAGTGGGTCTCTTCTAGACAGCATATATATGGGTCTTGTTTTTATATCCATTCAGCCATTTTATGTCTTTTGGTTGGAGCATTTAATCCATTTACATTTAAGGTAATTATTGACACGTATATTCCTACTACTATTTTCTTAATTGTTTTGGTTTGTTTTTTTTCCTCTCTTGTGTTTCCTGCCTAGAGAAGTTCCTTCAGCATTTGTTGTAAAGCTGGTTTGGTGGTGCTGTATTCTCTTAGCTTTCGCGTGTCCGTAAATGTCTTAATTTCTCCGTCTAATCTGAATGAGATCCTTGTTGGGTAGAATAATCTTGGTTGTAGGTTTTCCCCTTTCATCTCTTTAAATATATCCTGCCACTCCCTTCTGGCCTGCAGAGTTTCTGCTGAAAGATCAGCTGGTAACCTTATGGGGACTCCATTGTATATTATTTGTTGCTTTTCCCTTCTTGCTTTTAATATTTTTTCTTATATTTAATTTTGTTAGTTTGATTAACATGTGTCTCAGTATGTTTCTCTTTGGGTTTATCCTGCATGGGACTCTCTGTGCTTCCTGAACTTGATTGACTATTTCCTTTTCTATGTTAAGGAAGTTTTCAGCTATAATCTCTTCAAATATTTTCTGAGGCCCTTTCTTTTTCTTTTCTTGTTCTGGGACCCCTATAATTCTAATGTCGCTGCATTTAATATTGTCCCAGAGCTCTCTGAGACTGTCCTCATTTCTTTTCATTCTTTTTTCTTTATTCTGCTCTGTGACAGTTATTTTCACCATTCTATCTTCTAGCTCACTTATCCGTTCTTCTGCCTCAGTTATTCTGCTATTGATTCCTTCTAATGTATTTTAAATTTCAGTTATTGTGTTTTTCATCACTGATTCTTTGCTCTTTATTTCTTCTAGGTCTTTGTTAAACATTTTTTGTATCTTCTCAATCCGTGCCTCTATTCTATTTCTGAGATCTTGGGTCATCTTTACTATTATGACTCTGAATTCTTTTTCAGGTAGATTGCCTATTTCATCTTTATTTGGTCTCATGCGTTTTTACCTTGCTCCTTCATCTGTAATGTATGTCTCTGTCATCTCATTTTGTCTAACTTACTGTGTTTGTGGTCTCCTTTCCATGGGCTTCAGGGTCATAGTTCCTCTTGCTTCTGCTGTCTGCCCTGTGGTGGGTGAGTTTGGTCCAGGGGCTTGTTTAGGCTTCCTGTTTGGATGGACTGGTGTCTGTGCTTTGCTGGGTAGAGCTGGACCTTGTCCCTCTGATGGGCAGGACTGCATCAGATGGTGTGTTTTGGGGTTTCTTTGACCTTACTATGACTTTAGGCAGCCTGTCCTCTGATGGGTGGGTTTGTGTTCCTGTCTTGCTTGTTGTTTGGCATTAGGTGTCTGGCACTGGATCCTTCAGGCAGTTGGGTGGAGCTGGTTCTTGGAGTTGAAATGGAGACCTCTGGGAGTGCTCTCACTGATTAATATTCCCTGGGGCCCCGAATTTTCTGGCCATCCAGTGTCCTGGATTTGGCGCTCCCACCCCAGAGGCTCAGGCTCAACCCCCAGCTGGGGAACCAAGATCCTGCAAGCCACATGGCATGGCTAAAAAGAAAATAAAAGAAAAAAAAAGAAAAGATGGGGGGAGAAAACAAACAGACAAACAAAACACAAGACAAATAGCAAAGACAAAAACAAACATCAACTATAACAATTAAAAAAAAAAGGAACAAATGAACAAACAAAACCTAAGACAAAAGGTAAAAGCAAAACCAAAGAAATAAAATCAAAAACATAGAAATACACACACACACAAATAAGAAACAGAAACAAAAGCAAAGCAAACAGAAAACAAGAGAAGAACCAGACCAACAAAAGAACCCAAAAACGAAATCAAACAATTAAAAACAAACTAACAAAAGCAAAAAACAAAAAAGAAAACAAAAGCAGAATGCAAACTAAGAAAAAAAGAAAAGCAAACAAAACAAACACATCGAATGATCCAAAAAAAAGATAAATAAAAAGAAAACAGAATAAAGAAAAAGAAAACAAAAAAAGGAAAAAACACAAAACAATGAAAAAGTGAAATAAAAATAGAAAAACTTTAAAAATATATTAAAAAAAAATTTAAACAGAAAATAAAAATAAAGAATACTACTAATAAAAAAAGAAAAACAGAACAAAACAAAACATAAAAAATAATAGTAATAATAATATTTTCCTGGGGTCTCAGCTGTCAGTATCTTTTCCCCCACTGTGAGCCACAGCCAAACTCCTCCTACCCAAGAGACCCTCCTATACCTCTAGGTAGGTCTCTGGACCCACTACAGGCACTGTGGGGGCAGCTCAGACTCTGATCTGGCCCAACTCCCATGTGTACTTGTCCCCAAAGTTCATAGCTGCTAAGGCTAGACCAGTCTCAGTTGTGGGAACACTCATTGTCCATTCAGATATTCCACAAACACAGGATTTACCAAGCCAATTGTGGGGATTGAATCTGTGGCTTGTGCAGCTGCATGGTTAGATTTTCATTCCTCTTCCTTAGTCGTCCTGCCTCTGTGGCTTACCTGTGGTTTTTAGCCCCACATCTGCATGTGGGCCACCCACAGGAATATGCTCCTGAGGTTGCCCTGGAGCACTCAGGTCTGCCCTGCTGAGGACAGGACATGGAGGTGGCATGGCTGCCAGCATCGTGGGAGCCCTGGTGGCCACAGGTGTTCTGGGAAGCCAGCAGCCATGGAGGCGGGAGATTCAGCCCTAGTAGGAGCCTTTCCTAGCACCTGGTAGCCTTTGTGAGAGGATGAGCCCTGGCAAGTCCTTTCCTATTGCCTGGAGGCAAGCACCTGAGGGCCAGCTATGGGGGGTGCCTTTCCTATTGTTTGGCTGAATGTGCGCATAGACCTGCCCCAACGGGGGCTTTTCCTAGTGCCCAGCAGCAGGTAGGAGAAGGCCAGCCCCAGTGAGGGCCTCTCCTAGCACCTGGGGGAGCAGGGGCCAGTGCATGGGAAGAGAGAGGTGGAAATGGTGACTCCACCCTCTGTGAGTCAATCAACAGTGGTGCCTTGCTTCTAAAATGTACAACTTTTAATTATTATTTCCTTTAAGTACAAACACCCAATAAGTAAAATTAATTATTAGCCAATGTTTGAAAATACTTTGAAGAAGACAGCAACTCATCAATGAATGGCGTGATTATTTCTATTATATTTCCCCACTTTTTTTGGAAAATAGAAATTCTAGAATTCTTATTATCAATTAGAAATTACACCTGATAGTATGAATAATGAATTTAAGGGGAAACAGGGAAATCTATTTGAAGTATCTTCATTATTAGTTTTCACTTTTTAATTAGCTTGTACATTTACAATCCCTTTGGATGATTGGTGAATAATATGTGAAAAATAGCCAAGCAATGATGTTACTTCAAAAAAGTAAAGATTAAGTAAATGATTCAGGATTTTTATATATATAAAGGAACACATTGGATGATGATTTATGACCTAGTGAAAACCTTTACCATAGAACACATCTGAAGTTTTTGTTTTTTGTTTTGTGTTTTTCTTAATTTTAGGTCCTGTGTGAGAGAGACGGGCACAGTTTAGTAGCCATTTGTGAAGAGGAATTTAGGAAAAAAGTATCATCTGAGAAAAGGATGAAATTTTAGCTGTTTAGCCTAGAAAATGTAAGGGAGATCTGATAGCCATGATCCAACCTTTGAAGGATTATTATGTTAGTGAGGGTCACATGTGTGGGTTTGAAAACTAAAGGTCGGAAGTTACTGAAGAATACTCTAACGATTAGAACTGGCCAACAATGGCACTGCTACTTTATGAAGTAGGAAGTTTCTCTTAAATGAAGTGTTCAGATACAGGCTGGAAGACCATCTGGTAGGGCTGTGCTGGATATGCCTCCACCAGTCACACTGTGTGGATGGGGGAGGGTTGTGTTAGATGACTTGACAGTTCCTTCTAAATATATGTTCTCAGATTTTATATTGGCAGTGGGATTCCATCAATGAGGGGGATGGTGGGGGATGGATACATTGGACTCTAACAGTTTTTTTGTTTTTTTGTTTTTATCACTAAGATTTCTATGCTTTCCAAGGACAGAGGCAAAGAGGATAAAACTAAATAGTTAAGAAGAAAATTTCATTAAGTTAGGAAAATTATTTAGTAGAAAGAGAATAATTATTTATAGCACCTTAATCATTTTCAGAGGTATAACACTTCTTGAAAAATATAAAACAGGCTAAAGTCTTTGGATTCTTTTGACCTGATTTTATCTCTCTGTGCTCCAAAAGTTTTCCTCTTGTCAAATTCTTAGATTCCCTCCCTAAAGTATTCCTACCATACTACCAGGTCTGTCCAAGAACCAGATGACCCCAAATCCCAACCTCCTTAATTGTGTTAGGCATAATTCCAAAAATGTATCCAAATATTCCCACTCCTTGGTTATTAAATTAAACCCTCAACTAGGTACTGCTGTGAAAGATCTTTGTTCATGGAATTAAGTTATGAATCAGCTGATTTTAAGAATCAGAGATCATTCTGAGTATTATAGTTGGGCCCAAAGAAATCACATGAATTTTCCAACAGAGGGCAGGTAGATGAGGTCATAGAGATGTGTGAAAAGGGGATACTCATGAGACTGGAAGCATGAGAGACTCAAATCACCATTGCTGACTTTGAAGATGAAGAAAGATGCTTGCAGGTTGAGGAATGTGGGCAGCCTCAAGCAGTTGAGAGCAACCCTTAGTTGACAGCTAGCAAAGAAACAGGACCTCAGTCCTACAATTGCATGGAATTCTGCCTATAACCTTAATGAGCTTGGAAGAAGATTCAGTCATAGAGCTTGCAGAAAAAAATACAGCCCTTGATTTTAGCCTTGTGAAACCCAGAGCAGCAAAACAGCTGAACCTGACTTATAGAACTGTGAGATAATAAATGGGAATTGTTTTAAGTTGCCAAAGGGTGGTCATTTGTTACAGGAGCAATAGAAAATGAATACTACAATAAAACAGTACTGCTGGTAGCCCTTCTGGGTCTTTAGCAGAACTTTAAAAATTTGTTAATATAATTCACATAATGCGTGAATTTCAAGAGTTTTTTTTTTTTTTTTCAAAAAGAGGATTTATTGGTGAAAATGATGTTACTAGTGGTGGAGAATATACAGGACTTATATTCTGAGAGGCAGCCCTTACTTAGTCAGGTTTTCATGGATCTCTGTTCACAACTTGGCATCCTTTACTTTTTCATACTATCTTCAGCTTGACCACATGTAGGTACACACATACATACAAATACAAGCACACTATGGAAATCAAAGATTCTGGACACCATATTCTTAAAGCCTAGTGACCACCTAGTTCAATAAAGACAATAGACTTATTTAGATAATTATCCCCTTCAGGGTTGTGACTCTTACAATGGGCAAAACTTGATAAGTAATAATTATGTTCATTGCTTTCATTGGAATTTTTTTATGAATCCTTAATTGACCAGAATTTGAAATGTGATTTGATTGTTAGCATGGTGCCAGCACATGTGTAGTACATCACAATCAGTTCTGTTAATATGAATTCTTTTGATTTGTTTTTCTCAAATCCTCCCATTTTAAGATTAGTTATGTAATTTTATGACCATAGTTCTATGTGAAAAACTTTTTGAACATTTGACTGAGTTAACCAATAAGCTCACTAACAAATTGAATCAAAGTAAAGAAAAATCAGTTGCTAACAAATTGAATCAAAGTAAAGAAAAATCAGTTGCTAAATTTGTTGGATTAGTTAAAGATATTTAATGAACTGACACCTTTTTTGTTTCTTTTATCATATAATTGACATATAACATTTTAGTTTTATGTGTACAACACAGTGATTCAATATTTGTATATATTGCAAAATGATCACCACAGGTCTAGTCAACATCTGTCTCCGTACATAGTTAGACTTTTTTTCTCATGAAGAGAACTTTTAAGACTTACTATCTTAGTAGCTTTCAAATATGCAATAGAGTGTTATTAACTACAGTCACCATGCTGTACATTGCATCCCCATGACTTATTTACTTTATAACTGGAAGTTTCTACCTGTTGACTTCCTTTACCCATTTTGCCCATCCTCACTCCCTGCCTCTGGCAATCACCAACCTGTATCTATGAGTCTGGTTTTGTTGTTGCTGTTTTTGTTTAGATTCCACATATAAGTGAGATCATAAGGTATGTCTTTCTCTGTCTGATTTATTTCACTTAGCATAATGCCCTCAAGGTCCATCAATGTTGCCACAGATGGCAAACTTTCATTCTTCAGGGCTGAATAATATTGCACTGTGTGTGTGTGTGTGTGTGTGTGTGTGTGTGTGTGTGTGTGTTATTCCACATTTCCTTTAACCATTTATCCATTGATGAACACTTAGGTCGTTTACATATGTTGGCTGTTGTTTGTTGCCATATTTTGGCTATTGTAAATAATGCTGCAATGAGCAGGAGGGTGCACATATCTTTTCAAATTAGTGTTTTTGTTTTCTTCATATATATATCCAGAAGTGGAATTTTTGGATCATATGGTAGTTATATTTTTATTTTGGGGGGGAACTTCCATACAGTTTCCATAGTGACTACACCAATTTACATTTCCACCAACAGTGCACAAAGCTTTCCTTTTCTCCACATCCTCTTCAACAGTTCTTATTTATTGTCTTTTTAATAATAGCCATTTTAACAGATGTGAAGTGCTATCACATTCTGGTTTTTATTTACATTTCCCTGATGATTAGTGATGTTGAGCATCTTTTCATGTACATGTTGACCATCTGTATGTCTTAGAAAAATATCTATTCAGATCCTCTGCCCATTTTTTAAATCAGATTTTTTTTTTTTTTTTGCTATTAAGTTGTATGACTTCTTTATATATTTTGGATATTAGGTCTTTGTCAGATATATGATTTGCAAATATTTTCTCTCATTCTATAGGTTGTCTTTTCATTTTGCTGATGGTTACCTTTGCTGTGCAAAGGAGAATGTTCCATGTGCACTTGAGAAGAATGTGTATTCTATTGTTTCTGGGTGAGTTGTTCTTTATATAAGTCCATCGGGTATAATGCGTCATTTAAGGCTGATGTTTCCTTATAGTTTTTATGTCTGGATGATCTATCCATGGATGTAAGTGGGGTATTAAAGTCCTCTATTATGATTGTATTTCTGTCTATTTCTCTGTTTAAGTCTGTTAATATTTGCTTTATATATTTAGTTGCTCCTATGTTGGGCACATAAGTATTCACAAATATTATATCCTTTTGTTGGATTGACTCTTTTATCGTTATGTAATGCCATTATTTGTCTCTTATTACAGTGTTTGTTTCAAAGTATATTTTGTCTAATATAAATATAGCTACTCCAGCTTTCTTTTGGTTTCCATTTGCACAGAATATTGTTTTTTTCACCCCTTCACTTTTAGTCTGTGTGTGTCCCTACATCAGAAGTAAGTCTCTTGTAGGCAGCATATAGATAGGTCTGGGTTTCTTTTCTTTTTTTAAAAAAATTCATTCAGTCACTCTGTCTTTTGATGGGAGAATTTAGTACATTTACATTTAAAGTAATTATTGATAGGTATGTTCTTATTGGCATTTTGCTAATTGATTTCTGGCTGTTTTGTTTAAACTGACACCTTTTGAAAACTTAAATTGTACAGACAATTTTTTCAAAACAAACAAATATCATTTGGAAACATAGTCTAAAATGAACTTGCCTTCCCAGTCCATGAGGGTGATAAGGCACCCTGACTTTCCATTATGTATCTTCTTAGTCTAATTTAAAGAGTTCATAATAGAATTGGAGAGTTTCAATTTTTTTCCTCAACACTGAGAGCAAACAATAATTTTTTTGAAGTTCTATGTATTGTTTTAGGTGATGGATGAAGACACTCTTGGGTATGGGTCATGATTCCTGTTCTCCAGGATTTTTATTGTACTGGGGTAGACGGTTTTAAATTTTATGCAATATGAAATGATATCTCATCTTATTAAAACGTTTATTAAAAATTGCATAATTTTAAAGGAAACTGGGTAAAGTGAAACGTAAACTCTATTCACCTCAAGGTGATAATACTTTAGCTGGCAAATGGAAATTTCCACCACCCTTGGTCAAAATGAATTATGGATTCAGCAGCTTTGGTTTTTAACAGGGTCTTTGGGAATCATCTCTTTGATTTTGAAAAGATAGTCACATCCAAGATAGTATTAGGTGTCATGAGGTACACAGACAATAAAATCCTTGGGAGATGGAACACATTAATATGAACAGAAATAAGATTTCCTGAGGACCTTAAGCCCAGGAAGGCATTGGACAGGCAGTGAAGGAGCCAAGTCACTTCAGTGGGATCAGGGAAGAAAGGGATGTCATAATGTATAGGTGGGTTGGGAGGACATTGGGAAAATAACATGGTCAAACTAATTTTTGCCAGCTTGGTATGACCTGAAAAAAGGGTTGACCTTTTTCTGTGTGCAGGAGGCTATGACCACCATCCATCTATGTCCAGGTTCCCTGCTTTTCCTACCCCTGCCCCACACCTCTTATCACTGCTATTCCTGAACATTTGTATGTAGTTGAAATCTGATTAAAATGAACTGGGGCAGCCTCAAAGGAGAGATGCAGTCACACAGGAGCTCTCATATCAGGGGTTATATGAAGGGGAAGGAGGCGTTCCTGCTAACCTCTGGTCGGCAGGAGTGTTTCTGATGATGGTAAAAACTATGTTTAAACCCTGACTCACTGTAGGTACAGAAACACTTCACTTATGCTTATAACCTCTGTGTCCTTTTTATCTGAAACGTCTGCAAGCCACCCAACCATAACACAGTCTGTGAAAGATTGTGACAACAGCAGAATGATTCCTGCCTCATACCACTGGCAACTTGACCTTAACCAGGGGGCAAGAGTTTCTGCCCACAGAATGGCAGTTGTCAGAAGGGCAGATTAAGCTATAAACATTAAACATTTCTGTCACAGGAAAGCAAGATGATCTCTTGCAGCTTCCTATTCTACCTGAGGTGCCATGGTTGGTATTATACAATATAAGATTAAGCTCTTGTCAGAAAACTAATGAATTTTGGATTGATTTCTGTCTTCTGCAATGCTAGTAACATTTTTGACAGCTATGATTTATAGGACTTCATTTAGTCTATTCATGAGAAGAGCTGTTTATTTTGGTTGATGGGCAAGGTTTCTAATGTTCCCAGTGGGAAACACTGAGGACCAAAGGGATGGCTGTACTGAAGGTGCTCTCTGGTTGTTTGGGGAAGGTCTCTTATAAATTTATAATCAAAATTCAGAGAACTAATGGGGCAGATTGACTCGGAGTTGTTTTGGTGACATTTGACCAGTGGAATGCTCCAGAAAATATGTAAGTCTGCTATTCATCTACAAATCCTTAAGGTAAAAATTCTTCTTTATATGCCACTCTATTTGCTTTTTTCTTTATTTTTATTTTTGAAATAGGATAACTAGTGCCTGCAGAGTGGGGCAAGAATTTTAGTCCCCTAAAATGGTAGCAGAAAAACAGTGTAATTCAAAGATAAAGACTTGGCTCTTTTTTTCTCTTTATGAATTCTATAGCTCAGTGCAGAATATTTCCCTAATGGGAAGTATTTGAAAGTTTACAAATGTAGTGGATGCTGTGGTGGACCTCCTAGATTTCCCTTTAGGACCAAGACACTCATTTCCCTAGTTCCTGAAGTGATGGCTCTTAATAGCTCACAGACGAATTGCTTTCTGGAAATTGCCCTCTACTGAAGGAAATTGCCTTTCCTAAGCTTATGTGTACTTCCTGGGCCAGTTTACATTCACTGGCTGGTCAAAAGTAGATTAAAATGGCATCTTTCCTCAATTCAAGACCTCACTTTTGGGCTATCCCAAATCCAGAGCTCCCTGTGTGTTTAGCTGAAACCTTTGTTGCAAGTACATCATGGCTCAACTCTTCTCTCTGCTCAGTTAAGTTTCCCTCACAGGTGTCATCCCTGAGACTGCTCCTCAATCAACTTCCCGAATACAAATATCAAGTTAAAATTCGTTTCCCAGGGAACTCAGCCTAAAAGTAGGAGGTGATAGTTGGGAGAGGTAGGCATAAAGGAAGAAGAGTATCAGGGGTTGGATATGAGTGGGATTTCAGGAATGAGAAATGGAAGGACACTGAGGATATCTTGGAGATTCCAAACCTGGGGATCTGGGAGAATGATGTTTCTTTAGGCTAAAGGGAATCCTCTTCTCATCACCTCTTGAGATGTATAGCTCTAACAGATTACACAAGAAACTAGCCCCATGCCATGTTTACCAACAGTGAAATATCATGGAGTGCTTGGCCACTAGCCTTTCAGAGGTAGATTCAACCTATAATAAAAAATAGAGAAGACTGGCGAAGATGGTAGAGTAGAAAGACCCTGAGCTCAACTCTTCTCATGGGCACACAAAAATCACAATTATTTGTAGGACAACTATCAGTGAAAAAGACCAGAACCTACCAGAAAAGGTCTTCTACAACTAAAGACATAAAGAAGGAACAATAAAGAGATGGGTAAGAGGGGCAGAATCATGATATAGTCAATTCCCATACCCCAGGTGTGTGACCCACAAATGTAGAATAATTACAATTGCAGAGGTTCTCCCAGAGGAGTGAGAGGTCTGGGCCCCATGTCAGGCTCCCTAGCCCAGAGGTCCTGCATTGGGAAGATGAGCCACCTACAGCATTTGGCTTCAAAGGTTAGCGGGGCTTATTTTGGGAGATCTAGAGGGCTGGGGGAGTAGAGACTTCACTCTTAAATGGTGCACACAAAAATCTCACATGCTCTGAGATTGAGGGCAGAAACAGTAACTGATAGGAGCCCAGGTTAGACCTGCCTGCTGATCGTGGGGAGTCTCCTGGAGAGGCAGGAGGAAACTGAAGTTCACCCAGGGGACATAGACTCTGGTGGCAGCCATATTGGGGAGCTTGTTCTATCACATAGACACTGGTGCTGGCAAGCACCATTTTGGAGTCTTCCGTTTAGACTATCAGCCCCAGGGCCCAACTCCACCCTGACCAAACGGCTTGTAGAAACCAGTGCTAGATGCCTCAGGCCAAGCAACAAACTGGGTAAAGACATAACTCCATCCACCAGAAGACAGGCTGCCTTAAGACCCCCTGACCCCACAGCCACTCTGGACATGACCCTGCCCACCAGAGGGCCCAGGACTTAGCTCTACCCACCAATGGGCAGGCACCAGCCCCAGAATCCCCTGGGCCCTGGCCCTGCCCTCCAGGGAGTCTGCTCTAACCTCCAGACCAGCCTCACCTACCAGAGGACAGACACCAGATGCAAGAAAACCATAATCCTGCAGCCTTTGAACATGGTCCGCCCACCAACAGGCCTGATCCTTCCCTAGCACCAGCTGGGCCTTGAACCCACCCACTAGCAGGCCAACACAAGCTTCGGGACATCCTGAACCCCATGCCCAACTGTGTCAAGGACTAGCCCCACCCACCAGCAATCTGACACCAGCTCTGGGATCCCTGTGCCCTGCAACCAGACTCCAGGACCCAGCTCTGCCCACCACTAGTCAGGCACTAACCTCAGAACCTGGCTTCACCTACCAGTGGGCAACCACAGTACCAGAGTCTCTTGAACCCTGACTCCACCAATCAGTGAGCCAGCAGTAGCCATGGAGCCCCTTAGGGCTCCTCAGTCAGCCAACTTGTGACCCGGCCCTGCCAACCAGCCGCTGGCAGCCTCCGCACAAGGCAGCGCCTGGCAACCAACTGGATGGGGAGCCAACCAAGCCTAC